>NC_081292.1:77555526-77867236 GCF_030435805.1 Mustela lutreola
TTAATGACACAGGGGGAGGGGCAGGAGGGCGTAGAGAGGAGGGTGTCCCAGCGTCCAGCCCTCGCGGAGGTCGAAGAAGAGTGGGCACGAGCGGGTGTGGCGACAGCGAAGGCTCAGGGGGCGCAGGCCTCTTTGTATCCCGTTCTGATCTACGGGTACCTGGAGAAGGGCTGGGTGTACAGCTAGGGCTGACGACGGTTGGGAGACGGGGTTTAACTCGGACGCCACGGCCCTGAATGCTGGCAGCGGCAGTGGGTGTGCCCGGCCTTGGAAGAGCCGGGGAGGGTGAGGGCGTGCAGGGCCCGCAAAGGCATCGAGTCGAGAGCAGAACCGCGAGCTGTGAGTGCTACGGCGAGTGGGCGGGTCTGCGGGGAGCCCCAGCCCGCGCCCTCGGGGGAAGGAGTGAGCCGGCGTTCTTTGGGTGGGCCGGAGCGCGGGGCTCGCAGAGGCGAGGAGGCGGCCCGGGCCCACGCCTCCCGGTCACTTCGCCCCGCGCGCTCTCAGCGTCCAGGAAGCAGCAGAGTCAGGGGAGCCGCGGGCCAGGAGGCTGCCCTCGACCGTCTCCTCCCTTGAGTGGGAAGCGCAGCACCCCTGGCGGCTGCCCCGAGCGCCGCTGGGCGGCTGGGCGGCTGGGCGGGGTTGGCAACAGCGGGAAACTGAGTACCCGCGGGCGGGTGGGGAGCAGCGGAGCCGCGAGTTGGCGCCACCTCCCTTACTCCAAAGCAAGAATTGCCTTCTCTTAAAGCTATAGGAGTTACGGACTTGATGTGTGGTCCCACAATTCCAGAAATGATTCGAATAAATTAAATCCGTGATCGGAGTGTTTCACCAAATTAGATATAAAGAGGATACAGGACACTTGGGGTTTTGGAAAATTCTTAAAAACCCAATACATATAGGATTTTTTTTTTTTTTTTTATAACAAGAAAACTTAGTCCGATTTATCTCACTTAACTTTTGCAGTGTAAGAGACAGAGTGTAATTCTTTAATTACACTGTGACTCACACGTTTTAAGACCAGAGGGAAGTGAGGCAACACGTGTTACACTGCCATTAAGAGCACCAGTTGTGGTCTTCTAAATCTGGAAGCAAAACATAACACCCTCCCCTCCTTCCCTGTTGTAGACACAGGCTCAGTTTGAACCAGTGTGTGTGCCATTCTTAATTAGTAGCATCATGAAGTAGAAGTGCACAGGAACTTTTGCATGTAGAAATAGCCATCCCAGACATCTGGTGCCAAACCTTATCTGCTGTTTTAGCACAAACCTGAACAAAGTGGAATTCTCCCCCACCCCGAGATGTGTCCTCCTTCATTCTTACAGATCTGTGCTGGGAGGGACCAGGTGGGGGGGCGGCGCTGCCTTTCTTGGCTTTTCCTGACTGTGTGGCAGGAGGGTTTGGGGCCACAGAGCCCATAAACATGACGTGGCATGTACAGATCCAGAATTTCTAGCAAAAGCACGGCCAAGTAATGAAAAAAGGTCAATGCAGTACCACTGAGTGAGTTAGAATGCCAGGCAAAGGGTGTATTTTTAAATCTAGTTTTAAACTTGGATCCTCTTGGAGTAAGAAAATTCTTTCTAGAATAACACTCTGGTACTATTTCCCCAAGGTCCAAATCTAAGATTCCATCTCCAGGGCACTACAGCTGATCTTACTGTGTGCCAAACCATTGGGGAGAGGTATGATCTCTTAGGTGACCAGGTCCTAGGGGATGGAGTGTATTCTAGGTCAAATGTAGTGCTTTAAAAATACACCAGGTGTGAAAAGGACCTACAGAATATCTGAAGTTCTAAAGGCCTGGAGCTTACTGAAGGTTCCTTTAGACCAGGGATGTTTCTTGTTCAGTTGGTAACTATGCACCTAGCACAGCACCTGCACAGACTATTTGCTCAATAAATTATAGTTGGATGAATGCACAGATTTATAGAAAGAACATTCCCCAACAGGGAGAATGCCACATTCTGTACTATGTTCCCATGGAAACATAGGAATTATGAGACTTATCCTGTTAGGTTCTAAAAAAGAAATAACTAGTAATGGTTCCTTAATAATACATTTATTCAAAACTGTCTAGACTCTTTTTAAAGTCTCTGTCTAGACCATCGCTGGAAAGTGATGGTGGAAGGTAGTGGAAGGAGTGTTCAAGGAGGAGTTCAGAGGGTAAGTATTCACATCCAGGCTCTGCTACTTACTGGCCCCAGGATCTGGGCTAATAGCTTAATATACGAGGTTTATAGGAGGATTAGATGAGATAATGCATATTTCTGGTCTTTGTATACTGTATATTGTTCTCAAGAGTCTCTAATCCCATAAGTCTATTATTTACATCTCAGGATGCAGATTTTAATATCACCTGCTCTATCATAATCACTGCACCTGCCAAGGAAGATGGACATAATGGTTAAGCACTGAGAGTTCAAACTCAGACAGAAGTGTTCGTGGGCATGTTAGTTTACCTCCCTGGCTCTCATGTTCATCATCTATGAAATAGGGATGACAACAGTCTCTAGTGCCCACAGTCGTTGCCAGGGATAAATTAAATGATACCGGTAAAATGATACCATGTCAAGCCCATTCAAACACTAAATACACAATATTCTGTTAATATTCTTCACGTTTCTTCCACTGTCTCATGTTTTCTGGTTTAACTCTAAAGTTTTATGTTCAATTTGTTCACTCTCCCTAAATTGGAATTTCCTGAAAACATTGTCCTTGGACCGCCTGCATCAGAATCAGCTGGTTTTTGATATAGTTTCCTGGCCTATCAGAACTGTAATCTCTCCTTTGATGCTCTTGTCTTCCATTTTTTATCTCAGAGGTTCACTTCCGTTGTCCTAATCTAAATTGTGGCATTACCCAATTGCAAGCATCATCTCCACTGCAAGCATACCGTGATTAATCGCTCCTAAATGGTTAACTCACTCCCTCAAGTACCCTTGGATTCAACCCCACTTCATTTTCATGCCCTTTAATCCATCTGGCCCTCACCTTTTTCCTTACATTGCTGAACTTCCATGTCAGTCACCATTAGCCCAGCCTTGAACACGTCTTCATCCCTGTCATCCCTCCTCCTTGACAAAACACCAAACCTGTTTAAGCCCCACTCTCCCCTGACTGTGGGTCTGAGCCCCTGCAACTGGCCATGGCCAGAGGAAGGGTAGAGCCATGCTGACTGAGCTCCTTGTAGATTCATCAAGGAAAGCCTGCAGCCGACCCCAGGCCCTTCAGCATCACACCATTCCTTCTTCATCCCTTTCCTCTTCTACTCTTCTAAATGATTATTTCTTTTATTTTCCCTTCTTAAACTTTTTTTTAAAGGTTTTGTTTATTTGAAAGAGAGATATAGAGCAGGGGCTGAGAGCTGGGTGAGGGGCAGAAAGGGAAGGAGAGGCAGACTCCCCCTGAGCAGAAAGCCAGATGCCAGGCTTGACCCCAGGACCCTGAAATCATGACCCGAAGCCCAAGGCAGACACAGCCAACTGAGCCACCCAGGTACCCCTCTTCTCAAATTTTAAATACTTCTCCCTTTACTCAGCGGATGCTTCCCATTTCAGTGAGAAAAATAAAACAATCAGAAGAAAATGTGCAAAGCTCTCAGTACCTCTTGCCCCCTGGCCAACACTTGTACCCACATACTCAGCCTCCTGCCTGTACTGGGGGACCTCCCATCCCCTTTCACTGCTCAAAAGCACAATTCACACCTAACTTCAATAACCATGGATTTTTCCCTCTGGGGGAATACCCCAATCAGTATACAAGCAAGGTGTTATTTATCCATTAGTTAAAAAACAATGCAAAACAAAAAACAAACAAGTAAACACACACACATACACACACACACACCCCAAAACTTCTTTTGATTCCAATGCCCTTTTAGCCACCTCAAAATTCCCCTACAGTCTTTCACACAGAGTTCCTCTAGAGTTGCCTGGGCTGGCTTTCTTCAATTCCTCTTCTACCCTCTTGCATGTGCTCAGATACACCCAGAACAGCCCCAGTGAAACTGCCCTTACTACGTGTGCACCATCCATCCCTACTTCACTTCTCATCTTCCTCGGGACCTTCAGCATCACTGACCTAGTTGACCATTGGCTCCCTGTTCTTCACTTGGCTTTCACTGTACCACACAGTCATTTTTTTCCATCTCAAATTCTGCTTCTCTGCTAATTCTGGGTCCTTTGCTAATTCTTTCTCATTTCCTCTATCTTTAAATAGGCTCAGTCCTCAAATCTTTCTCTGTGTACTCTTGCTCCCTTGATAATTTCATGAAATCTTCTGTTTTAAAATACCATCTATATGGTGATAACTCCATATTTTTTTCTCCAGGCTGGATATGCCCTGAACCCCAGAATACACAAACAGCTTTTTCAACGTCTGTACGCAGATGCCTAATGGACATCTCAAATTTAAATAGTCTGAAATTGCACTTCACATCCTCCCTCACCCCTCAAAATCTGTTCCTTCTTCCTCATTCCAGTTAATGGCAACTCTCTCCTTTTGTTTCTCAAACCAAAAAAAAAAAAAAAAAAAAAAAAAAGTAGAGTCATCCTTGGCCTCTTTGTTCTCTTAGGCACTATGTCTCATCTGCCAGAAAATACATTTTGGCTCTATGTTCAAAATGTACTTTGATTTGACCATTTTTTATCATCTTCCTTGATGCCATTCTGATTTGATTCACAATTCTCTCCACCCTGGACTTCTTGCTTCCCTACTGGTCTTCCTGTTTGTTCCCTTGCTGCCCACAGTCAACAGAGTAGTCCGAGTGATCCTTCTGATAAGCAAACTGGATCATGTTATTCATCTGCTTAATCAGTTTTGGTGACATAATTTGTGGGGCCAGTACACAATGACCCTGGCAAGGGACAAGGAAGTCAATCTTCTTTCCCACAAGCCTCTGCTTCAGCCCACAGAGGACAAACAATCCTCAGACGGCAGCCTTTACGCTGAGACATGCTCAGTTCTTGGATCCTAGATGGGCAAGACACTCCTGGTGAAGGCTTCTGGGCCTGGCAGCCCAGGAAGAGGAAAGTTATCACCTTGCCTCACCCTGAAATGCCATGGAGCACACACCTGGCTCCAACCCTCCCCACTTCTGTACCCAGAGAACCACTAAAGGTGGAGGACAATGGTGTTGGGACACAGAGGAGGGTGTGGAGGGGGAGATCAGGCAGGGCTAGAACACAAGGAGGTAGAGAATAAGTAGCAGAAGATCCATCCAAAGGAAGCAGGGAGGTGAAAACAGAACCACTTGTGAGCTGAGGCTCCAAGCCTTTGGTGTGTGCTTCATTGTCCCATCAGAATTCACTTGCAGACCACAGATTCAGAGTCAACGTTGGCAAATGCCATACAGTGAAGTGTGAGGCCCTTCTAAGCTTGGAGCCCTGTGTGCCTGCACTGGTCACACACTTATGATGCCAGCCTTGGGTGATCTTCATCCAACACCTTCTCATCTTTCACCATAGAAAAAGAACATTTTTCATCTTGGCATGCAAAGCCCTACATAATCTGACTCCTGAGCAACCAGTTTCCTTTAGACCCTATTCATCCGTTCCCTCCCTCCTCTGCATCTACCCTGCTGTCCTTATGATACCTCAAATACACCTAGAAAGATGCTCCCATGGTCTTTGAAGATGCTGTTTGTGCTTTCCAGGATGCTTTTCTCCAAGGATCCGAAAGGTTTATTTCATTTTCTTCAAGTCTTCCTCATTCATGAGACCCTTCGCCTCCAGCAAAGAATGATAAGGTCATCCTTATTTTGAATAGAAGTCCTCTCTTCACCTTACTTCCCTTAATCCTTACATCTAGGTGAAGAGAAAGAAGCCAGAATCTTTCGCCTCTCTAAGGCCCTTACTCAAAAGTCTGCTTTTGAACCTCTCTGAACCTCTCACTCAAGGTTCTACCTTTTTCTATGGAAGCTAGCATAGGAGACAGGCTAACCTCCCCATTCTGCGAAAAACCCACACACTTACCAGTTGGTACTGAGCTTATCCTATAGGTTTCAACTTAGAAGCCATATCAGAATATGCATTAATGTTAACGTGTGACCCAAAGATTCATATCAGGTGAGGGTGGAAAGCAGACTTCGTTAGGGTTTACCTGGAGTATGTGTCTTTCTTTCTTCCTTTTTTTTTTTTTAGTTTAAATAATCTAATGTTAGAGAAGGAATACATGGACTCAGGAGAGATGTAGGGAGTAAAACAGAATCAATATTAAATATTTTTATTCAATTTATTTGACCTTGAAGAGATAGAGGTGAAAAATAAAGTAGACCCAGCTATTCCCAGCTATTCCCTATGGTCAGTCAGGAAAATCAGTGGTTAAATATTGATCAAATTAAGGATTCCACTTATGTTATGGTACAAATGGAATATTTGTCAACACCAGTCTGTGGTGCTATGTTCTAGCAGCCTGAGGAGACTCAGACAGGGTGATTATCCATACTTACACTCCTCTCTTGTATTTTTGTTTATTAATAAAAATTTTGTTTGGAAAAAAAAAAAGTTAACCTTATATTACTGAAGTAACTGAGTGTTATGGAGACAGCAGTCTTGATGAATAAGCCAGTGGTATATGTACTAGAACCTTTCTCTTGAATCTATTTTAAAAACTACCAAATTGAAGGTTTTTCACTTAAGTATCAAACATAAGGAGCTTCACATCCAGTTGTTTCAAATTAGTGCAGAACAGCTATTTGCTTTTACTTATTGGCCAACAACCCCTCCTATGTACCAGGACACCCTTCACTGTACCATCCCCCAGAGGTGGGGGATCTCCTCTCTTCTTCAAACATCTGAACTACATCTGTGCCCCACCACAAAACCCATTTTCCTAACTGTTGTCCATTCTTCAGGCTTCAATTTAATGAATAGAAAAACATATGGCTTTTAAATGTCAAAAAAAAAAAAAAAAAAGAACAAAGAAAGAAAGAAAAATAGAGTGTCCTGGTGGCTCCCTTTGTTAAGCAGTTACCTTCAGACCCCAGGGAGCTGTGATCAACCCACCCCCCATTACACTGGGATCCCTCTTCAGTTGGGGAGCCTGCTTCTCCCTCTCCCTCTGCCCCCCTCGCACTCTTTCTCTCTCAAATAAATAAATAAATAAATAAATCTTTAAAAAAAGAGAGAAAAAGAAAAAGAGAAATAAAATTATCTCCAAGCTTGTTTTTCAAACACATTTGAAGAGATGCAGACAGTCGTCTAACCACCATTTGAAAGAAAGTGTGTCAAATGAGACCCTGGGAGTTTGAAAGACTGTTCCTTGGTATCACAATTCTTATGGGATAAGCTAAGAAGATGTATTTTCCCCTAAAATTATAGAGATTTCTGAAGCCTTCAAGATAAAAAGAGTGGCATCACTAATTTTGCATTTTGGAATAAGCAGTCTAGTAGCGGAGTGGAGAATTAAAGAGAGACCTTGTAAAGGACACTTTATGATGTATAATAGTCTACCAATCTTCCATGTACATACTCTGTGCCCAGAGTCTAACACAATGTCTGCCATACTAACAGGCACTTGATAAATATTCTGGGAGAAACGTTTCCCAGACAAATAACCTGTACCTCTTCTGAAGACCATGAGAACAATTAGCGTGATTTTCAAAAACCTAAGTTCTAAAAGCCCAGAGACATCTGGACTGCTCAGAAATCAATAAAAATTGTTTTTTAAGCAAATTTTGAAAAAGTACTATGGAAATTAAAGTTTAGAAGTAAGTTGGGGAGGGAGCAGATTAGTGCTAATGGATACAAGTACCAACAATGACTGCTAGAGGAAATTGGAGGGTTGCATTGCCCCAATATTTTAATTTCCAAATACGCATAGCAACCCAAGCTGATTAAAAGCAAATACACAAGGATGCAATTTAGGATTTAAAGTGAAGTGTCTTAAGAGCTGAGAGCACAGGTTTAGATTTGATGTAGAAAAAAAAGAGGGAGACATGTGTTTTTTTCCATACTTCATAATAGCCTCCAACTGGCAAGGTGTTCTTTGTTTCTGAAGTACATTGGTGAGTCACTGAAGTCTTAAAATGCATTTTCCCATCAGAAAACAAACAAACAAACAAAAACAAATGGTGATTAAGTCCGCAAGCCGACCAACAAAAACCTGTTTAACTGACATAGTTGAAATGTATATCTGCAATAGAAAAGCAGAAAATGCATTGCATCATTCCCATCATTTTACTCACACAAATTTTAAAATTACTATAGTCTTGAATAAGAAAGAGTTTATTTTTATTAGATGCTGGTACTTGAGAGGAAAGTCAAATGAAAAAAGCAGATGACCCCCTTCAGGAGAAGGAAACGAATTCCCTCCCTTACCTTCCACCCTGCATGTGACCTGCATTTGGTGACTTGCTGCCAAACAATAGAGTATGGGAAGGGTGGGGTGTAATTTTCCAGTGGAGAAATCTGGCAAACATTCCCTTGGCTAGGTGATTTAGGTCAACATTCACAGTGATAAGTCATGTTGATAGCACATACCCCTAAAAAATGGGATGATGACACTTCTTGTCTGTGGTCTTCCCCCAAACCTACAACTCCAGTCTAAACATGAGGAAATCAACAAAGAAATCCTAATAGAGAAACATTCTTTGAAAATACTCAACCAATATACTTCAAAACCCTCAAAACCATCAAAAATACAAAAAAAAAAAAAAAAAAAAAAAGTCTGAGAAACTGTCACAGTCAAGAGGAAGCTAAGAAAATAAAGATCAAGGATAATGTGGTATCCTGGATAGGATCCTAGAATAAAAATTAGTGGATAAATTGTTGCAATTTAAATGAAGTTCAAAGTTGGGTTAGTAATAATCTATCAGTATTGGTTTCTTAGTTGTGACCAAAGTAATGTACTGATGTAAGATGTAACACTGAATGAGAGGTATATATAGGAACTCTCAGTGACATCTCTATAACATTTTTGTAAATTTAGATTAGGAAAAAAAAAACGTGTATTTTCTTATATAAGATATAAAAAGGGAGTTTTATAAAGATATTGAAGGAGACCCTCCCACTCTCAAGAGCATGAGAAATTGACAGCAAAAATTCTTTATTCTAATTTTACTTAAAAACTTATAGTCTTTGTTTTCTATGATGCAGGAACATCACTGGCATTTTTCTTAATATAAGACTTCAGGGATATAGAAGACAAGAAACAAAACTCATGTTAGACCGGGGGCATGAATAAGAAAAGAGAGGGACAAGATTTTGGTGAAGGCTCAGCTAAGGCATGCTAAGAGATAAGAACAAGAATTTTATAATAAAGAGATGAAATTGCAAGACTGAATAAAATAAAGCAAAGGAGATGAGCCACCACAGTGTGGGGGGCAGCCAGCCTTGGACAAGTTTGGTATTGAGGGTGGGCTGACCCTCTGGCCCTGAAGTTCTACAGGAAATTGAGACTCCTCTTTTAAGAAATTTATGTGCCATCTGACTTCACCCTGATACTTAGTGAAAAGAACAGCAGTTTTCAAAGTACCTATACTCTATGTGAAGATTTATTAGCTACCTTGAAAGCATTGCTGGAGGTATAGGAGAGAGTTGAACTGGTGGAGACAGAGGCACTGGTAGACACTGTTTTTGCACTCTCTACCTAGCTGGCTAGCATGGGTGAGCAATCTTGGATATGCCATCCTCCTGGTGCCTTCCTAAAACAGGCAGCATGATACATTCATGTCACAATCCCACCACCTTTCAAAAAACAGTGAACATGCCCTGATGCTTTTACTCTCCAGTTGCCTAGCCAAAGCCAGAGGTATGCACAAGCCACAAAGGGGACACTCTTTGATTGTGTGACCCTGGTGGACAAGGGGCTGGCATTCCTGAGGTCCATGGGAATGTAACAATTAGAAAGACAGTTCTTAACAAGCCACTCCTCCCAGGACACTGCACAGAGTGTAGACGAAAACACAACTTCAATACTCCTTTGATAAAGGCATATTAATCTGAAGCTTCAGCTTGAGGGACAGACTTCAGGTTTCCCACATGTCTACAGGTGAAGAAGGCCCTCTGGGGGAATATGAACAAGGAGACAAACATCATCTTTATACAACCCTTTGACCTCACTGCAGGTCAACAAGACCTCCAAGAAAGGAGCTTATACACTCATCTACTTTTTAGAACTGCCACCAAGGGACAACTCCTGACCTCCTGGTCTGTAGGCCAGCAGAGATGATGATTACAGTTCTACAAACTGTATATACTTGTATACTTTAAAAGTTGCCACCTGAGGGTCTGGCTTCTAATCAACCTGAACTTGATGCTAAATGAGATTCCTCTTGTTGGAATACTGACAAATCTTGGCACACCCTCAACAACAGGGTCATATCAAGAAGAAATCAAGTGGTTTAAGAATCACAAAAGTTCAAGAGGCAACCAAGAGATAGGCAAGGTTGAATGAGAAAATCGTCACCTACACAAGGTGACTTCTTCAAGACTGAGGAAGGTAGACATTTTACCTCACACATAGATACAAACCAGAGAATCCAGCAAAATAAGGAAACAGAAAACTATGTTCCAAATGAAAGAATAAGAACAATAAACAATGCCAGAAAAAGACCTTAATGATGTAGGGGCACCGGCGTGGCTCAGTGGGTTAAGCTGCTGCCTTCGGCTCAAGTCATGATCTCAGGATCCCGGGATCAAGTCCCGCATCAGGCTCTCTGCTTGGCAGAGAGCCTGCTTCCCTCTCTCTCTCTCTCTCTCTCTCTGCCTGCCTCTCTGCCTACTTGTGGTCTCTCTCTGTCAAATAAATAAATAAAATCAAAAAAAAAAAAAAGATCTTAATGATGTGGAGATAAGTTATCTACCTGGTAAAGGATTCAAATTAATGGTCATAAAGATGCTCACTAAATTTGGAAGAAGAATGTGTAAATACAGTGAAAAATTCAATAAAGAGATAGAAGATATTAGAACCAAACTGAAGTCACAGAGCTGAAGAATAAATAACCAAACTGAAAATATACTATAGGGACTCAACAGCAGACTGGATCAAATGGAAGAATGTATCAATGTGCTGGAAGACAAAGCAATGCAACTCACCCAGATAGAGTAGCAAAAAGAAAACAAGAATTTAAAAAAATGAAGATAATTTAAGGGACCTATAAGACAATATCAAGTGGAATAATATTTGAATTATAGGGGTCCCACAAGGAGAAGAGAGAGAGAAAGGGGCAGAAAATTTATTTGAAGAAATAAGGGTTGAAAACTTTCCTGAAGAAGGAAATGGACATTCAAGTCCAGGAGGTCCAGAGAGTTCCATATAAGATGATCACTAAGATATCCACACCAAGACAAGACATTATAATTAAAATTTTAAAAGTCAAAGATAAAAAGAGAATCTTAAAATCAGTAAGAGAAAAACAAACTGTCACATTCAAGAGAAGTCGCATAAACCATCAGCATATTTCTCAACAGAAACTTTGTACGTCAGAAGGGAATGGCATTTCTTATGCAAGATGCTAAGAGGAAAAAAAAAATTCCAACCAAAAATACATTATCTGGCAAAATTATCATTCAGAATTCCAGACAAGAAAAAGCTAGAAGAGTTCATCAGTACCAAACTTGCCTCACAAGAAACATTAAAGACTTTTTTTAAGCTGAGTAAAAGTAGCACTTATTAATAGCAAGAAAACATATGAAAGTAAAAACCTCTCTGATAAAGGGAATTATATAGTAAAGGAAATGAATTAATTATTTAAATAAAGCTATTTAAAGGTTAAAAGACAAAGTAGTAAAATTAACAAAAACTACAATAATTAGTTAAGGGGTATGTAAAATTTAAAAAAATGTAAAGTATGACATCAAAAAAATAAAACATGGTAGGGGGGTTAAAATGTAAAATTTTGGAATGAGTCCAAATGTAAGTTG
This sequence comes from Mustela lutreola, assembly GCF_030435805.1. Taxonomy (NCBI): domain Eukaryota; kingdom Metazoa; phylum Chordata; class Mammalia; order Carnivora; family Mustelidae; genus Mustela; species Mustela lutreola. The sequence continues at coordinate 77,567,391 of NC_081292.1, forward strand.
CCATCAACAAAATAGACTGCTATATACATAGGATGATATATGTGATCCTCGTGGTAAGCATAAAGCAAAAACTTATAATGAACACACAAATGAAAATAAGGAAGAATCTAAACAACATTAAAGAAAGTCATCGGACCACAAGCAAAGAGAGAAAAACTAGGAACAAAGAGGAACTACGAAAACATCAAGAGGATGATTAACAAAATGGCAATAAGTACATACCCATCAGTTATCACTTTGTTAATGAATTGAAACACATATATTTGCTGAATGGATAAACAAACAAACAAACAAACAAAAACCAACAAGGCATACGTACATACTGCCTACAAGGAACTCCCTTAGTGGTAAGGACATGCAAAGGTTGAAGGTAAAGATATTTCATGTAAATGGAAAGAACAACAAAAAAACTTGAGTAGCTATACTTATATCAGACAAGACAGACTTAAAAGACTGTAAGAAAAGACAAGAAAGGGGGCATTATATAATAATAATGGAGTCAAGTTAGCAAAAACATATAACATTTATACATATGTACACCTAACATAGGACCATCAAAATATGTAAAGTATAAATTAATAGACCAAAGGGAAAACAATACAACAATAATAGGTTTCCATCAAAAAAGGTTCCATCAATGGATGAATGGATAAAAAAGAAACACCCATCCACCAACACCCCCACCAACACACAGTAAAAATCAGCCATAAAAAGGAAAGAAATCTAGCCATTTGCAATGACATGGATGGACCTTGAGAGAATTATACTAAGTAAAACAAGTCAAACAAAGACAAATACTGTATGATCTCACTTATATGTGGAGCTTAATAAACAAAACAAACAAAACCTAAACTCATAGATGCAGATATTAGTTTGGTGGTTAGCAAAGGGGATAGGGTTTGAGGGTGGAATGGGTGAAATAGATAAAAAATACAAACTTCCACTTATAAAATAAGTAAAGCAAGAGGATATAATGTATACTATGGTGAACATAGTCAAAAATATTATACTAACTTTGTATGGTGTCAGATGATAACTAAACTTATTGTGATGATTATGTCAAATAACTATGTTTTATATTTAAAACTAGTATGATATATGTCAATTTCATTAAAAAATTAAAAAATATTAAAAATTGCTTGATGATCTTTGAAGAGGCCATAAGGAGGCCAAAGGATTAGCTAACTATGTCCAAGTTGTTCAATATCATGTGTGGATTGTGACAAAAACTCATAGAGGAACAAAAGACCCTCAGTTTTTAAAATAGTACTACTTCATAACTCAAAATCAAAACAAACAAAAAATGTCACCAGAAAGCCACCTGAGTTAGATAGGACTCTCTCATTTCTTTACTAAAAATTTAACTTCGGAGAACTGGGTAGCTCAGTTGGTTGTACATCTGACTCTTGATTCCCTCTCAGGTCGTGATCTCAGGGATGTGAAATCCAGCCCTGTGTTGGGCTCCATGCTCAGCAGGGAGTCTGCTGGAGATTCTCTCTCTCCCTCTACAGCTCCCCCTTCTCTTAAACAAATAGACTCTTTAAAAAATAAAATAAATAAAATAAAATAAAATTTTAACTTATTTGGACTCCTACTTCAATTTCATGAGTTTTTCCCTAAGAAAGAAAGATTTAATTTTTGCTGACATCTAGTGTGCTTTGGAATGTTAAAAAAAGGTGGCTGTATACAGATGTAGTGAAAAGAAGGGCCATCTGTACCCCAATTTTTATAGCAGCAATGGTCGCCAAACTGTGGAAAGAACCAAGATGCCCTTCAACGGATGAATGGATAAGGAAGATGTGGTCCATATACACTATGGAGTATTATGCCTCCATCAGAAAAGATGAATACCCAACTTTTGTAGCAACATGGACGGGACCAGAAGAGATTATGCTGAGTGAAATAAGTCAAGCAGAGAGAGTCAATTATCATATGGTTTCACTTATTTGTGGAGCATAACAAATAGCATGGAGGACAACGGGAGATGGAGAGGAGAAGGGATTTGAGGGAAATTGGAAGGGGAGGTGAACCACGAGAGACTATGGACTCTGAAAAAAAATCTGAGGGTTTTGAAGGGGTGGGGGGTGGGAGGTTGGGGGAACCAGGTGGTGGGTAATAGAGAGAGCACAGATTGCATGGAGCACTGGGTGTGGTGCAAAAACAATGAATACTGTTACGCTGAAAAGAAATAAAAATCTTTTAAAAAATGGTGGCTGTTTGAGTCAGGAACAGCCTATCTGATGAATACATAGATGTAGAAAGCCTTATTGACAGACAGATAGCTGGTCTACCAAGACAAGCCTCCCGTACTAAGACAATAGGCATTTTTGGAGAGCTGAGAAGAAATTCCTACAAGTCAAAAAACCTCTTGTTTCTAGTGTGTAATACTTAGTAGTATTTTATACTCAAACAGTTTTTTTGGAAAGAATATTTAGCTTGATGTCATTGTGCTGTACTGACACCAGGAATCAGTCTAATGTGGGCTTGATAAGAGCACAGAGGCATTTTAAAATGAATTTTATGTTTTTTTTTTTTTTTTTTTTTTAAAGATTTTATTTATTTATTTGTCAGAGAGAACGCGAGCGAAAGCGAGCACAGGCAGACAGAGAGGCAGGCAGAGGCAGAGGGAGAAGCAGGCTCCCCGCTGAGCAAAGAGCCCGATGTGGGACTCGATCCCAGGACGCTGGGATCATGACCTGAGCCGAAGGCAGCTGCTTAACCAACTGAGCCACCCAGGCGTCCCAAATGAATTTTATGTTTGACCATCTTTAGTTTTACCATTACATAAAAGAAAAGGTCTTAAAGGCTGCAGGCAGTTCAGAGAAGTATTATTAAAAAGAAACAAAAAGAGTAAAAATATTCTACAGTAACAATGGAGCCAAAAGAAACACTTCATTGTTATTTTTATGAAATATAGATGATAAACAGTAACTGTTTAATTGTCTTATTGTCCTCATATTTTCCTTGTTGTACAGTGTTACATTTATTTATATTAAGAATATACAATATGAGTATGAAATTTAAATATCCAAGAGTTAAAATAAATTATTGTCAATAAGGACAGAAATATTGTTATATTTTCTCACACATATCATTTAATTAGTCCTACTATTAAATACTACTACTTGCCTCTGTTAATTAGTCTTATTGTTTTATGCAAATAATAGTATGAATGTAATAGAAAGTAAATGATATAGATAGACATAATTTTATTTATTTATTTATTTATTTTGAGAGAGAGAGAGTGCACACATGTGAGAAAGGAAGGGGAAGAGGGAGAGAGAGAATCCCAAGCAGGCTCCACACCCAGGGTAGAGCCCCATGTGGGGCTTGACCGCAGGACCCAGAGATCATGACCTGAGCTGAAATCAAGAGTCAGATGCTCAACTGACTGAGCCACCCATGTACCCCCAAAAACATAATTTTAAATGAACATCTATTTTTCATATTTTATATTAAAGCAATAACACATGTATACAATTCTTTTTCAGTGAGAGTACCCTTCCTTTCAACAGACAGAAAGCAACCAGGAGCTAGATGAGGCAAAAACGATCCTCCCTATAGAGACTTCTGAGGGGATATAGTGCTGCAATTTCTTTTCTTTTACTTTCTTTTTCTTTTTTCTTTTTCTCTTTTCTTTTCCTTTGCAAACATGCAAAAATATATTTGGTCAATGTTCATCACACTCTGTGGACCAGTAAGTGCAAAAGGCTAAAAGAAAATTAATCCCAGGGCATCTGGGTGGCTCAGTGGGTTAAGCGACTGACTCTTGGTTTCAGCTCAGGTCATGATCTCAGGGTCAGACTTCTGTTCTCCAGAACTATGAGGATCAATTTCTGTTATTTTAAGATACCCACCTTGTGGTAAATTGCTAAGGTAGCCCTAGGAAAGTAGGGCTTTTCACATCTACCAAAAATATTCAGGAATGGGGTCAGAATGATATAATCATATTACTATCAGCCTTTTAAAATTCATCATGAATTTGTTATTGTTCCCCTCGTTCCAGGTGTCAGAACCTGGAATCCATCCTTCCTTCCTTCCTTCCTTCCTTCCTTCCTTCCTTCCTTTTACAGAGAGAGAGAATATGAATGTGGAAGGAGGGGCAAAGGGGGAGAGAGAAAGAGGATTTTAAGCAGGGGCTCGATCTCACAACCTTGAGATCATGACCTGAACTTAAGTCAAGAGTCAGATGTCTGAGATGTCTGTTTAACCAACTTTGCCACCCAGGGGAACTGGGGTTCATTTTCTTTTAGCCTTCTGCTCTCACTGGTCCACAGAGTATGATGCACGTTTGACTAAATATGTTTCTGCATATTTGCAAAGGAAAAGAGAAGTTGGAAAAAAGAAGGAAAGAGCGCAGTAAAGATGAAGAGAAAACTCATGTTTTAATAGAAGGAGAGGTACAAATGAGTGTATATGCATGGATGTGTGTGCATGCTTGTGTTGCACATCACTGCTTAAATCAGAGGTCATAAAACAAATTGGAAATAAAGTGACTTCCTTGTTGCATAAGTTTCTATATGGAACATACACTTTCAGAGCCAACCATATTATTAGATACAGTATCCTTATTTTATCTAGTACCAGGTTTTTTTTCAGATCTATTTTGTAGGTCCTTTAAGGTTGGAAAAATGTTTTTACATGTTTTATGGACTAGTAAGAAATCATATTTTTAATGAAAGTAATTTTGTATAAAAAAAGTAACATGTAAAATAGACTTTGATGATCAACTGAAGGGAGGGTATTGTGGTCCTTTAACACATTTGTAGACTCTGTTCATCTATTTTTATTACACCTGTCCCTCTTCCTCTCCTTTCCCTCTTTCTTTGCCTCTCTGTTTTCTGTTCTTTTTGTATCTTCATATAATCAAGTGAAGTTATATGTGAGCTGTGTTGACCTGGCTCATGTAAGTAATATTCTATTTAGAAATTTTGTCTTCTAATTGTCCTGGGTACCAAGTAAAATTATCTTTAAACCCCAATGATAATTTCCTTCACAGAAAAGTTACTAAAATAAAAAAAAAAAACTAAGTAATAGAAAATTAATAATACTATTGTTAAAATAAATAGAGTATTTTTAAAAAAATTTTATTTTTCAGTTAGTTAACATGCAGTGTAATATTAGTTTCAAGTATACAATTTAGTGATTCACCACTTCATACATCACCTGGTGCTCAGCACAAATGCCCTTCTGGATCCCCATCAGCCATCCTCCCACCCATCTCCCTTTTGGTAACCAGCAGTTTGTTCTTTATAGTTAAGAGTTGGCTTCTTGGTTTGCCGAGAGTATTTTTAATAAAAATACAAAACTGGAATTTTAGTAAAGAAGTAACATCAATTTTTTTTAAATAGTGACTTTGGAATAAACTATTAAGTCTAACTCTAATTCATGAATAAACAAAAATATAGATCAATTGAATTCAAATTCAACAAAATCAATCTCCTTAAATTCTTCCTGCTTTTTGAGTCTGTCACTGTTCTGCATGGTTCTGAAAATACAAAAGTTTAAGTTTTTGTTTTTTGGTTTTTTGTTTTGTTTTGTTTTGTTCTTTAAGTAGGCTTCACACCCAATGTGGTGCCTGAATTCACAACCCTGAGATTAAGAATCACATGCTTGGGGCACCTGGGTGGTTCAGCCTCTTAAGTGCCTGCCCTGGGCTTAGGTCATCATGCCAGAGTCCTGGGATCCAGTCCCTTGGAACTCCAGCTTCTCCCTCTCCCCTTTGTTCCTGCTCTCCCTCACTAGCTCTCTCTCTCTCTTGCTCTCTCTCTCAATTAAATAAATAAAATCTCTAAAATTAAAAAAAAAAAACATTGCATGCTCTTTTAACTGAGCCATCCAGAAGTTTCAATTTCATAACCAAGAGAAGGTCTAATGAGACTGAAGCATCTCTTCCCTGGGAGCCAGGAAGGCTGGGTTCTAAATGCTGTATAAACCAGGATCCCCTTTTATGTGGCTGTAGCTTTGGGGGATCTTGTTAATAGAGAAAGAAGTGGACACAAGGTCTGGATCACAGAAACATAGGAAACTTCTGTGATGTCATTTTTCTAGCCAGCATCATGGGGACAAGGTATTTTGTTTGTTTAAAAGATTTTAACCCACTAAGCCATGCAGGTGCCTCCCCTTTTCAAAGATTTTTTTTTGTTTATTTGACAGACAGAGATCACACGCAGGCAGAGAGAGAGGAAGGGAAACAGGCTCCCATTTGAGCAGAAAGCCCAATGTGGGGCTTGATCCCAGGACCCTGGGATCATGACCTGAGCTGAAGGCAGAGGCTTGTTTAAAAGATTTTATCATTTATTTAGAGAGAGAACATATGAGTGGGAGGAAGGGCATAGGAGGAGCCCCATGTCCCAATGTGGGACTTGAACTCACAACCCTATGAAAATGACTGCGCCAAAATCAAGAGTCAGCGGTTTAACTGACTGGACCACACTGGTGCTCCTCATGGAGATAAGGTTTTGATGGTCTCCCAACGTTAGTCAAGTAAATAGTTTTGGCCATGGCTATATATTCACTCACCACAATATTCCCTCATCTTTTTCTAGTTTAGACTTTCTTTGCCCTCCCTGCATTGGCCTCTCATTGCCACAACAACTCACATCTGAATAGAAGTGACTTGAGCATTATTAAGAGAAAACACAAGTGTAACTTTAACTGCCAACTCTGCTTTGGACAACTCATCCTGTAATTTTCTTGTGAGTTCTTGTCATCAACATCTAGAGCAGAAATGTTTACAGTAGATCTGGTCTTATTCCCACTTTGGAACCAAGGGAGGTTACACTAGCTATCTTAACCTTCAATCCCCCATACTCAGAATCTAAGAGACATGCAAAGTCTGAACATGCAAAGGTAAAGGCATGATCTTCTACAACAAAACAAGGTACAGGTTATCAGCAGTTCGTCCTATTCAGTAAAGAAAAAAATACAGAAAAATGAAATGCTAACCTATGCCTACTGCTCAAGAACAGAGAAGTAAGTAATACTCAGGCATGTGTTGGTTAGCATGGCTCCACATCGTTAAGCCCAGATCACCACCAATTCTGGCCAAAGTTCCTTTACCAGTCCCCTCTTTGCCACTTGTTCTACAGTTAACTTGAACCATGTCCGCACATCTTGTGGATTCTACTCCACTTATGTGACCATGAGGGAGGTACCCTCAGTGTTTTGTGTATCTCACTCTTCATATTCATGCAGCTCCTACATGAGGGGGATTTCCTGGGGAACGAGAAATGATGCAATAGCTCTGTCTTCTAGGATCTATTACTTCTAGAAACTGGCATCTCTCTTTCTGACCAGGAACTGATCATCATGCACGTAGTACAAATCACCACCAAGCATGGTCTGTGTTTTTAAAATCAATGACTCCATTAATTCCACAAACACTGCATACATACTTTCTAAATGTCTGCAGGTGTGATCTGTATAGCAGTCTGCAGGATGTGAGAGCATAGTGGTACCTTAAGTGAGTCCAGACTTTAGGACTCACTCAAGCCATGATTAAGTGGGTGATTTCATTCTGGACTGGAATTCTGGGTGTTTCCCCTTGGGAATGTTGTTTTTGTGAACAACATTGCTTGAGCTCAGTTTCTTCACCTAAAAATAAATTGGAGATACTACAGCCTCTTTGTGTGATGGCTGTGAAACTGCTATGAAAATTATGGATAGTAACTTGATCTATCTATCTATTGATGTATCGATCTATGATGTATCGATAAATCGATCTATTGATGTATCTACCAGGGGCCAGGTTTAGTTGTGTGTGGTAACCTGGCCCCTGATAGATGAGCATAAAAGATGGAGGATGTATGAATCATTCCTTCAAAATGCTTTAAATCTAGTGTAGCAAACCCACATAAATACCAGTAACAGGATGAAAAATTCATTAGTGGTATTTGTATGATAGAATCAGGATTTATAGTAGTGCATAATTAACTCTCTGGAATCAGGGACAGCTTTGTAGAGTTTGTTTGTAGAGTTTGTTTGATGAGTTTTCCTAAAAAATTAGTAGGAATTCCTCAGGCAAGCAGAGAGGGAAGTGCAGTCCAGGCAGAGCCAGCAGAATTTGTAGGAGAGAAGAGGCAAGAAATAGTATACCATATTTGCTTAACTATATGAAATTATATTTCACAAGAAGATAAGGATATAGGAACAAGAGAATTGTCAAAACTATAAATAAACTCAAGACAGCTAGTGAAAAATGGGTCTACTAAATCTTTGTTGTTGTAACATGTATGTTTCTGGTATTGATATGACTGAATTCTGTTCCATGGCCCTTGCTCCCCATTACCGTCAGTCCTCCTGTAGATTGGCTCCCTGGGCTTCCATCATTCAAAGAAAATGTAGAAAGCAGGTCCTGAAGTTCCAAGAGACCCCATGTTCACCTCTCATCTCCTCCTCCCAAATCACTTTGGCACCAGGAGCTCCCTTTGAAGTATGAGAGAGTACTGGGCCCTGTTCCAGAGGCTGCTGATTTCCTTTTTCCTAATTAAGTTTCCAAGTTCCTTGAGAAAGAGTATAATAGCAAACTGAGGTGATTAATGCATGACTCAGAAAATATGAAGGTGTGGAAGACAGTGGAAATGGGAACTCCCTATTATTTATATAATAAAACTGGAAGTAATTGAAAAACTCAATGGCTTTACATTTCAACTTAACTTCATAAATTATATGTAGATTTAAATTGTTCTTAATTATTCTGATAAAAATATATGAATAAACATAAAAATTAAAATAGGAAATACTGGACTAATTCCCTTTTCTCTTATACTTGAGCTTATATACATTTAAAAAATAAAAACTCAAACAAAAATAAATAAATAAATAAATAAACAAAACCACCAAACTCTCTTCCAGAATTATAATAGGTATTTAATGTTTTAATGGTTCTGCTGCTTCCAAAATGCCCTAGTGCATGTTATAGATAAATTGTGGAAACATAATAAAATAAACCACTTTTCAGGAAGAATAAAGATGTGATAATCTTTTACATAAAACAATCTCAGAAGAATTTGAATTCAATTGAATTAAATTGAATCATGACAAATTTTTTAAGGTGATGATAATCAGACTTTTGTGAGTAAAACTTCCACCAAAATATATAGATATTATTTTGGACATTGGGCAAATATTAAGGAATTGCATAAATATATTCAAAATGTACAGAAGATTGATGTGAATAATTAAATTAAAGAGCATAAAAAGACTAACAAGATAATTCCTCTACTCCAATGCAGTTTTTATTTTCTAAATTTATCAAGGTTAGGTCTAACTCTCTGTTTCACATAGGAACAAGAACAAAAAGAATTGTAGTCTCTCATGAAATAATTCTCAAAAGGCAGAATCAGATTGGACACTTGGTTCATTTTACCATGCAGGAGACATGCAATGGATATTAAAGGTTCCCCAATAACGCAAAAGTTCCTGGACTTGATTCCTGAGCAAATGTTCCATAGTGTATTCGACACAAGTATGTTTTTGAATAGGCAAGTTATACACGAAATGGACATGTGCCTTATTCACATGGGTTCCAGTTCTAGTTGAGCAGGATGTTATTGAGTCCAAGGGCACAGAGGTCAATTGGACTCTGTTTTTTGCAATAAAGGATTGGGTTTCCTACTTCTGGGGAGTACTGTCTTCTCTGAATCAAGAAAATAAGGAGTTGACAGCTTTTTTCATAGGTGATAGGCATATGTCCAGGAAATACTTTGTAGAGAGGAAGAGGATCTGGCCAGAATGGGAATGAGGCAAGTCAAGAATTGTCACTGCCATGGTTCTGGGATCAACAGTGGGAATAGAGATAAGCTCTAGACTCCTGAGTGTTGGGTTGCACTTGAACCCTGAACCGTATGGATAATCAAAATTAGCTGAAGCCCTCCAGGTACCTAATTATACCAAAGTGTTCTTGCCAAATCATCCTCAGGGATAGTTATGCTTCCAAGTGTGTCAGAAACATAGGTGTAAAGACCTGGGAGAAATACAGAATGTGGAGAAGAGGACAATGATCTTCACTCAGGAACACTGTATTGATGACCATGCAATTAGCCACTACTTGGGATCAGGACAGATTTACTCACTCTTGGCCAATAATGAAAGGGTATGTCAACACTTAAAAAAATAGGAATTGTCTATGGTTGTGTTTTCCAAAGAGGTGAGTAAGTTCAGATGAAACCAATGAGTGAAATGGACTTGTATTTTGAAATTTTAAAAACAAAAACCCAAGTATACTACTTAGCTTGAGCTGAAAGAACACTGTAAAAATCGTTGAAGGTGCCTGTACCATGGAACAAATTATTGACAAAATTTCACCATTAAGAAACCTTGAGTAGTAGTCAAATTTTATTATATTGGTAACAACTACAATATATCCAAGGTGATTAATTCAGGTGTGTATTGTTGAGAAAGACGAATTTTAAAGATATCCTACTTGTTTCTAGACTTATGCGGGATTTTTTGGAATGATTTATTTACTAAAAGTCCCTCAGTTAAATATGTAAACACATATGTGACTATGTACCTCCCCATCCAGACTCTCCTATATTAAATATCTATATGAAGTGCTAGAAATTTTGAAAGCAGAAAGAGAAATGCCCTTTTTGTTAAAATTGGATACCCCATTCTTCAGTTGGTGCCTTCTGTTCCCTTTACAGATAAATCTTTTCTAGTTACTCATTCACTTGTTCTTCCCAACACTCCACTCACATAAGCGACATGGGAATTACTCTCTTCTTGAAAAGCCTGAAACTATAATTCCCAAGCACAATCTCTAAAGTCAGAGAGTGCAGTTGGTACCCTCACTACTTGATCAAAATGAAAACAATACATTTGAAAGGGTGTAGAGGACAAAATACATTCCCTATGTTGTTGATCATCTGGGGATGAACACACTGATCAGACAGACAGGTGTGGTGAACGCGAGCTCCCCTGCCTCCAGAAGCAATAAGCCACAAAAGGAAAGCATTCTTTATCAGTAGTGGGAAAGAAATAGATTAGTTAGGGCTCATGTAAGCCTGAAAATCAAATATGGTATGACAGAGAATTAATATTATACACAATTAATGGGAAAACCTGGTAATGAAACAGAGCTGATAGCTAGTCACAATGAGATGGTTTAGGATACTGAATATTGATACCAAATAACCAGACTATACTCTGGGATTTGAGTTAAAATCCATTTCAGGCCCTACTGTAACAGTACAAAAGGAAATTATATTTCTGAAGAACTAATATTATGCCATTATTTGTCTACTTGGATTCTTTAAGGAACCACTTGAATTATTACATTTTGGGACACAGAGAAACAAAGATAAACTTCTGAAAGGACTATATGGTTTTCTGTTGGAAAATATGGAACATGGTTAGTCAATAATCACTCCTGAATCTGATTTTTAAAAGCAAAAAGGTTTTACTTCAATTCTGAAATTAGCATCATTGCAACATATAGACTTTGTACTAAGCAAATGACTACTATGAAGATAAGACAAGTCGAGACAAACATTTGGTCTACAAGGAAACATCAAGAGAGCTTGGGCAATATCAGGGTCTGGATCTGACATTTAAAAGCTCCCATGTGTATGTAGAACTAAGACTTTTCAGGTTCATTTTTCTAGTTAATTTTCTCCAACCTCTATACTTTTTATTTCTGATCATAGCAAGAGGCAGATGCCAAATCTTACAAGAAAGGCTGTTCACAGGGTATTTCTAGCCTGTCTGAAAATAGGAAGTGCTAGAAATTTCATAAGGAAGTCAGTTCTTGTTAGCTTTCAGATTCAATTTTTGCAGACCAAAGTGATTTGGATAATTAAAGCCTGGGATAAAACAATAAAATCATAATTATTAGCAAAGGTGGCACTAATCAATGTGATGAGGCAGTAAAGTGTAATGAAAGACCACTGACCATGGATTAAGAAACCAGGAATTTCCTTTAAGTCTGAAATTTGCCATGAGATCTTGGACAAATCATTTAACTTCTTTTAGGCACAATTTTGCAATCTTTAAGATGAAAAGTTTAGACTAAACCAATGGTTCATATATTTAACTGCATAGTAGCTTATTCAAAATAAATATTATGTGGACATCAAGTAGTAAAAATGGATAAAAATGGAAGCACTCTTTGAAGAGAGGACAGTTGTTACATACTATGTGTTCATTAAATTCTTGAATGACTCTCAAACTCCTTTAAGAGGCAAGTGGGAAACCCCACAGAGTATCCCAGTTAAATTATTTATGAAAATTTGGATAAGAAGTTAAGGCCTTTCTGACATAGAAATATCCAAAGGGAAATATAGAGAAACCTTGGGAAAATTACTGCTAAAATGGAGTATATGTATGATCTTTCTTAGATAACTAGAAGATTGCAGCCATTAGCATGCTTTGGTTGCCAGAAACAGAAAGCATGAGGCAAACTGATTTGAGCAAATTGAGTAATATACTGGTTAATGTAACTAAATCATAGAAGACCTAGCTTCAAGAAAGGCTTAATCCAGAAACGGATGCTGGATTTTGTCAAATGCTTTTCTGCATCGATTGAGAGGACCATGTGGTTCTTCTCTCTCCTCATATTAATTTGTTCTATTACATTGATTGATTTGCGAATGTTGAACCATCCTTGTAGCCCAGGGATGAATCCCACCTGGTCATGGAGGATAATCTTTTTAATGTGCTGTTGGATCCTGTTTGCTAGGAACTTGTTGAGAATCTTAGCATCCATATTCATCAGTGATATTGGTCTGAAATTCTCCTTTTTGGTAGGGTCTTTGCCTGGTTTGGGGATCAGGGTAATGCTGGCTTCATAGAAAGAGTCTGGAAATTTTCTTTCTGCTTCAATTTTTTGAAAATTCAGCTTCAGGAGAATAGGTGTTATTTCTTCTTTGAAAGTTTGGTAGAATTCCCCAGGGAATCCATCAGGTCCTGGGCTCTTGTTTTTTGGGAGGTTTTTGATCACTGCTTCAATCTCGTTACTAGATATCGGTCTATTCAGGTTGTCAATGTCTTCCTGGTTCAATTTTGGGAGTTTATAGTTTTCCAGGAATGTATCCATTTCATCTAGGTTGCTTATCTTATTGGCATATAACTGTTGATAATAACTTCTGATGATTGTTTCTACTTCCTTGGTGTTAGTTGTGATCGCTCCCTTTTCATTCATAATTTTATGAATTTGGGGTTCCTCTCTTTTCTTTTGGATTAGTGTGGCCAATGGTTTATCGATCTTATTGATTCTTTCAAAAAACCAGCTTCTAGTTTCATTGATACGTTCTACTATATCTCTGGTTTCTACCTCATTGATCTCAGATCTAATCTTGATTATTTCCCTTCTTATATGTGGAGTTGGTTTGATTTGTTGTTGATTCTCCAGTTCTTTAAAGTGTAGAGACAGCTGCTGTGTTCTGGATTTTTCAATTTTTTTGAGAGAGGCTTGGATGGCTATGTATTTCCCCCTTAGGACCGCTTTTGCTGTATCCCATAGGTTTTGGACCAAAGTGTCTTCATTCTCATTGGTTTCCATGAATTGTTTCAGTTCTTCTTTGATCTCCTGGTTGATTCAAGCATTTTTAAGCAAGGTGGTTTTTATCTTTCAGGTGTTTGAGTCCCTTCTGAACTTTTCTTTGTGATTGAGCTCCAGTTTCAAGGCATTGTGATCTGAGAATATGCAGGGAATCATCTCAGTCTTTTGGTATCGGTTGAGTCCTGATTTTTGACCCTGTATGTGGTCTATTCTTGAGAAGGTTCCATGTGCACTTGAGAAGAATGAGTATTCTGTTGTTTTAGAGTGGAATGTTCTCTATATATCTATGAGGTCCATCTGACAAAATCCAGCATTCGTTCCTGATTAAAACGCTTCAAAGTATAGGGATAGAGGGAACATTCCTGAACTTCATAAAATCTATCTATGAAAGACCCACAGCAAATAACATCCTCAATGCAAAAAAGCTTGCAGCCTTCCCGTTGAGATCAGGAATATGACAAGGATGCCCACTCTCACCACTCTTGTTCAACATAGTATTAGAAGTCCTAGCAACAGCAATCAGACAACAAAGAGAAATAAAAGGTATCCAAATTGGCAATGAAGAAGTCAAACTCTCTCTCTTCGCAGATGACATGATTCTTTATATGGAAATCCCAAAAGACTCCACCCCCAAACTACCAGAACTCATACAGCAATTCAGCAACATGGCAGGATACAAAGTCAATGTACAGAAGTCAGTGGCTTTCTTATACACTAACAATTAAAATACAGAAAGGGAAATTGAAGAATCGATTCCATTTACTATAGCACCAAGAACCATAAGATACCTGGGAATAAACCTAACCAAAGAGGTAAAGGATCTGTATTCGAGGAACTACAGAACACTCATGAAAGAAATTGAAGAAGACACAAGAAGATGGAAGACCATTCCATACTCTTGGATCAGAAGAATAAACATTGTTAAAATGTCTATACTGGGGTGCCTGGGTGGCTCAGTGGGTTAGGTCGCTGCCTTCAGCTCAGGTCATGATCTCAAGGTCCTGGGATCGAGTCCCGCATCGGGCTCTTTGCTCAGCAGGGGGCCTGCTTCCCTCTCTGTCTCTCTCTCTCTCTCTCTGCCTGCCTCTCCGTCTACTTGTGAGCTCTCTCTGTCAAATAAATAAAATCTTAAAAAAAAAAAAAGTCTATACTGCCTAGAGCAATCTATAGTTTTAATGCCATTCTGATCAAAATTCCACTGGTATTTTTCAAAGAGCTGGAGCAAATAATCCAAAAACTTGTATGGAATCAGAAGAGACCCCGAATCGCTAATGTTGAAAAACAAAAATAAAACAGGGGGCATCATGCTACCTGATTTTAAGCTTCACTATAAAGCTGTGATCACCAAGACAGCATGGTACTGGCATAAAAACAGACACATAGACCAGTGGAACAGAGTAGAGAGCCCAGATATGGACCCTCAACTCTATGGGCAAATAATCTTCGACAAAACAGGAAAAAATATACAGTGGAAAAAAGACAGTCTCTTCAATAAATGGTACTGGGAAAACTAGACAGCTATATGTAGAAGAATGAAACTCGACCATTCTCTTACACTGTACACAAAGATAAACTCAAAATGGATAAAAGACCTCAATGTGAGACAGGAATCCATCAGAATCCTAGAGGAGAACATAGGCAGTAATCTCTTCGATATCAGCCACAGCAACTTCTTTCAAGATATGTCTCCAAAGGCAAAGGAAACAAAAGTGAAAATAAACTTTTGGGACTTCATCAAAATCAAAAGCTTCTGCAGAGCAAAGGAAACAGTCAACAAAACAAAGAGGCAACCCACAGAATGGGAGAAGATATTTGCAAATGATAGTACAGACAAAAGGTTGATATCTAGGATCTATAAAGAACTCCTCAAACTCAACACACACAAAACAGACAATCATATCAAAAAATGGGCAGAAGATATGAACAGACACTTCTCCAGTCAAGACATACAAATGGTTATCAGACACATGAAAAAATGTTCATCATCACTAGCCCTCAGGGAGATTCAAATTAAAACCACATTGAGATATCACCTTACACCAGTTAGAATGGCCAAAATTAGCAAGACAGGAAACAACATGTGTTGGAGGGGATGTGGAAAAGGGGAACCCTCTTCCACTGTTGGTGGGAATGCAAGTTGGTGCAGCCTCTTTGGAGAACAGTGTGGAGATTCCTCAAGAAATTAAAAATAGAGCTTCCCTATGCCCCTGTAATTGCACTACTTGGTATTTACCCCAAAGATAAAGATGTAGTGAAAAGAAGGTATACCCCCATGTTTATAGCAGCAATGGCCACGGTCGCCAAACTATGGAAAGAACGAAGATGCCCTTCAACGGATGAATGGATAAGGAAGATGTGGTCCATATACACTATGGA
Organism: Mustela lutreola; assembly: GCF_030435805.1. Lineage (NCBI taxonomy): Eukaryota > Metazoa > Chordata > Mammalia > Carnivora > Mustelidae > Mustela > Mustela lutreola. Next base: position 77,583,271 of record NC_081292.1, read on the forward strand.
GTATTATGCCTCCATCAGAAAGGACGAATACCCAACTTTTGTAGCAACATGGACAGGACTGGAAGAGATTATGTTGAGTGAAATAAGTCAAGCAGAGAGAGTCAGTTATCATATGGTTTCACTTACTTGTGGAGTATAACAAATAATACAGAGGACATGCGGAGATGGAGAGGAGAAGGGATTTGAGGGAAATTGGAGAGGGATATGAACCATGAGTGACTCTGGACTCTGAAAAACATCCTGAGGGTTTTGAAGGGGTGGGGGGTGGGAGGTTGGGGTACCAGGTGGTAGGTATTATAGAGGGCACAGATTGCATGTAGCACTGGGTGTGGTGCAAAAATAATGAATACTGTTATGCTGAAAATAAATTAAAAATAAATTTAAAATAAAAGGCTTAATTCAGAGGTCCTGGTTGTTAAGCTTGTGCTTTCTTTTGTTGCATTTCCTTGACATTGGCTTCCTTTATGTATTTTCATGATCTGGACCAACTCCCTTCCTGGTAGTATCATAGCATCAGTTCAGATCTTAAATCTACAGCACACCATGTAGAGAAAGAAACTACCTTTTTCTGGTAGTCTCCAAAGAAGAAGAGGCAGTTTCTTTTCCAGAGGTCCCTCAGTAAGCATCTCAGTCTTATTGGCCCAAATGCTAACATGTGTTCAGTCATAGAAAATCCCAGAGAGATGGAGCATAGCGATGGAGCTAAGTCAAGGCTCACCCTTTTGGTGGGGCATGAAGGCAATCCCACCCAAAGGACACAGCTGGAATTAATAGAGAAGAAAGAAAAGTCTTTCAACAAACATCCAGTCCAGTTTAGCTATTAACATTATTAATTTAAGGCATCACCATGTTTCTCCATATAGATCAAGTGAAATATTTTTTGGAGGAAAAAAATGTATCCCCACATCTGAACATTATTCTCTCATGTCATCTTATTGAAAGTCAATATGGACCATGAGCCATTGAGTGGAAGGACAGGGTCTTAATTCAAACTACTTAGGAGCTAACTTGAGTGTATCAAAAATATACACAGACTACAAATTCACAGCATAAGTCTTTATTTGTTCTTTATTTACATAACATTCTAGCAAAGTACTTAGTATTATGAATGAATGGATTACATATTAAAGAGCTTTAAACCCATAATGTTATTAATGTATTGTTTTGATATTCTTCATAAATAATTATGGGACCCTCATAATTTCATGTGAAGAAATCTGGGAGATAAAATTAGCGCTTACTGAAAAAAAGAGAAGTACATGGAGAATAAATGTTGGGATAAAAGAGTAGATTCACTGGCAAAGCTTCATAACAAGGAGCTCATTAACATCACACTCTGTCAATCACCTGTGTGGAGGAGAGAAAACACATGCTGGCGTCAGGAACAGCCCAGCAGAAGTCCAAGAGGCAGTTAGTAAACATACTCACTAATTCTAAGGACTAATCCCCACTTTATAGGAAACCCAATCAGCTTGCTCATGCCCTGAAGATGAACTAAATTGGGATTTTTAGTTACACTAAAAAAAAAAAAAAAAAAAAAAAAATCACGGGTTACTAAGACTTTATCCAAACCACACATGCAAGAGATAACCCGTTGAAAACCTGCCTTTTTCTCTAAGTTTTATTAGGTGATGTGAGAAAGTCTAAGGGTGAGTTGAAATGTGAAGAACTTTATTTTCTTTTTTGCAAATATGATATGTTTGGTGTAGAATTCTACAGCAGAAATAAATATCTGGCTCCTTGAAGATATTAATTGGTCTTATTATGTAGGAGAATGGCAGGTACTGATATAGGAACTGTTGTTAAAAATCTATAGACAATGTACACACTTCTTTGAATATGTAGTTCAAAATAGTGAGAAAGTCTTGAACTGCGTGGCGGCAGAATGCCGGAGGAATATACAGAAGCATTATGCCAGAGAGAGGGGCAATGGTCCTTGGTTGGAGAACTTTAGAGTCCCTGGAGGGGCCAAAAAGTGCTCATGAGCATTGGGTACACCTTGGTGATAATAGGTGATGAGTAGGGGGCCTGGTGAAGCCCCCACAACAAACCTGCTCCTCCTCTAGAGAGGGATGTATTAAGCGGAGTTTTGGTCTTCTGACCTAGGAGGGATTTAAAGCTTTGCTAAGGCTTGCTAAGAGACTTTGCCCTATTTTAAGTGACTAAAATCCTGCACATTTCAATATTACAGCATTATAAGCAGCAGCACAGGTAACCAATGCAGAACGTGAGACCCTGGTTTCTCAGCTGGCTCCTTGACTGACCAGTGAGTGAGTTCCACAATTAAATCTTTCTGAGGCTTGGTTTTTCTGTCTGTGTAGTAAAGAGATCAATACACTGGCTGCAGAGTTTTCAAGCTTTTAAATGAAATGCATGTAGAGTATCTGACGGGATATCTGGTGAAGGGCTATTTGGAAAATGCTCATTTTCTTCCCTTTCCACCTGTATTTCATTCCAACATAGATTACTTTCTGATTTTGAGCCAGTGGTGCTGGGTTGAGAGGATTGAGAAATAAAGCTGAAGATAAAAGCAAAGCAAAGAGCCCAGGTGAGAGATTTATTATTTCATTTTTGGGGGATGGATTATTTGGATATTTCAGGACAAGAGAAAATCCCTGCTTTATGTTTGCTATAAATGAGATAGTTCTTGAGCCATAGGCTTTCTTCCTGGTTCATAAACCTCTTGGATGGCAGGCAGAAGAGCCGATCAGAGAGGATTTGGGGGTGACACCAAAGCCAGGAGGACAGCTTGAAGAGGAACATTTCAGGTTTGAGCAGTGGTTCATATTCTGTACATGCAGAAAGCATTACTCAAAAAGTTAAAACTGAATAACACTACAAAGAAGGGCCCCTTCAGGGTTAGATGGAGTATAAATTCCCATGTCTGCTTCGTCTGGTGCCAGATCCCTCAGTAGGGCATTTTGATTCATGCAGCAAACAGGTACTAATCAGGAAGGCTAAAACTATCTTTATAAATTGTTATTTAAAGAAGGAAAAAATTCTTATTTTATTTGGATTGGCCTAGGTTATAGACTGAATGTTTGTGTTCCTTCAAGATTCATGTGTTGAACCTGAAGTCCTCAGTGTGATATTTAGAGGCAGAGTCTTAGGAGGAATTTAGGGATGACCATGACATTGATGGTAGGGTCAAGGTTCAATGCGATTAGTGTCCTTATAAGAAGAGACTCCAGAGAGCATTCATTCTCTTTTCCCCCTTCACTCCCCATTTACCTCCCTTGCCCCCTACCCCATCTCTCTCTTTTTGTCCATGCACATGTGCTGAGGAAAAGCCATGTAAGAGCACAGCAAGAAGGCAGCAGTCTACTTGCCAAGAATTGAATCAGCTGGTGCCTTGATCTTGAACTTCCCATCTTCCAGACCCATGAAAAATAAATTTCTGCTTGTTTGTTTGTTTTGTAAAGATTTTATTTATTTGACAGAGAGAGAGATCACAAATAGGCAGAGGCAGGCTGAGAGAGGGGGAAGCAAGCTTCCTACTGACCAGAGAGCCCGATGCGGGGGTTCCATCCCAGGACCCTGAGATCATGACCTGAGCTGAAAGCAGAGGCTTAACCCACTGAGCCACCCAGGCAACCCTTAATTCCTGTTTTGTAAGCCATCAGTCTGTGGTGTTTTGTTATAACAACTTAGGAAAACTAATACAGCCTATCTACTTTGAGAATTATAATAATAGGAAATCTCAATTTCTAAAATGTATGCTACAAAATTTGAACTGTTCAGTTTTTTTGGAAATGTATAACAACCAGCTGTATGAGGTCCATTATATTCAAAGTCCTTAGCCTGACATGATCAGATCCCAAGTGACTTTCTAGCTCCATTTCTCCCTCCGTCCCCTCTGTGTTCCAGGCAAGCCAGGGTGCTCCCTCTCCTCCTCTCCCTCTTCATGTGTCCACTTGCTCCCTCTGTTCTCCATTAGCAATGCCTTTCTCTCATATCTGGCAATGCCAAGCCTACCTCCTTGCAAATGCCCCCCCCTTTATAAAGCCCTTCTTTACCACCCCAAGAATGTTGGTAAAGAATGTAAGGATATTTTACATTCTTTATATGTATATGTATGTATATTTTACATGGGTGGGTACCCAAAGGTAAAATATCAGTCAGGTGTCTGCCTTCAGCACAGGTCATGATCCCAGAGTCTAGGGATCAAGTCTGCTCCCCATCCCTACTCCAGGATCTATCTACTCTCTCTCTCTCTCTCTCTCAAAAATAAATAAAATCTTTTAAAAAAAAGTCAGAAAAGAACAAACATTGATTTTGGGGTTTGCATTTCATTCCATCTTTTCTAGTCTAATGTTCCATGATGATAGGTTCATCTTTCTGTGAAAAAAATCTTGTCTAGCTTGATAAAGGTGAAATGATGTACATTCCTTGTGCTGCACACAATATATGCCAATTAGGAGGGGCTCAACAAATAAATACTATTCCTTTCTTTGCTTTGCTTTTTTCCCCTGAAGTCTTACCTTGGAAAAACATTTCAAATGCTTGCTTTCCACTTCCTTAACTCCTTCTTAGAAGAATACCAATGTATTAACTCTCACCACCCCCTGCAGGAAAAAACAAACAAACAAACAAACAAAAAACAAAACACCCAGGAAAACAAGACAAACTAAGGAAATCTCCTGCTGGACAAATATTGTCCCTGAACTAAGAGACAGAGAGGGAAGGAGAAGTTGGAGATAAACACTTGAGTAGAGTTATCAGCAGAACAGGGGAGGGTGTCTGTGACTAGGTCACGTGTCCCCAATGTAATAAGGGAGCAGAAAGTCGGAAGCTTCCTGGCAGAACAAGAAAAATGAAGCAAGCACATAGAGAGAAGCTAAGAAACCAAGAGACAGGAGAGGCAGAGAGGCTGGTCCCCAAAGCCGACTTGCAACTTGTATCTGCTCTTCACTCAATCATTGATTTATCCAATTATTCTACACATATTTACTACGAACTTTCCATGAAGGAGTCTAGATGAGAAAGGGAAGATAAACAAACCTAGGAGCATATACAAGTTGAGATGTTGGTAAGTGATGTGAGCAAAGATAAAGTAGGGTAAAGCAAATAGGTACAAAGAATAGGATAAGTGTTACTGCAGAGCAGGTTTCAAGGAGGACATCTCTGACAGGTGACACTGAGCAAAAGCCTGAATGGGGAAGCAGCAAGATGTAATATCTGGGAAGGAATATTCCCTTGTTTCAATGCTTCAAGGCAAGAGGGCACTTAGCAAACTGGCATTAGAGCCAGGAGAATGACTAGACCTGGAGTCAGAGAAAAGAGACAATTCTCTGTGGTCATGTGGGGTCTGTGTCCTCAGAATGTTTTTTTTTTCCCCCTGACCCTGGGTTCTTATAAGACCAGTCTGACCCCTTCAATAGGAGACTTTATTGCTTTAATTGAGCAGATTTAAATAGAGTTTGGATCCTTGAAACAAAAGGTATTTCTATGGAAACATTTATTTCTTTAAGCTTTTTCAGCTTTTTCAGTTTCTATTGTCCTGTGACTTTGTCTCAGTTCACAAGTGCTACTAGGCTTTGTTTGGGTTTGTTTTCCCCTCTGGATAAGGCAGGAGGGCCAGGTGGGGATGGAGTTGGCTGTTTTCTCTTCTCTGGTGAGTGAGCCTCTGATAAAACCCCAATAGTTTAGGCTCTGGTGATGGTTTCTCCTGAGGAAAGGGCTTTTCAAGAATAGAAAGTTCTGGCATATTTCAAAACAGTTCCTTTTTTTCTTCTCCTGACGGAAGCATGAGAGGTTTTTTCTCTAGTCTTCACTGTGATAAACTGGTAGAGCTCCTGGAGTTAAAGCTCAAAAAAGTGTAGGGGTTTCTCATGATTAGGTCTCTCCAGAATTCTTAATTCTCACTTGGAGCCCCCAACATCTGTCAGTTATGGCTTAGATTTCCTATCCTGGAATTGGTTCCTGGTGGCTTCTGTTCCTGAGCTTCCACTCCACTAAACTGAGATTCTCAGCATTGCTAGTCTGTCTCTAGAAGCACAGGATAGAAGTTTGGCCTGTAACTTCAGTTCTCTGGTAAATCTAAGAAAAGTTGTTGATTTCCAGTTTCTTTAGCTCTTTTTCTTCTGTAAATAGGACAGAAATGAAATGGACAAATTACTAGAAAGACACAAGCTACCAAAACTGACTCAAGAAGAAATAGAATATCTAAATAGACTTGCAACAAGTAAATAGATTGCATCAGTAATAAAAAAAAGTTTCAAAAAAAAAAAAAAGCCCAGGGCTTGATGGTTTCACAAGTGAATTCTATCAAACTTTTAAAGAAGAATTAATACGAATACTTCTCAAACCCTTCCTAAAAATAGAAAGAACAATTTTAATTCATTCTTTGTGGTCAGTATTACCCTGATAACAAAATCAGACATCCATTTTAAGTTTGTATTTGTTTTAAAACTGGGTAAGAGGTATCTCCCTCTGGGTTCGAGTGAAATAGTCCTCCTTGGAGATCATATATATCAGCCTGTGTGCCTCTTCTGAGGACAATAATTGTTGGGTTCAATGAGTAAGTAAAATCTATATAACATTTCTTTGGTTCATACATTTATGTTCTGAATTTTGCATGTGTATGTAGGGAAGAGAATGGCAAAAAATCTAAAGGTAAAAATTAAATAAATAAAAATAAAGAGTCCAGAGGACAGGTTTGTGATTTCATCTCATGGATGCCTCTTTGGACATTTTTCAAAGCTCAACTCTATGTGTTTGATGCATATGTATTTGCTGCTCCTTCAAGAGACCTTTAAAACTCTTCCCTAAAAGAAGGTGAGAATGTCAGAGAGAATGGGAGGAAGGTGAAAATTGGGTTTAGAGTAATAATTAAAAATTAAATCCCAGTGTCTATAACAGATAAAGTATTTTACAGGGTGATATTTTGAGTAATTGGATATGTAAGTTAAAATTTGGGGATTTTGAATGGGAAGGGGAATAAACTAAGTGAGCAAAATAAGTCAGCATTTACAGAAATCCCTTAGGGTATCCCCTTCCAAAGGTTAGAAATCTTAAAGATCAAAGAGAGAAGTTAATTTGATTTATTTCTAAAGTAGATATTATTATTTCTTTTTTCCTTTCTTGAACTCTTTAACTAGTAAGTGTTGCCTTTGGGCAAAGACAAGCTGTTTTCTTTTACCAAAAAGTGCAAGAAGTTTAAAAAAAATAACACTGGTTTCCTACTAGTCCTAATCAGTCAGATTTTATTTTTCTCATCCCAATCTTCGGCTTGTTCTTTCTTTCACTCGGCTTCTCCTTCTTCTTCTTAACTTTTCTTACCTCTTTTCTCTGAAACATGTCACAGCTTGCCAGCTATTATCACCTTCTGAGATGATCCCTGGCAAAAATGGTCTGAAACTTGGTAACCTAATAAGAATTCTCAAGGTGTTCTCAGGCCACTGTCCTTACCCATTATGCTGTCTGATTAGCAAGGCCATACTCAGGCACATGCTGGGCTCTCAGAAAAATAGGTCTTTACAGTGTGATATAATTAAGAGAGAACAGAACTTGGAGTCAGAAAACCCATGTTTGAATCCTATGTCTGTGACTTTACCAGTTATGTGACCTGATAAAATCACAATCCCACTGAGTTTCATCTTCCTCTACTAAAAACTGGATATTAATGACGTCTAACTCAGTGGGGGCTTTGGAGACTAAATGAGAGAATACAAAACTCTTGTATGAGACAGTTTTGTGCACCTACATAAAAAGGTGAATATCAATCATTGTAACATTAAGCTCTTCATGGGCTCTTCATTGGGATGGTGGAACCTAAATCATTACTCTTCATTTCCGGTTTGAGAAGCAGAGGAAATAACAATAATAATACTAGTAATAATAATAATTTTCTTGATAACAATATTGCCTACTGATTTTTTAATAGCTTGCTTGCCCCACATGTTATGCCCTATATTTTACATATATTATTTCAGTAAATCCTCAGAAGAATCCAATGAAGGTTCTCATAGAAGCTGAAGCTCAGAAAAGTTAGGGTTGCAAAGCTAATGCATTGTCAATTGAACCTGTATCTTCTCTGACACTGAAGCTTGTGTTTTAATAAGTATGTAACCTGTTTGCTGACAGCCATTCTGTTTTCTACCAGATGCACCTTTGAGATCTACTTCTGTCCATTGGCAGGAAAGCTGCACTCACCCTTACACATGCAGAAAGGAGAGTGGGAGGCTTGTTTAAGGGACAAAGACTAAAGAATACCCCTGTGCTGAGGAAGTGGTAGTGTCTCCTCAGACACAGAAGGGGGTAATCATTAGTAATAGCACCACATTTTGTCTGTTGGATGCATGGGTCTTATCTTTAGGCTACCCCAGGTGAGAAAGCTAAAGTCAAGTGTGCCAAACTATGATAGCTGTCATTTTTGGTCTTCCTAGAATATTTTCCTACACCTTTTCTTCTGATTATGACATCCTTTTCTCTTTGCAGAATTCCTTCCCATTCCTTGAGGTTCTGATGGAGCTATCATATGGAAGCAACCCAAATGTCCATTAATAGACGAATGGCTGGAAAAGTAGTATATGCATACAATGGAATATTATTCAGCCACAAAAAGAATGAAATTTTGCCATTTGCAAAACATGGATGGAATTAGAGTGCATTATATTAAATAAAATAAGTCAGTCAGAGAAAGATAAATACCATATGATCTCACTCATGTGTAGAATCCAAGAAACAAAACAAATAAGCAAAAGAAAGAGACAAACCAAGAAACATACTTTTAATTATAGAGAACAAACATGGTTACTAGAGGGGAGGTCAGTGGTGGGGAGGTGTGGTTGAAATAGCTGATGGGGATTAAAAAGTACACTTGCTATAATGTATAAGATTATTGAATCACTATATTGGGCACCTGGAACTAATATAGCACTGTATGTTAACTATACTAGAATTAAAATTTTTAAAAAAGTAATTAAAAATGAGTATACAAGTTATAAGATGTTTCCACTCCAAGACAAAACAAATTTGTATTGCAAAGAAAGGACTGTATTTTCTCCCTGAACTTCGATAATTGCTACTTTAAAAAAAAATTCAGCCATAGCTATTGGGGAAAAATACTCAAATGAGAACATATTTTAATATGTTAACCATCCAGATATAGATAAAGAATCTCTGTGTACTTCTTCTTACCACTAGCCTGAGGGTTATAGAGAAATCCTGCTTGAGAGGTATTTATTATTCTCCCCAGATCCCACGCCAGAAGCCATAGCATAAAGCTTACAGATGTTTTAGAAAGTTATTTAGTGGTGATGGTGGGGGTTATAAGGATAAGTCTCAAAACTCTGCAGATGAGTTTTGATCTCATTTAAAGTACAGTCCAAACAGCAGCTTAGTGAATCACATCAAATTAACAACATGAGGCAACACAAGACCAATTTCTACATTTTAATTTTTCCTGCTCCCATGGTGAAATGCTATTAAAGAATGCTGTTAGAACCTAATGATGTATATCTTGATGCTCTGGCCAGGTAAGACAGCAAGTCATGGGAGATTTTACTTTTTCTGAGAAAAATAGAGGTTTACAGAGTAGATTAGACTTAAAGAAGAGAACTCACACCATCACCTTCAGACTTTAGACTCATCGAATATATCAGAGATTTTGGTAAGCATATAACAATTTCAGGTTTCCATTTTGAATTCTTACTACTAACTGTATTTTCTGTTCTTAAAGGCTTCTTTGCTGACTTGGGCAGTTGCAGTGGGAATATCCATGAATTTGGTCAAAAGACAACTAGCTCCACGATATTCACCTCTTTGATCTTCACTCACTTCATTGATAAAATTACAAGTCACTTATCCAGTTTCACTAAACCAAATTTCTGCTAATACAAATACCAATTTGTATTGGTATTTCCCAAAGAATGGCACTTTGTATTCTTCTCACTTGTACAGAATCAGCTCATTCTTCATTAACATTTCAGCATAGTTCTGGCATTTAATAAACATGAGTGGTTGTTTTCTTGGCCTAAGTGATCATGACAGTCTAGTTGATTTGTGTTCATAAAATATAAGAAATATACTTTTCTACCACTATTCCAAGGAGAGATGCTGACATGTAATTCATTGATTTGACTTATGACAAAACACATGAAAAAAAAATAGACTCAAGCATATTTAAGTACATTTATAAACGCTCAGTGAAATTTGATTGAAATGTATGGATTTTTGCATGCTAATATTTTAGTAAACACTATTATATATACAGATATTCATTTCCAAAGTTAGACAGTCTACCCTAATATTTTAAAATCATTGGTAGAAGAGGATACCTATATAGTCTAGATATTTTTCCCATGATCTTTACACTGCTGAAGAAAGATAAGGATTTCTTCAAAATCTCAACCAGAAAGGGAAGGGTGGATAATAAAAAACTGATTAGAGCAAATCATCTATCAACTCTTCAGTTCTGGCCAAATCCTGACCAGTTAAAAACACGCTGCACAACTATGGATTTGGTAGATCTTATAGATTTTTACAAGCTGTACATAAAATTGTTTATGTGAATGAGAATTTTCCATAGTTTAATTCATTTATATTTGTTTGTATAAATTGCATTTATAGTAAGTCACTTAAGTTTCATAGTAACTGGATGATGTAAATACTATTGTTATTATCATCGTCCAGATAACTTTACTAAAAGAGAAAAAAGACCTTTCAAAGTCGTAAGCTTCAAGGTACAGAGCCAGACAATGAACCCAAGTCACAAAACTCTAGCACCACACTTGTGACCTTGAGGTCATGGAGCCTCTCACCTTGAGGAGGAGATCTAAGATTGACTTTGGAGGATCATAGTTTGTAAGTTGGATATGAATATTTTAGAATGATTTCCATTGAGTGTTGTATAAAGGGAGATACTATAGAGTCTTTTCTTTCTTCTAGGACATCCCTCGTGGTTGGGAAGAATACGGCTACATATAGAGGCAGTAAAGATTTGAGCTGCCTGGCTAAGGGGAAATGGGCTCAAATGAACAGGGTATTCTAGTGACACAGGAGGATCCTGGTGGGTAGAAGTATATGGTCTTAAATGTCAGTGAATGTAGGCCAGGGGCATAAATGTCTAGAGCCTAGAGATTATGCAAGAAATTGTGTCCCATTGGTCAGCCACAATGACAGAGAGTAAGTTCATGGGAAATAGATGTTATGTATTCATCTGCAAGAAGTCAGAGATTTTCTTCACCCATTAAGATCCAGAAGCAGTCATCACATTCTGCTAGAGGGGACAGGTTAGGCCAGATGTCCAATAAGTGGATCTCAGGGCACCAATCAAGGGGATGGCCAGGCTTGTGAAGAAGCTGGTGGGTAAAGTGAAGTCAAGCTTTAGGAGGTCTAAAAGCCAATGGGATCAGGGGATTTAAAGTCATGTGGCATGGAGACTTGGATTCCCCTCAAATTTCACATGCATCATTCTGGGTGGTTTAACCAGTGTCACACGGGAGCCAACACCCATTAATGAATTCCTAGATGCAAACAAAAAAAACCTAAAGCTCTGGAAAGCAGCCAGTGATCTGGCTCTACTGAAACCCTGCTTGCAACTTCTCTGATACTCCAGATGTGAGGCTAATACATGACCCGCAGATTCAGTACACAGGAATCACAATAAAGTGAATTGAAAGTGGGGAACAGAAAACCTAAGAGTATATGCTGCTTTACAGTTCTGAGCCTCAGGAAAGATGGCTGGAGCACAGCTGGACATGAGGACTACTAGAGACAGTGTGACTTTCCAGTTCTTTCTTTTCTTTGTCTTCTTTTTGCAGAAAGCAGGATCAAAAATAGCAACAAGCTCAGCAAACAGCATCCACAGCTGCTAAGGAAAGCACAGCCTTAATTCAAATGCACTGTATAAAGGACAGCTGCTCACACTGGTCTTTCCAGCCTTCCTCGCCCACATATTTAGCAACAGAGTCAGTGGCAGTATCTTTGAATATAAAAGACACTGATAGATATCTGGGATTGCTCCAATTCAGTTACATTTTCCTTAAGGAAAATGTACTGGGTCCTTTACCATTATGCCTGAACATAATTCTCTCTAGTTGTCCCAGATTTCTTTTTGTTTTAATGTGGACTGCCTCGGTCTTTAAAATAGAAAGAGATAGGGCTGTTAAAATAGAGAGAAGTCAGAGCACTAAAAATTGAGGTCTTGGAGCGTGCCTTGGTGGTCCAGTGGTTTAAGCCATTGACTCTTGGTTTCAAGTCATGATCTTGAGGTCATGAGGTGAAGCCCCCTGTCAGGCTGAGCAGGGAGTCTTAGATTCTCTCTGCCTCCTTTCTGTGCCTCTCTCCCTACTTGTGCACTCCCTCCCTATCTAAAAATAAATAAATAAATTTTTATTTAAAATATATATTTTTTAGTATGTTATGTTAGTCATCATACGGTAACACCCAGTGCTCCATGCAAGATGGTCCTTCCTTAATATCCACCACCAGGCTCACCCTTCCTTCCACCCTTCTCCCCTCTAATATCTGTAGTTTGTTTCTCAGAACCCATAGTTTCTCAGGGTTTATCTCCCCCTCCAATTTCCTCCCCTTCATTTTCTCATGCTTTCTCCTAATGTCCTCCATGCTATTCTTTATTGTTCCACAAGTAAGTGAAACCATATGATAATTGACTTTCTCTGCCTGACTTATTTCTCATAACATAATCTCCGGTCCCATCCATGTTGATGCAAATGTTGGGTATTCATCCTTTCTGATGGCTGAGTAATAGTCCATTGTGCATATGGATCACAGCTGAGGTCTTGGGGGGGCTGGGTCAGATTTAGGACTGCACCATATAGATGGATGTCAGGATGTTTTGTGTCTTCTCTTGGAGTTCATATTCTCCTCTTTAAACATTGAGAAATGTACTTTCTAAGTTATCAACTGACACATCTTAATTTTGAAGTGGGGTCAATAGAGCAATGAGGTCCCCACCCAGTCATGATCTGACAAGTGCAGTCAACAAACAGGCATTTGGTGTCACCAAAGTCGTACAGTCTGTAGTGTTAGGGCCTGCAGAGGGCACCACACAGTAAAGACACCGCTGTTCCCCTAGGAGGTATGTACACTCAGACATGGGCTGAGCCAGCACACAAAGCATTTGTAACATAAGGCAGCAAGGCAGAGTAGATGAAGTGTGCACACATGGAGACACAGGCAAATGCTCTAAGGGGATAGAAAGAGGAAGAGTTTACATCCAGGAGAGGGAATCACGAAGTGTCTTGGAGGTGGACCTTAAAGAATTAGCAGGATTTTGACAGAGTAAGATTGATTGGTAGCATGGAGGAGGAGTAAACTTGAGAAACCACGAAGTCGTCTAGTTTGGATATAAAAGAAAAGCCAAAAGGAAAGCTGAGTTCTCTCTAAAAGGATTTGGATAGTACTGTGAAGGCTTTGGAGCCAGAAAGTGACATAGTTGGAACTGCAGTTTGAGAAAATGTCCATGTACTCAGATATTTTCCTTGTTATTATTGTTGCTCTGGGAATACAGGAAGACCAGTGACAGGAAAGGATAAAAGAGAGTAACTGCTTTGCATTTGGTCATGTTGGTCAAACTCATCTCACTTTTCAGTCTAGAGATGTGAGATTCATTCTCATAATCTAATAGTAAAAATATGGGAATATATTTCATATTAAAATCTCTCTTCTGAAGTACTGTAAACATATCAACAAGAAAAAAGAAGCACAATCCCATAGGCTGTCCTGATTATAGCAATTAATACAACCCATTCTGACCAAAGTTGGGCAAGTGGTCATTATCTTGCTTTTCATCCTCAGGCATCAGACCCTGGTGCTGTCCCAACACCACTTGTGCTCTTCCCTGGCCTCCGTCAACCCCCACCACATTCCTTATGTTCCTTCCTGGCCTCTTTCTCCAATAGTTTGTTCACTGGAGTTTTGACACTTAAAAATATATAATATATAAATATTATATAAAAATATAAAAAATAAAAATACTTTAGCAGGGTGAGAAACCCTTCACCAGTCTTTGCGTCTGTCTTCCTTCCTAGTCTATTTTGGGAGAGATGGGCTTCAAATATGGTTGTAGGGTAAACATTTCTTATTAGGGAAGACAATCTTGAAGGATTTGGAAACTGATTGGCAATTTGATGTGGGAGAGAAACCAAGAAAATATCCCCAGAAACTTCTCAAAGACCTGTGTGACTATCACAGCAACTGCTCAGGAATTAAAGACAGAACAGGACTTGTGCCACTGGAGCAGGTACCAAAACACATGGACAGTTAACTCTAAGAGTCCAGTGTGAACCCTCACCATCACCACGATATTCTATCGTGCCAGTCAAAACTTTGTCCTTTTTACCCAGTCTGTTCTTTTCCCTGTACTCAGGTACCTACTTCGGTGACCAATATCCTATTTCTTAAAAAAGGAAAAAAATAGTTGACATAAATATCAAGCATTACTCAGATTTTCTTTAAAACAGAAAATGAGGGATGTCTTGGTATCTCAGTAGGTTAAGCAGCTGCCTTTGGCTCAGGTCCTGGGATCAAGCCTCCCATGGGGCTCCTGGCTCAGTGGGAAGCCTGCTTCTCCCTCTGCCTGCTGCTTCCCCTGCTTGTGCTCTCTCTCTCTGACAAATAAACAAATACAATTTTAAAAAGAGCATATATAAAAATAAATGAATCATAAAATGAAGAGAATGATGGTATCTCTGTGTATGATGCTAATTTCTTTATGACGACGGGCTTACCAACACTCATCATTGGTCTTTGGAAGGGTCTGAATGGTCCTGCGACCAGGGACATGCAGAGGTTCAGATGAGTTCTCTTTCCCAGTCACCGCTTCCCATGCCTTCAGCACCATTTGCATACACTTGAATTTCATACCCAGTCACAGTGTGCCCAGGTCTTTTGCCTTCTAGGTATTAAGAATGATTTCAGCACCAGAATCAGCTCCTTGTTCTTATCAGTAATGGAGAAAGCAAGGTTTTTGTTTTTGCTTTGTTTTTCTTGAATTTCAGGCCTTTCAGTGTTCATAATGAACTTTCTGACAAGTAAATCAATATAAAAATAAGATTTGTTAGCACTTTAGCTGGAAAGAATCAGAAAAACAGGTTAAACTCAGGTAATAAGCTAGAAAATGTGTCTTCTGAATAACACCTTGTTTTATTTTAAAGATCTTTATTTACTGGAAAGAGAGAAAGAGAGACAGAGATAGTGAGAGAAAGTAGGAGCAGGAAGGAGAGGGAGAACCGGCTCCACCGAGCAGGGAGCCCGATGTGGGACTTGATCCCAGGAATCTGGGGTCATGACCTGAGACAAAGGCAGGCACTTAACCCACTGAGCCACCCAGGAGCCCCAGCCCCCTGTTTTTATAATAGGACTAATCCTTCCCCTACCATGGGGGAACAGAGCTCAAACATTGTCTTCTTGACTTAGTGGAATGCATGAGTCATCTTTGCTTTATGCTGAACCATGTCCACCTAAGAGAAGGGCAGCCTTGCAGTACCTGGGTGTGAGGGGGAAATCTCTTTCTTCCACTGCAAAACCAGCTCCCTTTTACAAGAGACAGTCTCTTTCCTGCTCAAGTAGGTAGCTGTGCTCTCTTAAAACTGAGTCACTTGTGCCAGAAAAGAGCCACCTGACTGAAAGGTGCAGTGCTCAGATAGAAGTGGTAAAGGATGTGTATTCTTTTTGGAGGTGTTTTAATTAAAAAAAAAAAAAAAAGTCTATTGTAAGTAACAATTGTTCCAAAATGATGACTCTTAGCATAGAGCTACAAGCACCTGGTTCTTGGGGTTGAGTGGGGTGGTTAGGAGGTGGGGTTTTCCATTAGCTCATAAATCATACCACCTCAGTCTCCTAGTAAGCTCAGCCCATTAGGATCCACAGACATTTTTTAATTTATTTGAGAGAGAGAGGGAGAGCGTGTAGAGGGAGGGGCAGAGGAAGAGGGAGAGAAAATTCCAGGACTCCACACTGAGCACAGAGCCCAAGGTGAAGCTCGATTTCATGACCCTGAGATCATGACCTCCGCAGAAATCAAGAGTTGGCTGCTTAACCTACTGAATCACCCAGGCACCACACATCCACAGATATTACTGACTCCTAGTTATCTTGTCAAGGGGATTTTCTAAGAATGGGGTGAAACAATGGACAGATATGGGAACTTTCCATTTAAGCTCTGACTCTCACTGGTTCTGTGACCTCAAGATGGTAAGTGTGTCTCCTCAGCTTCGGTTTCCTAATCCATAAAGTGAAGATAAAAGCAATCATTTTTACTACAGTGATGACAGTGCAAGTGTGTACTATTAGTTATATGTCCTCACAGGAGTAGAAACTCTAATCCCTGCCCCTCTCTCACCACGATCCTTTGTTAGAAGTCTTACATGGGTTAGGAGCTCTGAGGGTACAGTTAAGATGAAACATGAGAAAATCACATTTCTACTTGAAAACCTGTTTTGGGAGGTTCCTGGGTGGCTCAGACCTTAAACATCTGCCTTTAGCTCAGGTCATGATCCCAGGGTCCTGGGATCGAGCCCTGCATCGATCCCTTGCTTTGTGGGGAGCCTGCTTCTCTCTCTCCCACTCCTCCCGCTTGTGTTCCCTTTCTTGCTGTGTCTCTCTCTGTCAAATAAATAAATAAAATCTTTTTTAAAAAAGATTATTAAAAAAAAGAAAAGGAAAAAATCTGTTTTGGTGGGTCCCAAGACTTTTGTATCTCTAATTTAAAAAAATTTTAATAATTCTCTTCTAGGATTATAAAGGGGCTTAGCATGCCTCTTATTTGGAAAGAAGAGCTCTCCTTCATTCTAAGTCCTGCCCACCTAAGAACAAGAAGGAACAACAACAACAAAAAAAAAAACCAGGAAAAAGTCTAAGAAACAGGCATCTTAGGTGTATTCTTAATCTACTCCAAAGTTGTAAACAGCTCTCCTCTCCTGTGCCACAGCTGTTACATGGGGAAGGATTCTGACTGAGGTTGTGATGGATTATCAGTTTTGGCAGGGGGCATCTCATGGGGCTGCAGAACACGCAGGCCATGAATTCGCTTTCCCAGTCTACTTAAATACCACCAGGCTCACAAGGGGACGTGTCCAGATAGAAATTTGAGGCTAAAGCTATGGTTTGATAATACAGCATACACTTTTGCCTTCCCTGCCCTATTGTGTTAATTTTTCCCAGGAACATTCTGTGCTGTGGCCCTGTTAGCCCATCCAGGATTTGGGATCCTGTCTTCTTCCTAAATCCCTTTTCCTGATGACAAATCTGGCATTGCTCAGCAAACCGAAGTTCAGCATGGTCCCCGGAGGCTGGGTCCCTCGGGATCCCCAAGCTGCAAAGGCAGCTGTGCAACTAATTTACATACTTTTGTTGAGGAGAGGAAAGCTTCCGAGGGAAGCTGGTTCACAGGTGGGCGGAGGCAGCCTTACTGTACATGCCTGAAGTTGCAGCCTGGCAGACTATAGGATCAACACCTCTAGCTGCAGCAAAGAGAGGGACTCTTCTGGGGCCTGGCAGGCTTGCTACTGAAGAGGAAATCCTGAGGCTCAATCCAGTTGGGCCTTTTGGATATTGGTGAATGAAACATTGTTTTCTTTTCCTTTCTCTCTCCTTTCCCAGGAAATGCAAAGCCCTGTTTCTGTTACAAATACTCACAGGAATAAAGAGTGTTCCAGACCAGACGTCTATTTCAACTCAGGATTAAGGTATTAAGAAAGTAGAAGCTAAAGAGAGAGGTTAAAAAAGTGTTCTTTAAATATTTATTAAGGATGCTAAGGAGAATAAGAAGGCCTTGGGGAAGACCTGAGGGCTAGTGTTGCCTCAACTTAAAATTTCTAAAGTTTGTCAGAAAAACAGTGTTTCTGAAGATGGTCTCCTCAGTTGAGGCAGTCTGCACAGTTGTGGGAATATTTTTGCAGTTAACCTATTTATGGGAAATGTCCCCCAAATGCATTTTTTAAATTCACTGGTGAGAGAGTCTAGATAACTGGGATAAACAGAAAGGAAAATGCCTTTCTTTTTTTCTCTCTCCCTTTTCCCCATGCACCTCCTCCTACCAACACTGCCTCCATTCTCCTGGACAGCTAATCATGGCATAAAGCTCTAGAAGGCAGCATGGTTTGGCTTCTGGGAATAACCCTGTGCTGGGGAGACACTATTGTATAAGGCTTTGTTTTTTTGTTTTTTTTTTTTCTTTTCTTTTCTCTTCTCTTTTATTTCCTTTTCTTTTTTTTTTTTTTTAAGAGAGAGAAAGAGAGAGAGCAGGTGAGCGCACCGCAGTGGAAGGCAGGGCAGAGTGAGAGGGAGAGAGAATCCCTAAGCAGGCTTCATTCTCAGCGTGGAGACCAACTCAGGGCTAGATCTCAGGACTCTGAGATCATGCCCCGAGCTGAAATCAAGGATCAGACTGGGTACCTGACTGAGCTACCCAGACACCTTTATAGGGTTCTTCTTTATAGGGTTCTTCTATGCACCTGGGATGTTGGCTACTGCGGAGGTCCCATTAGGCTCTGGGATTTGGGTCTTCTGACATCTTATAGATGTAGAGTAGTGGTTGTAATCTACTGCAGTGTTCACAGAGCTCCAGAAACTGAAACACTGGAAATATAATTATGTTATTGTAGGTTTATTCTGCCTTTTAAAAAGGATTTTATTTGTTTATTAGAGAGAGAGTATGAGAGAGAGGGATCACAAACAGGGGAGAGGGGCAGAGGGAGATGTAGACTCCCCACTGAGCATGGAGCCCAGTGTAGACTCAGTCCCAGGACCCTGAGATCATGACCTGAGCAGAAGGCAAACGCTTAACTGACTGAGCCACCCAGGTGCCCTGACTTATTCTACCTTTGAAGGCACACAAAGAACTGGAAAATTTGAGTGGACACTGACCCAAATTTTAGCTACTGAGCCAGAGATCTCAGATTGCGGGGGGGCGGGAGGGGTTAGAACGGGATCCTTTGACTAGAGCTGAGCAAAAGGAAAATATGAGAGGGGGAAAAGCTTTGTACGTGGCTTGGAGCAGTCATTTCTCCAAATTAATCAGAGGGAGTCAAAAGGATTCAAGCGAATTAATTCGATCTGACTAAAAGTTTATCAGATGATGGGAAATTTAAGCAACTTAGATCATCATTATTCTATCTTATGGACAGGGTTAAAGTCCAGTACACATTGCTCAACTCCATCTGGACTTTGTGGGTTGATCCAGCAAAGCATAACTCGTTAACAGTGATAAGAGTGGGTTCCTGGCCTACGATGTGATCTAAGGGTATTTTTTTTTCTTTTTCTTTAATTTCAGTATAATTTACTGCACAGTGAAATGCATAGATCTCAATTTTACAGTTTCATGAGTTTTGATGAATGTATGCACCTGTGTAATTCACATTCTGATTGAGATACAGACCTTTGGGAGATCATAGAAATACTCTTACTGTAGAAATACTACTCTTACTACATAGAAATACTCTTACTGATCATAAAAAGTCTCATACTGGTCTCTGTCCCTGTTTCTGACACAAGGCTCCCCAAACCATTGCAAATTCCCAGGCATGTTTTGCTCCTAATGAGGCAACCCTGAGTGGGCTCCTAGAGGGCACCAGGATGTGCACTGGCCACCTGAAAACCCAAGCCATGATTAGAAGCTTGGTATTTTCACCCCCAATCTCCCAGGGAGGGAAGCAGAGTTGGGAATGGAGTAAATAGTTTATCATGCCTGTGTGAAGAAGCCTCTATAAAAATCCCAACAATAGGGGTTTAGAGAGCTTCCAAGTGAATGAACACACCCACACTGGAAGGGGGATGCAACCCAACTCCACAGGGACAGAAGCTGTTATGTTCAGAATTTGCCCAGACCTCTCCTTATGTATCTCTTTTGGTTCTTCACCTCTATCCTCTATCACATCCTTTAATAAACTGGTAACAGTAGGTGTTTCCCTGAGTTCTGTCAGCTGCTTTAGTGAATTAATTGAACCCCAAAAGTAGATCACTGGGACCTCTCATCTACACCCAGTTGGTCAGAAGCATAGGTATGCTCTAAGTGTGTGTGTGTGTGTGTGTGTGTGTGTGTGTGTGTGTGTGTGTAGAGGGAATGTTGTGGGATTGAGCACTTAACCAATGAGATTTATACTATCTCCAGATAGAAGCTTCAGAATTGAATTAAATTTTAGGACTCCCACCTAGTGTGGCAGAGAATTGCTTCATGTGGGGGATAAACCTCCACACGTTTGCCGACCAGAAGTAGAGTTTTATGTGAATAGTAAAAGAGACACACATGGAAGAATCATATAGTAAGGAAGACTGGGTTTCCCTATGTAGGAGGAAAAAGCCGTGTTTTACATTTCAACTATCAGCCTAGAAAGTCCCTTTGTGCCTCTTTCCACTAAACATGTCCCCCACAAGAGGCAAGCACGTTCCTACTTCTATCTCTTTAAATAAGTTTTATATGTTCTTTAAAATTCACATAGATGGAATCCTGCAGGATTTATTCCTTATATGCATGCTTGATTTGCACAACATGATATTCTTAAGGTGGCACACATGTACTTGCTGTGCATTCTTTCTATTATTAAGAAGTATTCTTAATACTTAATACTGTTGTATGAATATGTTGTAATGCATTTCTCCATTCTCCTCTTGATGGACGTTTATGTGACTTTCGGTTTTAGGAAATTATGATGGTCATTTGTGTGACTTTCCGTTTTAGGGAACTATGAAAAAAGCCACTATGAACATCATTAGTCCCTTCTTGAAAATAAGGGCACGTGGTTCCACTTTGTCCTAGTAAAGTTCTGTGTTTAGATGTGCAAGAATCTGGCAAATTGCTTTCCAAGATGATTGCACCATTGTATACTCACACCAGCAATACATGAGTTCTAATAACCACAGTTAGGGATTTTAGTCTTTTAATTAGTCATTCAGGTGGGAGGGAATGGTATCTCCTTGTGGTTTCAATGTATCTTTCCCTCAATGTATCTTTCAATGTATCTTCCCTTTTTTTTTTTTTTTTTGCTTTTTTATTTTTTATTTGAAAACAACTTAAATTTTTAGACAAATGATTTTAGTATATAAATTTGATTTTGTTTTTATACAGAATATAAAGATTTCCCTCATTAATCTTCCACGTGAAGGGTATTACAAGCCTGAAAGGAGACTTTTCTGCACACACGTGTGTATCTTACACACAGGGGACTGGAAACCAAGGGACATCACATAAGAGAAATATTCTAGTTAATCAGATTCAAGAAGCAAATAGGACACAAAAACTGTGCAGATAAGACCAAGTCAGTAACTAGTTAGGACACTGCGGGTTATACTGGAGTAACAGGTCTGCGAGGTGATCATGGGGACCACATTGGAACAGCAAGGAAAAGCTATTTATATAGAAAGGCTGGAAGGAGGGATTTTCACTAAAGCAAATTAACTTCTTGTCAACTGCCAAAACAAAACCAAACCAAACTGAGCGTATGGGTGTTAGTATACCGAGGGCATGTTATACCAGTTTTTGTGCGGCATGCTGAGAGTTAGTTAGAACTTCTTCACTGGTGCTCATGACTAACGATATTGAGCATCTTTGCTCAATATGCTTTGCCTATGCTTCTTGGCCATTTAGAGATCTTCTCTAAACTGAGTCTTTTGCCATTAAAAAAATAATAATAATTAATGTGTGGGGGAGGAGAGGCAGAGAGAGAGAGTTATAAGCAGACTCCATGCTGAGTTTGGAGACGGTCACTGGCTCGATCTTACGACCCTGAGATCGTGACCTGAGCTGAAATCAAGAGTTGGATGTTTAACCAACTAAGCCACGCCAGCATGCATTTGCCAATTTTTATTAAGTTTTTCTTGTACTTTTAACTTAAGTACCTTTTTTTTTACTCTTACATTACTTTTTACTTTGCTTTTACTAGTTTTTAAATATAATATAGATACCAATCTTTTCTCAGATGCAATAATTGCAAATATTTTCTGCAGTCTGTCATTAGCCTCTTGATTTCTTTATGGTATCGTTTGAGAAACAAATTTCTTAATTTTGATACAGTCTAATTTATCCATTTTTTACTATTTTTTTCTTCTTCGTTCTCAGTGTTCTAGGAAATCTTTACCCACTTGAAAGTCATAAATGTATCATCCTATATTTACTAGAAGCTATATCCTTAAAAAAAGATTTATTTATTTATTTGAGGTGGGGGCAGAGGGAAAGGGAGAGAATCCTCTAGCAGATTCCCTGCTAAGCACAAACACTGACAGGAGGGGTCTATCCCAGGACCCTGAGATCATGACCTGAGCCAGAAATCAAGAGTCCAATGCTTAACTAACTGAGCCACCCAGGTGCCCCTAGAAGCTATCTATTTTTTGATTTTGCATTTAGGTCTATGCTTCTTATTGAATACATGTATTTATTAAGGTGTGATGAAAGTGTCAATGTTCACTTTTTCCATGAAGTTAACCAGTTGTTCTAATTTTTTTAAAAGATTTTATTTATTTATTTGACAGAGATCACGAGTAGGCAGAAAGGCAGGCAGAGAGAGAGGAGGAATCAGGTTCCCTGTGGAGCAGAGAACCCGATGTAGGGCTCAACCCCAGGACCCTGAGATCATGATCCAAGCCAAGGCAGAGTCTTTAACCCACTGAGCCACACAAGCGCCCGCAGTAGTTCTAATTTAAAAAAAAAAAAATCCCTTTCTCCATTGAATTTGCTTTGATGCTTTTGTGGAAATAAATTAACTCTAAGTGAGACTATTTTCAAGATCTATTCCATTCCACCTATTTGGCTAATATTTCACCAAACATACATCCTATGGATCATTGTAGCTTTATGACGAATCCTCAAATGAAGTAGTATAGATCCTCTAAACTTTGTGGGTTTTTTTCTTTTTTTTAATATTTAAAGATTTTATTTATTTATTTGACAGAGTGAGAGAGCACAGGCAGCAGGAGCAGTAGAAAGAGAGGGAGAAGCCGTGCCTTTTTCTTTTTCAGGCTTACTTTGGCTTTTCTAATTCTTTTGCTTTTCCATATATATTGTACAACCAGTTTATCAATTTCTGCAGAAGTGCCTGCTGCTATTTTGATTGAGATTGCATTGAAGCTATAGGTCAGTTTAGGGAAGATTGACATCTTAATAATACTGAAACTTCCAGTCAACAAATATACTGTATCTTTCCATTGATCTATATTTTCTTTAATTTCTCTCATAAATGTTTTGTAGTTTTCCATGTAGAGGTTTACACATCTCTGATTTTTTTCTTGTTTTATGCCCCTTGAAGCTGTCATAAATGGTTTTATTTGAACTTCATTTGTCCAGTGTTTGCTGCTGGTACAGTGAAATAAAATGAATTTTGCATATTAATTTTATATCTCATGACCTCGATAAATTCAACTATTAAGTTTAATGAGTTTTTAATTTTTTGGAATATTTCTTTGTGTTTTCTATATACACAATTGTATCACTAATAAATAGAATCAATTTTACTTTTCCATTCCAGTTCAGCTTTATGCCATTTATTTCTTTTTCTTATCTAATTGTACAGGCTAGGAACTCTATTACATGTTGAATACAAGTGGTAAAAGAGGAATGTTTTTGACTTGTTAGGGGATGTGATGGTTAATTTTATGTGTTAGCTTGACTAGGCCACAGAGTTCCCATTTATTCAAACATTATTTTGGGAATGTCTGTCAGGGTGTTTCTTGAGATTAACATTTGAATCGGCAGACTGAGTAAAGCATATTGCCCTCCACCTGTTGATAGGTCTCATGCAATCAGTTGAAATCCTGAGTAGAACAAAAAGTCGGAGTCTTCTGTGAGTAACAGCTCTTTCTTACTCCCTGACAGCCTTTGAACTGGGACATCCAATTTTCTTACCTTTGGATTTGGACTGGAATTTCACTATCAGGTCGCCTGGGTCCCTAGCTTACATACTGCAGATTTTAGAATTTAACCTCTATAACTGCATAATTAATTCTTATATAATGGTTCTATTTCTTTGGAGAGCCCTGACTAATACAGGGAAGAAAATACAGTCTTTACCATTAGGTATAATGTTAGCTGTAGGCTTTTATCATGCTCATTATCAAAATGACAGTCTCTTTTATTTATAATTTATTGAAAACTTGTAGGATGAATGGAACTTTCATTCTGTCAAATGCTTTTTCTTCTCTTTAGATGATTACATAATTTGTCTCCTTTATTATGTTAATGTGGTGAATAACATCGATGGATGTTTCACTGTTAAGCCACTCTTTCATTCCTTGTTAAACCTTATTTAAATATAATGTATTTCCTTTTTATATATTGCTATATTTAATTAGCTAATACTTATTAAAGGTTCTATATGTCTAGGTTCATTATAAATGTTGGTCTTTAATTTCTTTTTTGTAATGTTCCCTGTCAGGTTTTTTTTTTTTTTTTTTTTTTTTTTGTTTTGTTTTGTTTTGTTTTGTTTTTAGGGCTGTGATAAAATCATTAAATGAGTTGGGAAGCAATAACCCCTCTGTTTTCTAAAAGTTTTTGTCTAAAATTTCTGTTATTCAAAGTAGCCATTTGGGTTCAGATTTTTCTTTATGAAAAGGTTTCTAATTAGAAATTAAGTTTATTTATAGACAGCTAGTCACATTTTCTATTTCTTTGTATGTCAGTTTTGATAATTTTGTCTCTCAAGGGATTTGTCTATTCTATATAACCTGTAGAATTAGTGGCATAAAGGTGTTTATAATTACTTTCTTTTTAATGCTTGATCAATGGCTATGTCTTCTATTTCACTCTTAATAAATAAATAACTATGAGCTCTACCAGGGTCCCTGGGTGATTCAGTTGCTTAAAAGTCTGACTCTTGACTTCAGCTCAGGTTATGATCTCAAGGTCCTTAGATGAAGTCCCACAAATTGAGACCACAAATTGAGTTGAGCGTGGAGACTGCTTGAGATTCTCTTTCTCCCTCTCCCTTGGCCCCTTCTCACCCCAAGGCATGTGAGTGTTCTCCCTCTTTCTCTAAAACAAAACGAAACAAAAATGAGAGAGAGAGAGAGAAGTTGTCTTTTATATTATATACATACATATATACATTTTCCCCTATACAGTCAAGTTTCCTTATGGTATAATTTCTTTCCATCTGAAATACTTAAAGTGCAAAGTGTGCTGATGATAAATTGTCACAGCTTTCATTTATTTGAGAATGTCACTACTGTACCTTAATGTTTGAAGGATATTTTTCCTTGATAATAGAACAGAATTCTGGGTTGTTAATTACTTTTTCCTTTAACATTTTAAAGATGCTGTTCCATTATCGTCCAATTTACATTCTTTCTGATTAGAAATCTGCTATAATTCTTATTGTTATCTCTATGAATGTGTCATTTCCTCTTGCTACTTTAAAGTGTGTTTTTAAAAAATTATTTTTATCAAAATTAAAAATTTTCTTTTTTTTAAATGCTTTCAGCTTGACACCTAATTGGGTTATAATTTTTTATTGAGATATAATTGACATACAATATAATATTAGTTTCAGGTGTACAACATACTGATTCTGCATTTGTATATATTGTGAAATGATCACCACAATAAGTCCAGTTAACATCTGTCACCATACATCATTGCTAGCAGTGTTCCTAGCCTATACTCTAAGGTTCAACTGAATTTTTTCTCATTTCTGAAATGCCTCTCTATGTAGAGTTAACCAATTCCACCTGATGATGTCAATATTTAGGTACCTGGCCTTATTTATGGAAGCTGCCATTGTTTGGGGCTGATCTATTAAGAGCTTATTTCTTTCCATTATTTCAGTATATCGGGGCTCACTTGTATGCACTGTTTCTTGCTAGCTCTGTAGGAAACATGTTCATAGTTTAATCTGGGTTATTTTTGTTGTTACTGAGGTAATAAGGGTTTCTTACTTCTGTTTCATATCCTAATTAGAAGCACATCTTTAAGAGATGAGTTGGGGCAATGTCAAACTGGTATAACATGAATACAAACATGACAAGTTCAGAAAACTGGCCTTTGAGGGATACAGAGATTTTCTGAAAATTTGGTGGTTATCTTTTTTTGTATGGGACATTGGTGTCATTAAGATCTTCCATGCATGAAGAAGGTCAAAATCTTCTCCATCTTATTTCTGTGGAAATTGCTGAGATAGATTGCTGCCAATGAATATTGGACAGAGACACTAGAGGTGGCACTTTGGGAGAGAGAATATATTTCTTGACTTTGGAATTGCTGACACTGGATGATCTATTTCTTTCCTGGTCTTGTTTAGACTCCATATTTCCATTTTGAAATATTTTTATCTCCCACAAATAATCTTCTATGTAACCAGTGATCTAAGGTTCATCTGAGTCCTCTTCGCACTTGAGAACAGATGAATTTACCTTCCCGTGATGAAGTGAGAACAATGGTAAGATCAGGGGAAAGGGGATTAAAAGAAGAAAGACTGAAGGTTGGTTTTGGTCCAGCCTTATTGGTCCAGCATGAAAGATCATAGGGGATTTGGAACCAAAGCATAACATAGTCTTAGACTTTTTCTTTGCCTAGAGAATTTTATGAAGCCATATCCTTCAAAATATATTGTGATTATAGACAGATGACCAAGAATTCCTTATATGGGGAGTTTGGCTAAATGTTTCTCCTCTATTATGCATAACCTTTATTCCCTGAAATCGTTGTGAAGTACATTAGCTATAGTATAGAAGAGGGCTTTTCAAATATACAATCTTCCATGAAAAATAACCACTTACTTTATTATTATTATAATTTTATTTCTGTAAAGTGAGAAATTGGCTGGGCCACATCCATTGAGAGATTGCTGGCTCTCCATGTTAAAGGGAGAGAGAGCTGCCCTCATGGCACAGACTTCTAGTCATAATGAGTTTTAGCAAGGCATCCAATGTCTCTCTTGGGTTTTAGTCACAAAAAGAATGTGAAAAACAGAAATAAATCTATAGCCAGGGATGGCTTGTGGCTCCAGTTCTTTTTGCTACAAAATGGTTTGTGGTTCTCTCTTAGTCTGCACTTTCCTTGACAATCGGAGCTGGGTGTTGCTGCTTGTCACTAGGTGACCCTTGCCTGGGCTGGGGGCTGGGAGCACTGTGGACCCCAAATAGCAGAGTTGAGTGTCGAGGGCAACTGGCTTTCTATCCCATTGCATGTAAATAAAACTTCATCTCCTACCTTCTTCTTGGGCACTGAGAAGAATCTATAGGGTTTATAATCCTGAAAGTTCTGCCTTGTGTTCTATGTGCTCTATGAAAGTAATTACAAGGGTTGTTGAAAACAATCCATAGTTAGGGGTCTAGAAGAAAGTATCTTTAAAAGCCTTAATCTTTTTTAATGCCTATGTCATAGGCAGCCTATGTTGTATGAGGATTCGTCTGTTGAACTCCATGGACACATTTGACCCTTCATATGACAGCTTGCTTTTCTCACATATGGAGGAGATTAGAAGTCTGCATATTTGCTAAAAGGCCTTCCCCCACATCCCCTACACCAGATTGTCTAGTGAGTTTTGAAGATCAAACTTACTTATTCATTTCAGAAACATAACTCAGCTCTCTTCTTTGGGTTTCCTTCAGATGGAGTGCTGTAATTCCTAATGTCATAGCAAAAGAAAGGATAGAAAGGAAAGTAGCACTGCCTTGAAAAGCTTATCCTGAAAAATTAAAAAACAAAAACAAAAACAAAAAACCTTATATTGGTTCCTTCTCTGAATGCTGACTTTAAGCAGACACTTTGTGTTCTCAGGGCACCCCAGTGTGACTCAAGGTTCTGCTTATCCATGTTCTGAATAATTCACATTCTCAAAAAACAAACTAAGAAATATTATCCATCATTATTATGATTCCTTTTGGCTATGAGAAACTTCATTATCCCTATTTGATAAAGTAGCAATTGAGGTTGGATAACTTGCCAAAGATTCAAAGACTGCTAAGTGATAGATGTTCAAAATACAGAGCCACATCACTTAGCTACACATGCTGCCTCTTGTCCTCCCAATGAGTAACTTTCCAAGGATTACCGCACTGGTCAATAATGCAACCAGGATTCAAACTAAGGTCTTTCTGACTCTGCAGCCCCTGTTTACCTGCTTTTAGGCCAGGCAATGAAACACAGATTGCTAACTCCTTCCTCAGAAAGCAGAAGCTAGGATAGTTAACATCTTTTCACATATTCATTTACAAAATATTTTCAAGTGTTCAATGCTTTCAATGCTTACAGTAACACTGAGATGCAAGAATTCTTATTTCCATTTACATTTGAGGAAGCCATAGTCCAAGACTCAAACCATTTGCCCAAAGTCATTGTGTTCAACTCTAATCCACCTCGTTT
Organism: Mustela lutreola; assembly: GCF_030435805.1. Taxonomy (NCBI): domain Eukaryota; kingdom Metazoa; phylum Chordata; class Mammalia; order Carnivora; family Mustelidae; genus Mustela; species Mustela lutreola. The sequence goes on from NC_081292.1 coordinate 77,611,526, forward strand.
GGCTTCAAACTCTTTATTTCTTCCAACACACAATTTTGCATAAACATTTTACCCTTGGGAAAGTTAAGTTCATTCTTCATTTTGAAATGTCTCAAAAAGAATAACTGTACCTTTTGTGAATGTGAAATTTGCACAATGACAAGGATTTTTTCAACTTTAGCTTGGTCCTTGGGACTCTCCTTTCCAAAGCAGAACTTTGATCCTTATCTGAATTACCTCATTATACCCTACATTGTGTATAAGTGGATACATACAGGTACATATGACACAGCATATGATTAATAATTAATTTCCTTTTCTCTTATATGAATTCTTTTGCTGGAACTTCTGTACACTGCTTTCCTCAGCTTTTCACAGAAAATGGACAAATAAATCCACCTAAATATGTTCTGCCCCCCAGGGGAATGCACAATAGGGAAAGTGGCTCCCATCACACTTCCCAGGATTTCTGGGGTGAGCAGGGGTAGAATCCAAGGAGAAGAATTTGGCTTTCATGCCTGGGTGATAATTTTTCTTCCTGACTTAAAAGCTGCCCATGTCTCCTGATATCTGTGTTGGATGTATTTTCTTTCAACTCTTTTAGCTTACATTTGATTTGCTGATAAAGAAGATAATGTGATGCCATTTTGACTGAGAGAAGAAAGCAAGCAAGCAAACAGATAAACAAACCCCAAACAACAACTTGAGAACAACAACTAAAACATCCAGGATCATGATCAAGCCATTGAAAAAAAAATTGGGAAACATTACTAATTCAAAGACAAATGCATTTCCTAGAGAGAATGAAGGATGGAATGCCTTTCTGCCTTTCTCAAGACTTGCTTCATATTAGAGAGAAAGTCCCTATGTCTTTACTGGTTCTGAAGGTGAAATTTTTAAGGTAAACTCAATTCCCCAGATCAGGAAAATGGCTAGAGATCAGGGTCAACCGACAGTTAAACACTGCTATGTGATAAGAAGAAAAATAAAACAGGGGGGGAGGAGTCAAGATGGCGGAGAAGTAGCAAGCTGAGACTGCTTCAGCTAGCCGGAGATCAGCTAGATAGCTTATCTAAAGATTGCAAACACCTGAAAATCCATCGGCAGATCGAAGAGAAGAAGAACAGCAATTCTGGAAACAGAAAAACAACCACTTTCTGAAAGGTAGGACCGGCGGAGAAGTGAATCCAAAGCGACGGGAAGATAGACCCCGGGGGGGAGGGGCCGGCTCCCGGCAAGCGGCGGAGCAACCGCGCACAAAATCAGGACTTTTAAAAGTCTGTTCCGCTGAGGGACATCGCTCCAGAGGCTAAACCGGGGCGAAGCCCACGCGGGGTCAGCGTGGCCTCAGGTCCCGCAGGGTCACAGAAGGATCGGGGGTGTCTGAGTGTCGCAGAGCTTGCGGGTATTGGAACGGGAAAGCCGGCTACAGAGACAGAGCAGACAGTAAGCTCGCAGCTCCGTGTTACCTTGAACCGGTCGCAGGCTCGGTGAGCTCAGAGCGCGGACGGAGGTCAGGCAGACGGGAGTAACTGGGCGCTGTTCTCTGAGGGCGCACTGAGGAGTGGGGCCCTGGGCTCTCGGCTCCTCCGGGCCGGAGACCAGGAGGCCGCCATTTGTATTCCCGTCCTCTGGAACTCTACGGAAAGCGCTCAGGGAACAAAAGCTCCTGAAAGCAAACCCGAGCGGATTACTCACCCAGGCCCCCGGTAAGGGCGGTGTAATTCCGCCTGGGGCAAAGACACTTGAGAATCACTACAACAGGCCCCTCCCCCAGAAGATCAACAAGAAATCCAGCCGAGACCAAGTTCACCTACCAAGGAGTGCGGTTTCAATACCAAGGAGAGCAGCAGAATTCCAGAGGAGGAGAAAGCCAAGCACGGAACTCATGGCTTTTTTCCTGTGATTTTTTTTAGTCTTGCAGTTAATTTAATTTTTTCTTTTTCATTTTTTTTTTTCTCGCCTTTGGGTAAAATTTTTTTTTAACTGTTACCTTTTTCTTTTTTAACGATTTTTTACTAGTTTATCTAATATATATATATATTTTTTTTACATTTTTCTTAGGTGTTTTCTTTTTTTAAAAATTCTTTTCTTTTCTTTTTTTTTTTTTTTTCTTTTTCTTTTCTTTTTGTTTTTTTTTCTTTCTTCCTTTTTGAACCTCTTTTTATCCCCTTTCTCCCCACTCACGATTTTGGATCTCTTCTAATTTGGTTAAAGCATATTTTCCTGGGGTTGTTGCCACCCTTTTAGTATTTTACTTGCCCCTTCATTTACTCTTATCTGGACAAAATGACAAGACGTAAAAATTCAACACAAAAAAAAGAACAAGAGGCAGTACCGAAGGCTAGGGACCTAATCAATACAGACATCGGTAATATGTCAGATCTAGAGTTCAGAATGACAATTCTCAAGGTTCTAGCCGGGCTCGAAAAAGGCATGGAAGATATTAGAGAAACCCTCTCGAGAGATATAAAAGCCCTTTCTGGAGAAATAAAAGAACTAAAATCTAACCAAGGTGAAATCAAAAAAGCTATTAATGAGGTGCAATCAAAAATGGAGGCTCTAACTGCTAGGATAAATGAGGCAGAAGAAAGAATTAGTGATATAGAAGACCAAATGACAGAGAATAAAGAAGCTGAGCAAAAGAGGGACAAACAGCTAATGGACCACGAGGGGAGAATTCGAGAGATAAGTGACACCATAAGACGAAACAACATTAGAATAATTGGGATTCCAGAAGAAGAAGAAAGTGAGAGGGGAGCAGAAGGTATACTGGAGAGAATTACTGGGGAGAATTTCCCCAATATGGCAAAGGAAACGAGCATCAAAATTCAGGAGGTTCAGAGAATGCCCCTCAAAATCAATAAGAATAGGCCCACACCCCGTCACCTAATAGTAAAATTTACAAGTCTCAGTGACAAACAGAAAATCCTGAAAGCAGCCCGGGAAAAGAAGTCTGTAACATACAATGGTAAAAATATTAGATTGGCAGCTGACTTATCCACAGAGACCTGGCAGGCCAGAAAGAGCTGGCATGATATTTTTAGAGCACTAAACGAGAAAAACATGCAGCCAAGAATACTATATCCAGCTAGGCTATCATTGAAAATTGAAGGAGAGATTAAAAGCTTCCAGGACAAACAACAACTGAAAGAATTTGCAAATACCAAACCAGCTCTACAGGAAATATTGAAAGGGGTCCTCTAAGCAAAGAGAGAGCCTACAAGTGGTAGATCAGAAAGGAACAGAGACCATATACAGTAACAGTCACCTTACAGGCAATACAATGGCACTAAATTCATATCTCTCAATAGTTACCCTGAATGTGAATGGGCTAAATGCCCCTGTCAAAAGACACAGGGTAACAGAATGGATAAAAAAACAAAACCCATCTATATGTTGCCTCCAAGAAACACATTTTAAGCCTGAAGACACCTCCAGATTTAAAGTGAGGGGGTGGAAAAGAATTTACCATGCTAATGGACATCAGAAGAAAGCAGGAGTGGCAATCCTTATATCAGATCAATTAGATTTTAAGCCAAAGACTATAATAAGAGATGAGGAAGGACACTATATCATACTCAAAGGGTCTGTCCAACAAGAAGATCTAACAATTTTAAATATCTATGCCCCCAATGTGGGAGCAGCCAACTATATAAACCAATTAATAACAAAATCAAAGAAACACATCAACAATAATACAATAATAGTAGGGGACTTTAACACTCCCCTCACTGAAATGGACAGGTCATCCAAGCAAAAGATCAGCAAGGAAATAAAGGCCTTAAATGACACACTGGACCAGATGGACATCACAGATATATTCAGAATATTTCATCCCAAAGCAACAGAATACACATTCTTCTCTAGTGCACATGGAACATTCTCCAGAATAGATCACATCCTCGGTCCTAAATCAGGACTCAACCGGTATCAAAAGATTGGGATCATTCCCTGCATATTTTCAGACCACAATGCTCTAAAGCTAGAACTCAACCACAAAAGGAAGTTTGGAAAGAACCCAAATACATGGAGACTAAACAGTATCCTTCTAAAGAATGAATGGGTCAACCGGGAAATTAAAGAAGAATTGAAAAAAATCATGGAAACAAATGATAATGAAAATACAACGGTTCAAAATCTGTGGGACACAACAAAGGCAGTCCTGAGAGGAAAATATATAGCGGTACAAGCCTTTCTCAAGAAACAAGAAAGGTCTCAGGTACACAACCTAACCCTACACCTAAAGGAGCTGGAGAAAGAACAAGAAAGAAACCCTAAGCCCAGCAGGAGAAGAGAAATCATAAAGATCAGAGCAGAAATCAATGAAATAGAAACCAAAAAAACAATAGAACAAATCAACGAAACTAGGAGCTGGTTCTTTGAAAGAATTAATAAAATTGATAAACCCCTGGCCCGACTTATCAAAAAGAAAAGAGAAAGGACCCAAATAAATAAAATCATGAATGAAAGAGGAGAGATCACAACTAACACCAAAGAAATACAAACTATTATAAGAACATACTATGAGCAACTCTACGGCAATAAATTTGACAATCTGGAAGAAATGGTTGCATTCCTAGAAACATATAAACTACCACAACTGAACCAGGAAGAAATAGAAAGCCTGAACAGACCCATAACCAGTAAGGAGATTGAAACAGTCATTAAAAATCTCCAAACAAACAAAAGCCCAGGGCCAGACGGCTTCCCAGGGGAATTCTACCAAACATTTAAAGAAGAACTAATTCCTATTCTCCTGAAACTGTTCCAAAAAATAGAAATGGAAGGAAAACTTCCAAACTCATTTTATGAGGCCAGCATCACCTTGATCCCAAAACCAGACAAGGATCCCACCAAAAAAGAGAGCTATAGACCGATATCCTTGATGAACACAGATGCGAAAATACTCACCAAAATACTAGCCAATAGGATTCAACAGTACATTAAAAAGATTATTCACCACGACCAAGTGGGATTTATTCCAGGGCTGCAAGGTTGGTTCAACATCCGCAAATCAGTCAATGTGATACAACACATCAATAAAAGAAAGAACAAGAACCATATGATACTCTCAATAGATGCTGAAAAAGCATTTGACAAAGTACAACATCCCTTCCTGATCAAAACTCTTCAAAGTGTAGGGATAGAGGGCACATACCTCAATATCATCAAAGCCATCTATGAAAAACCCACCGCAAATATCATTCTCAATGGAGAAAAACTGAAAGCTTTTCCGCTAAGGTCAGGAACACGGCAGGGATGTCCATTATCACCACTGCTATTCAACATCGTACTAGAGGTCCTAGCCTCAGCAATCAGACAACAAAAGGAAATTAAAGGCATCCAAATCGGCAAAGAAGAAGTCAAATTATCACTCTTCGCAGATGATATGATACTATATGTGGAAAACCCAAAAGACTCCACTCCAAAACTGCTAGAACTTATACAGGAATTCAGTAAAGTGTCAGGATATAAAATCAATGCACAGAAATCAGTTGCATTTCTCTACACCAACAGCAAGACAGAAGAAAGAGATATTAAGGAGTCAATCCCATTTACAATTGCATCCAAAACCATAAGATACCTAGGAATAAACCTAACCAAAGAGACACAGAATCTATACTCAGAAAACTATAAAGTACTCATGAAAGAAATTGAGGAAGACACAAAGAAATGGAAAAATGTTCCATGCTCCTGGATTGGAAGAATAAATATTGTGAAAATGTCTATGCTACCTAAAGCAATCTACACATTTAATGCAATTCCTATCAAAGTACCATCCATCTTTTTCAAAGAAATGGAACAAATAATTCTAAAATTTATATGGAACCAGAAAAGACCTCGAATAGCCAAAGGGATATTGAAAAAGAAAGCCAACGTTGGTGGCATCACAATTCCGGACTTCAAGCTCTATTACAAAGCTGTCATCATCAAGACAGCATGGTACTGGCACAAAAACAGACATATAGATCAATGGAACAGAATAGAGAGCCCAGAAATAGACCCTCAAATCTATGGTCATCTAATCTTCGACAAAGCAGGAAAGAATGTCCAATGGAAAAAAGACAGCCTTTTCAATAAATGGTGCTGGGAAAATTGGACAGCCACATGCAGAAAAATGAAATTGGACCATTTCCTTACACCACACACAAAAATAGACTCAAAATGGATGAAGGACCTCAATGTGCGAAAGGAATCCATCAAAATCCTTGAGGAGAACACGGGCAGCAACCTCTTCGACCTCTGCCGCAGCAACATCTTCCTAGGAACAACGCAAAAGGCAAGGGAAGCAAGGGAAAAAATGAACTACTGGGATTTCATCAAGATCAAAAGCTTTTGCACAGCAAAGGAAACAGTTAACAAAATCAAAAGACAACTGACAGAATGGGAGAAGATATTTGCAAACGACATATCAGATAAAGGACTAGTGTCCAGAATCTATAAAGAACTTAGCAAACTCAACACCCAAAGAACAAATAATCCAATCAAGAAATGGGCAGAAGACATGAACAGACATTTCTGCAAAGAAGACATCCAGATGGCCAACAGACACATGAAAAAGTGCTCCATATCACTCGGCATCAGGGAAATACAAATCAAAACCACAATGAGATATCACCTCACACCAGTCAGAATGGCTAAAATCAACAAGTCAGGAAATGACAGATGCTGGCGAGGATGCGGAGAAAGGGGAACCCTCCTACACTGTTGGTGGGAATGCAAGCTGGTGCAGCCACTCTGGAAAACAGCATGGAGGTTCCTCAAAATGTTGAAAATAGAACTGCCCTATGACCCAGCAATTGCACTATTGGGTATTTACCCTAAAGATACAAATGTAGTGATCCAAAGGGACACATGCACCCGAATGTTTATAGCAGCAATGTCCACAATAGCCAAACTATGGAAAGAACCTCGATGTCCATCAACAGATGAATGGATCAAGAAGATGTGGTATATATACACAATGGAATACTATGCAGCCATCAAAAGAAATGAAATCTTGCCATTTGCAACAACATGGATGGAACTAGAGCGTATCATGCTTAGCGAAATAAGTCAAGCAGAGAAAGACAACTATCATATGATCTCCCTGATATGAGGAAGTGGTGATGCAACATGGAGGCTTAAGTGGGTAGAAGAATAAATGAAACAAGGTGGGATTGGGAGGGAGACAAACCATAAGTGACTCTTAATCTCACAAAACAAACTGAGGGTTGCCGGGGGGAGGGGGTTTGGGAGAAGGGGGTGGGATTATGGACATTGGGGAGGGTATGTGATTTGGTGTGTGCTGTGAAGTGTGTAAACCTGGTGATTCACAGACCTGTACCCCTGGGGATAAAAATATATGTTTATAAAAAATAAAAATTAAAAAAAAAAAAAAGAAGAAAAATAAAACAAAAAACCCCAAAACAAACAAACAAACAAAAAGAAACAAAAAAACCCCAGAAACACAGGGGACTATGCTAAATATAACTTAGAAATTTGCTTTTAAAAGAAGACATTATCTTTTCATTTTAAAGTAACATGTCCAAATACAAATTGAAACAACTGTCACAAAGTAGTAACATGAATTTCAAATTTTCACTACAACTTTCATGATTGTAATAGAATGACAATTGCAAACTAAGTATGTCTTATTTCAAAGATCTAAAGATGGCTTCATGTATGTTTTTGGTATATGTATATGAATATATATGTTATAATATTTATGTTCTATAACTATAAAGATAACTGTTTCTTCCAATAAAGTATATTTTGATACTTGAAGCTTTAGAGAACAAATCATTTAAGGATTAATCGATTCTGAGATATAGACGCCAATTAAAATTTTGTAGCAAACATTTAATAAGTTCATAAAGCATGGATGTTTTATGTATTAATTCATAGCTATTCAGTATTTATTGAACCTCATCATTGTGTTACACACTGTATTTGGTGCTAAGGATACAGAGTAGTAGGCTGAACCAGAACTGTTATTTTTTTTTTTTAAGTTAAAACAGCTAATGGCAATTTAAACAGCAATTTTGCATGATTTAGCCTAATAAGTAAAACCTGCTCCTTGTCTTCATGGGGCTCAGTCTGGTAAGGAAAGCAAATTTATAAACAGACATGTATAGGTACAGGGTGAATAACTGGAGTGGATTTTTAATGGTAGGCTCTTTCTCTATATATACATAATATATATTTTATAGTATTATGTTATATATAGTATATGTAATATATATATATACATATATATGTATATATATATACACACACATATTTTTAAGTAGGAACAAAAAGGGTTAGAACGTTGGACAGGGGTGGAAGGAGAGGACCTGGGAAATGCAATGTGTTGTTGTTTAAAGGTTGCCTATGAAGCAGAGATCATCTGTTGTAGCTGGGGGTGGGTGTGGCTCAGGGCATATTTGTTTGCTTTTCTCTTAAGAGAAGAGTGGGAAGTCTGTGCTGAGAGGGGAGAGGAGTCAGGAGGAAGGTTATGGAGCGTGACCCTAAAGATGCCCGACGGGAGGGTTTCTGGTGCTATTTATTTGAATCATGTGATTCTATGTACCCTGCACATGACTTAGTAAGTAGGAGGTATACAACAAATGTTTCTTGAACTGAAATAAAAACCGTGCTGGATTTTTCTGTATAATTTTTGATGGCCCATTGTTCTCCAGGGAAAACAGCTGATGAGAGTCACTTCTGGGGAAAAGTCTTACAATTTCATTTCTAAACGCTTTAAGTAAATAATGTTACAAAGAAAAAAGGAAAGAAGAGGCAACAGTATTTTGAAAGACTTTGAACAGAGCCCAAAGCTTCATAAAAGAACAGTTTGTGATAGAAGCAAGAAAGAGGGGTGCCTGGGTGGCTCAGTGGGTTAAAACCTCTGCCTTCAGGTTATGTCATGATCCCAGGGTCCTGGGATCAAGCCCCGCATCAGGGCTCTCTGCTCAGCAGGGAGCCTGCTTCTTCCTCCCTCTCTGCCTGCCTCTCTCTGCCTACTTGTGGTCTCTGCTGTCAAATAAATAAATAAATTCTTAAAAAAAAAATGCAAGAAAGAGAGAAGTCTCACATTCAGAACGAATGAGCCATGCGTATAAAGGATTAATTAATGAAGACCTGGATAAGAAAAAGGTATTAAAGATGAAAAAAATATTATGAAAACAAGAGCAGATTTTTGAAGCTCAAAGCATAGTATTCTAGAAAGGCAGCAAGAAAATTATTAGTCCCGGTTGACAGAAAGAATGTTGTTATTAATTACTTGGTGGAATATAATGGCTCCCTTTGTCTGACAGAAAGCTAGTCCATGTAATATCTGAATGGAGAATTAGCAAACCGTTGTATAAAGCTGTGCTCTGCTTGGAAGGTAAAATTTAGAAGGAAGTTCATAGTCAGGACGAGGGGTAGGGTTAAAGAATCCCACTTTCTATGGGAAAGAGAGGAGAGAGAGATAACATACTATATAGTCACAAAATAGAAGTATTTCCAAAATTCTGAAGTTAAACAATTGTGTATCTGTCTTTTTATAATCCATGATTAGTTTCCAAATATGTCAAGCTAATTTAATTCTGATGTCAAAGGTTTTTTCCTCCCCAGAGTACTCTTTAAAGGACAGATTGTCTACATTATCTCTAACTGTACACAGAGGGACAAGTCCGTTCTCCTCTAAGCTGGCTGGATCTCTGAGTGCCCCCATTCCAATTCTCCCTCCTCTTCAATGTGTCCCTTTCTCCACCCTCCTGTGCGTTAAGACATCTCCATGTATCTCCACTTGAAAACCATTCTGTAACTCGGTCTCTTAAAAATGATCCTTGTATTTTTATAAAGATTTTCTTTCTTTATTTTTTCGAGAGAAAGAGCATGAGAGGAGGGTAGGGGACAGAGGGAGAAGCAGACTCACCGGTGATCAATGAGCCCAATGTTGGACTTGATCCCAGGGCATTGGGACCATGACCTGGGCTGAAGACAAATGCTTAACTGACTTTGCCACCCAGGCGCCTTGATCCTTGTTTTTGAAAATTCTATTTACTAAGGGTCAAAGTACCCCTTCTAAACCCCAACTCCTCATTCCCCTTCAAATCTCACCTCTGTTATCTTTCCTGGAGATTGTCACTACACAGGCAGTAAGTGTGCACTGGGTACTGGGTGGTGCTAAGTGTGTGTCTGAATTAGGCTTGTTACTACTTCACAAAGGGCCACCTATGCCCCTAGTGTCCCTTACCTTGTCACCAGTAGGAGAACAGACTTAATAAAAGTTTGAAACCCAAAACATCTATGTATCTGACGCCCCAGAGCTCAAAGACAAAAAAATGATCAAGTAACATTTGGACATTTGTATGAGTATGAACTTCAACTCAGGTGAATCTAGGTCCAAATCTTAATAATAGACATTAGTGGCCAAGAGAGCATAGCAATGACTTCACCTTTGAGTCTCAGTTCCGCCAAATGTACAAAGAAGACAGTAATCCTTATAGGTAGCAATGATGTATTAGAAATGATACAGGTAAAACTCCTAACACTATTCTGGCCTCAGAGAAGCCCTTCAATAAATAAAAAGTAATTTTAATATTATTTTTATATGCCCTATATTTTCTCAATGTTTCAAGAATGTTTAAGTTCCCAAAGACTGTCCCAGTGCAACATGGAGATGAAATGAGTTATGATGTGCAATTTATCAGAGTTAGTGTAATGTATACACCAGAGTTGCCTGCTTAAGAACACACTGAAGGCGGTCGATACTCCTAGCCCCAAAACTTCCCTGTCATAACATTCTACTTAAACAATCAATAGACAAATAGGAAGACCTTAATGATTTAGCATATTATTAGCATAATGCAGTGTCTGCTTGGAAGGCGACTTTGAACTGCAGTTGGAATTTGAAGCAAGTGTTTTTATTTAAAGGCCACTCTGCTTTTTTGGCAACTATCCATTGACAGCATGTTACTTTTGCTTTCTTTGTCAAGCACAGAAAAACAGGAAGCACAAAATCAGTTTGGACAGGGGGTGAGGGTGGGAGGGAGCTGGCAGAGAAGCACGTTGTTTCCCACAGTGGGGTTTGGTCCACATGAGGCTCTAAGAGATCACTCAGAACTCGGCCTGAGTATCCTTCTGTGCTGCTCCTGCAAGCATTTTTTGGACACACAGAGAAATTCTTCTGTACATGTGGAATTTCTGGATGTCTCGACTAGGACCTATTTTGTATTTCATCTTATTTTATTTTAATTTTTCTTACATTCCTGCTGTGTGTATAAGACAGTGGAGTAAATGTGGGACAAGAAGACTGAGGTATGGACTCAGACGCAGCTCTGCAATGAATTAGCCATTTGACCTTGACAAAATAACTGAATATCCCATTTGGGCTCTGTTTTTTCATCCATTAGAACACTAAACAAGGAGGAAGAGTTTCACACTCAAATTTCAAGCAAATTTCAAGCATTGTGGGAAGGCCCTAGAGGCCACCCAGAGAAGTGAGCTGGGCTGTGGCCAGTTGGGGATATCCTGTGCCCCATCCAAAGACATTCAAGTCCTGTTAAAAAATAGTCATGCTCCAAGAGAGAATACTTTCTTGCTACCAATTTGAGACCTCTGGACCCGATGATGTGGAAGGTCTTTCTTCATTCTATGGTCCAGCCTCCGTGGCACAGGAAAGTACCACCAGAGGATGTTGAAGTAGTGACTTGCCAAATAGCATTTAGCTATGCATTATATCAAAAGCTTAAAGTGTGTAAAAAATAAACTTGCTCTAGATATACTAATTCTAAAGCAAAAACTAAATGAATTCTGACTTAAATAGAATTAAATCTGAGATTAATAAATGGCTTTCAGGAATTTTTAAATATACCCAAAATACTACCTTGAAAAAAAATGTATTAGATGTTGGACATTAGCTTCAGAATCATTTACCATATTCTATGCAACTAGATATGCATGAACCAGACAGTACTTCCCTTAATGGCCACTCAGTAGGGACTCAATCCATCTGTCTCCATTAAAAGAAAGAGGAAGTGTTTTATATATAGAACAACTAAAAGTATCCATTGTTGCTTTTTTCTGCATTATAAAATTATGAAGAAACACAGATGCTGCTTCCCAAACTTATCACCTCAAGTGGGACTTCTTTGATCATTCTTTAGTGAAAGGGGTAAGAACCTAGAAGGAAGTGACCCAAATTATCACCCGGGGACAAGTCTCTCAATAAAAAAATCACATATACTTTAAAGGGCTCCTTGATTCTGCCACACGGGGCGTCATTTAGACAGCGAGTTTCACAGAGCATCAGAGGCAAATTAGGATTTTTTTTTAAGGCGTCTTGTTTTTGAAGTAAATATAAGTTCATAGGAAATTGCGAAGATAGCACAGAGAGGAACTACATACCTTCACCCTGTTGCCCCCACTGGTTACCTGTTACAAAGAGCACAATCTCAAAACTAGGAAACTGACACTGGAACAAAGTGTGTAGATGGTTCTGTCATGGGGTTGCATGTGTTGATTTGTGTAACCACAGTGCAGTGAGATACACAACTATTGCATCAAGGCAAAGTTCTCCCACGGGGTTCCCTTTTGTAGTCACACTCGCCTCCTTACCCCACCAACTCTAACCCCTGCCATGAAAATTTTCTCCATCTCTGGATTTTGTAATTATAAGTGTATTACACAAATGAAATGACATGGGAAATTATAAGATAAGATTTTATGCTGGATTTTTTTCACTTGGCATATCCTTGAGACTTATTTGGGTTGTTCCATGTCTTTTCATTTGTGTGCACTCCTTTGTATTGCAGAGGAATACTCCATGGTATAGGTTTGTTTAAACATTCACCCATTTTAGAACATTTTTAGCTTGTGTTAGATAAATGCCCCAAAGGGGAATTGTTGGGTCACATGTTAAGTATGTGTTTAGTGTTTTGTTTGTTTGATTTTTAAATATTTTATTTATTTATTTGATACAAAGAGAGATCACAAGTAGGCAGAGGCAGGTAGAGAAAGAGGGGGGAAGCAGGCTCCCCGCTGAGCAGAGAGCCTGATGCAGGGCTCGATCTCAGGACCCCGAGATCATGACCTGAGCTGAAGGCAGAGGCTTAACCCACTGAGCCACCCAGGTGCCCGTGTTTAGTGTTTTTAACAAATTTTCAAACTAGTTTTTGACATGCTGCACCATTTTCAATCCCCACCAGCCATGTATGCCTGATACAGTCTCTCTTCATCCTCATCAGCATTTGGTATTGTCACTATATGTTTTATTTTAGTTTCTTTAATGGATGTGTAGTGAGATCTCACCATAGTCTAATGGCTAGTGATGCTGAACATCTTTTATGCCCTTATTTGTTCTCCATATATCTGCTGTTTGACCATTTTTTAATCGGTTTTGTTTGTTTTCTGTTTTTTTACTGCTGTGTTTTGAGAGTTTTTTATATAGTCTAGATATGATTCCTTTAAGTAGACATGGCTTGCAAATATTTGTTTCACAATCTGTAGTTTATCTTTTCATCATCTTAAGAGGTCTTTTGCTGAACAGAAGTTTTGAACTTGATGAAGCCCAGTTTATCATTTTTTTTCTTTTATAAATTATGTTTTTCATGTTTGAGAACTCTAGTGAAACAAAAGGTCCTGAAGTTTTTCCTCTAGGTTTTCTTTTCTTCTAAACATATTATAGGGTTTTTTTTTTTTTTTTAAGATTTTATGTATTTATTTGAGAGAGAGAGTGAGAGAGTAGGAACACGGGGAGGGAGGAGAGAGAGGTAGACAGAAAAGGAGAAGTAGGGCTTCCAGTGAATAAGGAGCCCGTTGTGAGGCTCGATCCCACGACCCTGAGGTCATGACCTCAGCTGAAGGCAGACATTTAACCCACTGAAGCCCTCCAGGCGCCCCTAGGCATATTATATTTTTATATTTTGCTTTTAAATAGATGATCCGTATTTAGTTATAAGGTATTTATAAGTTATAAGGTATTATAAGGTAAGTTAAAGTCCACACATTTTTTTTTGCTTATGGATGTCAAAACTTCATTGCCATATGTCAACAAGTCTCTTATTCCTCCATTGAATCACTTTGGCACTCCTGTTAAAAATCAGTTGGGCATATGTGTGTGGGGCTATTTCTGGATTATATGATCTGTTCCATTGTTCGAGGTATCTGCTGCTTGACCCATGCCACCCAGTCTTGATTACTCAAAGTCTTAAACCTGGTAGACTGATTGCTCACAGTTTATTCTTTTCCAAAATTGTCTTTAGCTATTCTAGTTCTTTTGTTTTACCATACATTATTTTGGAATAATCTTTTCTATATAAAAAATGCTATGAATTCAATAGGAATGCATTAAACCTGTATATTGACTTAAAGAGAATTGATATCTTTGTTTTTTTTAATTTTTTTATTAAATTTTTTATTTTTTATAACCATATATTTTTATCCCCAGGGGTATAGGTATGTGAATCACCAGGTTTACACACTTCACAGCACTCACCAAAGCACACACCCTTATTAAATAGAGTTTCCCACGGGGTGCAGATTGTAAGTGATATTGTATTTTTAATTTCAGGGTTCATGTGTTCATTGTTAGTGTATAGACATGGAATTGGTATTTTTGTATTGATCTTGAATCCCATGATGAGGTTCAATTCAACTACTACTTCTAAAAGTTTTTTTCTTTCTTTTGGTAGATTTCTTGTTTGTTTGTTTGTGTTTGTTTTAACATATATGATCATGCTCTCTGTGAATAGGGAAGGTTTTCCCCCGTTTCTTTCTAAATTCTATGACTTTATTTCTTTCTCTTGCCTTATTGAAGTGGCTAGCACTTCTAATATTATGTTCAAAACTGGTAATGAAACTGATCTTCCTTGCTTGTTACTTGTTTCTCCCAGCTTAGGGAGAAAACATTCAATTTTTCATCATGAAATATCATGTTAGTTATAGGGGGTGTTTTGGATGTTTTTTGTCAGTGAAGAATTTCTCATCTGTTCCTAGTTTTCTGATATTTTAATCATAAATAGGTGTTGAATTTTGTCAAATGATTTCCTTCATCAATTGATAGAATTATGTGATTTTTTTATGTTAATATGGAAGACTGAATTATTAATCTTTAAATATTGAACTGGTCTTATATTCTTCAACTAAATGCCATTTTGTTAAGATATAATCATCGTTCTTTCTACATATTGCTAAATTATACTTACTAATATTTTATTAGGCATGTTTGCATCTATAGTTGTAAGTGATACTGGTCTTTATTCTTCTTTGTTTTGTACTGTCTTTGGTTTTGGCATCAGGATATCACTAGCTTCGTAAAATGAATTGGAAAATGTCACCCTTCTATTTCGTGGAAGATTATATTGTGTAACACTGATACTAATTTTTCCTTATTCTTCTTTAACTCAGTTCTCTAGTAGGACTGTCTGGCCTGGAGATATCTTTTCTTTTTAGATGGTCTTTAATTACAAATACAATTTCTTTGATAGTGGCAAAACTATTCAAATTATCTAGTTCATACTGGGTGAGTTGTAAGACATTTTTTTTTGAGGACTTGCTCCATCACATCTAAGTTGTCAAATTTGTGTGTATAGAGTTGTATATAATATTCTCTTATTACACTTTTGATGTAGGGTCTGCAGTGATACCCTATTGCTTCATTCCTGGAGTAAGCTCTGACTCTCCACTACTCTTCCTCTGATATCACCTCAGAGAAGAAGAGGAAAAGGACCTCATTGCTACCAGATGAGATGGAAGTTCAGGATCCTAATACACTCTAAACTAACACTCCATGCAAGGAAGGGGTCTCTTTACCATCCAGCAGAGGCAGAAGTTTTGTTTCTTTCTTTCTTTAAAAACAACAACAAAAAAAAAAACCCGAAAACTTTACTTATTTATTTGTCAGAGAGAGAAAGAGGGGGAGAGAGAAAAAGCAGGGGGAGTTGCAGGCAGAAGAAGCAAGTAGCCTGCTGAGCAAGGATCCAGATGCGGGACTTGATCCCAAGACTCTGGGATCAGGACCTGAGCTAAAGACAGATGCTTAACTGATTGAGCCACCCAAGTGTCCCAGAGGCAAAAGTTTTGACTTGCTACTCATTCTTTTTCTGATATCACCCTGTCTAAGGAGCTTGAGGTATTTACATTCTGGAGAAGGTGAGTATCTAGACTTTCCATTCAGTCTTTGGTAGGAAGGGTAGAAGAATTGCATATCTTTTTTTTTTTTTTTTCCTGTGGTCTTGGCCAAAGTAAAATAGTTATTGCTTGGAAAATTTTCTGTCTTGGTATACTGTCCTTTTCCTGCCCATGTGACCAAAAAAAAAAAATAGGATTTTTTAAATTTTATATTTTATTTTATTTTATTCTTAGTCTGTGCCCATTGGCATTTCTCCACTATTCAGTCTGGGATGTATGAAGCAAAAGAAAAGGCAGAGAGTTCATTTTTACATTCATCTTCATCAAGTCCCAATGTCCACAGTCAACCTTCTTTCTACCTTTTAGTCTCCTTTTGTTTGTTATACATATAATGCCCATACTTTTATGTTGTACTTAATGGCAGGAATATAGAATAGTATTACAACTTCATTTATCTGAAGCAGACATTCCCTCAAATAAGAGATATTTAGCCCAAATTTTTCACATTCGTGTGCTGGTTCTTCTGGAAACTTCAGGCATATTTTCCACATATTTTGTTTCTTTCTTCTTCTTCTTTTTTTTTTTTTAATGGGGGAGAGGGGCAGATGGCAGAGAGAGAAGGAGAGAATCTTAAGCAGGCTCTACACCCAGTGCAGAGTGGAGCAGAAAGCTTGATCTTACAACCCTGATATCATGACCTGAGCCTAAATCAAGAGTCAGATCCTTCACCAATTGAGCCACCCAGGCAACCCTCCATAAGCTTTCTGACCAAATTATATAAGGAGAGATATAATAAATGTAAAATAAACATTGTCTTCATTATAAAAACTGTGATAGCCAAAAAAATTCAGGTAAAGGAAATACATTTCACTTTATTTCAATCAAGGACTTATCTGGGCAGCATAGCATCCAACAAAGTATAATTTCCAGTGTTTATATTGCTTCTACCTGAAAGCAGAGAGCCAGGCATTTAGGGAAAATGAGCTATTTTTGAAAACTTCTATATTTCTTTTGGGGCTAACTTACACCAGACGGTAACTTAAGGACCAAAAAGAAGTTAAAATAAATTAAAATGTGTATTTTGACTGGATAATGTACTCTAAACATATCTCCATTTTTGAGTAACACAGGAAAATGTAAAAAGACTTCCCTGGAAAAGGCAATTCTCACATATATAATAACAGCCAACATATGACTAGATTTAAATGACCTGACACGATACTGGTGGAGATGACATATGCCTCACCTGATTTCTTATATTGGTATCTTAGTGACAAGGCATTTACATTTCTGTTTTCATGGATTTCTAATTGAAAAGGAGATTGAAATCCAAATTAATGTTTTGGCAAAACAGTATCTAAATGATAATGAGCATATGTATTCATTTGTGGTTAGGCAGTTGAGTATCATTTAGATTAAGATTAAACTGAGAAGTCTACAATGTGATTTTCTACTTAACTTTACCCTCCTAGACACTCTTGCATAATGAGCTGGTTCTAGAACACACACAATGTTTTGAAAAGCTTTAGATCTAGATACTCACTATTTTTCATTTTTAATTATTTATGCTTCATTTACATAATTATTGCTCTCACTGGTTTGGATGTGTCTGAATTAATCAGATACTTCTAACACCAAGCCAATTACTTAAATTATAATGAGATACAACTGTATACAACAAAATGCAACTTTTCCTCTCTTGATTTTGTGATAAAGTCAGCAAAAGTCCTTTGTGATTCCGTAGTTCACAAAATACTTTGTATCCAAGTTTGTAATAGCCATTGTGTTAAAAATTACTTTCTAAACTATTGATTTATTCAAGATTTCTAATAGCATTGTTAATAAATTAATTTGCTATAAGCAGATGACAAGGATTCACATCCTTTAAAAAAGGGTAATAAAATAAAAGCTAGATAATCAAAAGTTAGATAACAATGCAAATACTAACAAACGCTAGCAGACCACATTATTGTCCTATGGCTAAAATGTGCCTATCCTGTCCTATGGCTATAATGCAAAGCATCAAAATACTTTCTTTTTTTTTTTTTCTTATAATATAAATAAATCATAAAATCGAAGAGGCAAGCCTATTGCTATTTGCAATTGGATCACAATGGGACTTTTTGAATGGATCTAATAAATTTCCAGACTTAAATTCCAATCGCGTTTCCTAATTAAACGAGATAAAATGCAGGAAGAGTCTGTTTTGTGTGTGATGCTCGGCCTTGTGATAAGTTTTACATGCGTGGATCATCCAATTAGACCTCACATGACTCTCAGTTGCTATAACTCAAAGAATCTAAGTTTTGCTGTTGTTGACGTGTCTGTATTATCTCTTTTCCCAAGTTCTTTCAATAAGTAAGCTCCAAAATTGGAAATAAAAATCAAGTTCTGCTGACTGTAGTTTTGCCTGTTATGCTGAGTCTAGTCCAAGCTCTTCTGTTTGCTATAAAATGGAAATAGTTATGATGTTCTCCAAAAGCAATGGCAACAAAAATGCTTGGCTAGACCACTTCTCTTCAAAAACTATTTTAGAAAAATATTAACAAACATAATATTTATAGGAATGATTTTTTTTTTTAAAGGAAGAACAAACCACTTGTGCTTTTTAGTGTAACCAGGGAATATTCTGTTCTGTTGCAGAGCAGGTCTGAGGTAGAAACCACAATGCCTTTGTGTTCCTGGATCCCTCCCTCAGAGTCAACCTTTTCAAATGCTAGCAAGGCCTTGCCCCCTTTTCACATCCGACGTTCACAAAGGCACAGAGACAATTTCTTCCATCCTAAACACGTCCACCTGCTAGAGGTTATGTCCTGGTTAGCAACTATGAAATCCTCTTCTGCACGCACCCTGAGAGAAGCCAGACAAAACTTTCATTCTAAGAGAAAGCGCTGACTCAGCTACAGCTGAGTCGTAAGTTCCAACCTCCTCTCTTTGTTAGATAAACCTGACAGCTTCTGTTAAAACCATTTTATACATCGGGGTGTATAAGTCTTTCTAAGAGGGGCATGCTTGAGTAAGGTTGCCCAGAGTTTCCATGATGAAAAAAACTTGCTCTAAACACGAGAACCTCTGAGCATAAATCCCCTGGAAGAGGTGCTTTCCAAACCAAGAAAACCACAATTCAGTGCATTAGTTGTTTTTCCTTTTACAGTATCCAGGCAGATGGTGGGTCACCTAAAATGAGGATGCAAACACCGTTGTTATCATATTCTGCTAATCTGTACTTTATTTTATTTTATTTTTTATGATTTTATTTAATTAGAGAGCACACAAACGGGGGTAGGAGGAGAGGGAGAGGGAAACGCAGACTCCCTACTGAACAGGGAGCCCAAGGTGAGGATCCCAAGACCCCAGGATCATGACATGAGCCGAAGATGGGTGTTTAACTGACTGAGCCACCAAGGTGCCCCTGCCAATCTGTATTTTAATCTAAACAGTTCACAGACTCAGATTAATCAGAATAAATTATTGTCAGGAGAAAGAAGAGAAAAATGAACAAATATGTTTTGAATGTCACTCTGTACCCATTTTTATCTTTTAATCCTCACAACTTCCCTGTGAGGCTGATTTGATTTTCTCTCTCTGGCCAGTGAGCATACAGAGATTCAGGTAAACAGTTTGCCCAAATTCACAAATCTGGTAATTGACACACAAAATAGAGAAATTACACAAAGCATTTCTAATTCTTAAGCATCTAACACTACATATTTTTAAATTTTTTTATTCGAGTAAACTTAACATACAGTGATATATTAGGCTGAAATGTATAATATAATGATTCAACAATTTATGTATTTCTCAGTGTCATCAAGATTAGTGTACTCTTAATCCCCTATTTCACTCATCCCCCGACCTGCCTTCTCTTTGACAACCACCAGTTCTCTGTGTTTGTCTATTTTTTGTCCCTTTTTTATATTTTAAAAAATGTATTTATTTGAGAGAGAGAGAGAAGAATGAGAGAGAGGGAGGGTGGGGAGAGGGGCAGAGGGAGAAGCAGGCTCCCAGCTGAGCATGGACCCCAATGCAGGACTCAATCCCAGGACTCTGGGACTACGACCTGAGCCGAAGGTAGAAACCTGATGGACTGAGCCACCTAGGCATAATAAAGGATTTTGCTATTGTTTTTATGTGTAGGCTTGGGAGTAGCTTGGGAGTTTGGGAGCAAGGAGAGAAGATCGAGATCTCTTAGAGTAGGATAGGAGTTGCAACATGGTAGTGCAGAAATTACCACTAAGGGATGGTCTGTGATGGACCATGGCCAGTAATCTTTGGGAGCAGTGATAGCTGGTCAGGCTGGTTAGCTTCCCCCCACCTTCCCTCTTTTAAAATTTCCTTACGACACACATTTCCAGAAAACGATTTAACCAGGCCAGTTAAGTGTTCCTCTTTTTCTGAGAACTAAAGAGAAGGTTATACACAGGTGTTAGATCTCAGCACGATGAGTGAGAGACAAAACAACACAGAGATAGTAGTAAGTTGGCAAGAAGTGACTGAGGAGGGGATTCTAGGAGAAGCAGTTTGGAATGAGCGATAATAAATGATAACGAGGACAAGAAATTCTCAGAAAAATTTGAGAAATAACTGAAAATTTTTATAGTCACGCCATATGGAAGCCATAAAGTACTTTTGTTTGGATATTAAAAGGAAGTTATCATCAAAGATTATGAAACAGGGTAATCACAAAGAGAAAGAATAGCCCGACATTTTCAAACACTGATAGTACCTGTGTGTTAAGCCACTAGACTCAAATATGTTATTCCACTGGCAAGATAATCAAAACTGTGGAGATTAATGCACCAAACTATCTTAGTCTGGTGCCATTAAATATTCAAATCACTTATTGATTTTCCCTTGATCTGACTCCATGCTCATCCAGCAAACTTCTGATTATATCTGACTTCCCACATAGAACTAACCAAGAGACATTGCCCTTCAGTGTGTATGACAGTTCATTTCTCACTGTGAATTAGTAAATCGATGTTCTGATTTTATCCATCGACCACATGCATGCATTTATCTTAAAGACGAAACCACTCTCCATTTGTTGTTGGAATCAGTTTCCAAAGTTAAAAAGATGAAGAACTAGCCTCAGTACCATGAAAGGTCTATCAAGGAAGTGTCCTCCTTCGGTATTCTTTTCCCTAATAATCTCTTTTCCCACTTGAGCATTTTCTCTGTTAACATCCTACGTACAAGGATCTGCGTTAAAAACAACAACAACAACAACAACAACTAACATTTATTAGAAAAATAAGTATAAAGATGATCCCTCATTTTGAGACTTTATAGCTTTTGGGGAAGAAGAATCTTCACAAACAACCTCATTCAGTCAAAGTATTTATTGATTGAATAGTACTATATATTAATTATAAAGAAAATAAGTACTAGAATAAATAAAATAATTATTTTAAAGATTTTATTTATTTATTTGATAGACAGAGATCACAAGGAGGCAGATAGGCAGGCAGAGAGAGAGAGAGCTGAGGAAGCAGACTCCCTGCAAAGCAGAAAGCCTGATTCGGGGCTCAGTCCTAGGACCCTGGAATCATGACCTGAGCTGAAGGCAGAGGCTTTAACCCACTAAGCCACCCAGGCACCCCAAATAAAATAATTTTTAAAATAAAGTAAAATAATTACATATAAGATTTAAAAAATTAATTCCTCTCCAGCTAGAGAAATCAGGAAGAGCTACATGGAGAAAGGGAGCATTGAATCAGACTTGAAGGTTGTGAGAGTCTTCAATAGGAAGATTTTTAGGAAAGCAGAAAAAGCAAAAGGGAGAGCAGAACAGGGTGAGTTTGAAATCAGAATAAAACAATATCTCTTGTTTTGAGTTGAATTGTCCCTCTTCCCTGCTCCCTCCAATTCTTATGTTCAAGTCCTAATCCCAGTAACTCAGAATGCGAACTTACTTGGAAATAGCACTGTGGCAGATATAATTACCCAAGTTAAGATGAGATCATTAGTGTGGACTTGAGTCCAGTAGGACTGGTGTTCTTATAAGAAGGGGAAATTTGGACATAATAGAGGGCGCATGCCATGGAACATGAAGATAGCTTTCCTCAAACCAAAGAAAGAAGCCTGGAACAGATCCATCCCTCACAGTCCTTAGAAGAAGCCGACCCTGCCGACACCTTGCTCCAGGACATCTAGCTCCACAACCTTGACACAGCTCATTTCTGTGGTGTAAGCCACCCACTGTGTAGTAATTTGTTATGGCAGCCCAAGCAGACTAACATACCATTTTTGTAATAAGAGTTCCAGACATGAAGCTCATAGAATATAAACCTGGATAGGTATTGGAAATGTTTCGCTTTGTTTTTGTTTGTTTTTTGTTTTTATTTTAAGAGTCATAAACATTAAACAGAGTACATGTTATCTTGAAAAGGTTGGAAAAAGGGACAGGAAAATAATTATTTACTAACTCCCTACCAGTTAACAAGTATTGTTAAGTAACTTTAATTCATTTATTTCTCAAAAGAAACCCTGGGAGAAAGTGTGATTAACACAGCTACGAACTGAATACCAGTCATCAGAAGTAATCAATAAATGTGCATTAAGTGAATAAACAAGCAATGGTACTTTGCCCTTGCTTGGGCCCAGCCACTATAAAGTCTTAGCATAGTGTTTTCTGCTTCGTACGTTTCTCATAATATTTCTTAAGTAGGTTGCCAAATGTCCCGAATCTCTCCACAGTTCCTCTTAAATGTGATAAATAATAAATTTCCTCCCTGGTTTAAGGGTTAGTATCTCAAAGAGGAAGATCCATTTCCTCCTTCTGAATAGTGAGTTCATATGAAACAGAACAAATTTTAAACTGAAAAACATATTTGCACAACTATAGCTCCTTATGTGCCCTGCTTACATGTCTTAACCTCTTTTTAAAGATTTATTTTATTTGACAGACAGAGATCACAAGTAGGCAGAGAGGCAGGCAGAGAGAGAGGGAAGAGGAAGCAGGCTCCCTGCCGAGCAGAGAGCCTGATGCGGGGCTCGATCCCAGGACCCTGGGATCATGACCCGAGCCAAAGGCAGAAGTTTAACCCACTGAGCCACCCAGGCGCCCCTCTTAACCTCTTTTTAAAGAAAATCAGTGCTTTGGTTTCTAATTCTTATCTCTCACTAGGCATGGAGAGTAGAACAACATGGCTAGTCTAAGATACTATCCCCCATAGTCCTTTGCATTTTTCTAAGACTCCTTTATTTTTCTTAAGCTTGTTTTTCTAGAGACAGTTGTAGTGTAGATATGCCCAAATCACTGTAAATCCAGCTATAATCAAATAAGAAGAGAAAGCCCTCACCCTTAGGAAAGGAAAAACATGGACTTTACACCCCTTTCTAAGAAGCTTCATGGGACTCTGTGGCCCAGTTGATGTAGCTCACCTATATAAGGCATATTTCTCAGTAATGCTGGGGAGAGGGGTGCCTGGGGGGCTCAGTCATTAAGCACCTGCCTTTGGCTCAGGTCATGATCCCGGAGTCCTAGGATTGATCAAGCCCCACACTGGGATCCCTGCTGGGCAGGAGGCCTGCTTCTCCCTCTCCCTCTGCTGCTTTCTTGCTTGTGTTCCCTCTCTCACTGTGTCTCTCTCTGTCAAATAAATAAAATCTTTAAAAAAGAAATAGTGCTGGGGAGAGAGCGTATCCAAGACAGAATGGCAGGTAAGTAAGCACTTTCAAATAAAGAGCCAACTTGAACCCAAGTTGAACCCTAACTTCTCAAATTTTAGCCCTAGCTGTACCTGTGGAAATCTGGTAGGAAGTACCATCATATGAGAAAAAAAAAGAATTCACCTCAAGGGTCTTCCTCTTGGAAGTGACAGTGCCAGAAGCTAAGGATCCCTGAGAGGAAAGGGCAACTTGAAGTCAGGCATGCTGCCTTCTCTTCAGCTTGTCTCCAGGTGTGGTCACCACATGCTCTAACTGAGTCCTGGGGAAAAAGGACTGCCTAACAAGAAAGGCATGAACAAGGAGCTCTACTATTGTCACCCTGGCACTGGCATAGTAGTCGCTGTAGTGACACCAACTCTCTTCCTTTTGGATCTCAGGGGACACCCCTTCCTGGGGACTCCACCTCTGTCTGGTGGGTGCCTGAAGCTGTGAGTTCTTCTGAAGAGCATGTGGGTGGTAGATTAGACAAGTGCAAATTGGTATTAGCCTGGCCCTCACTGCTCTACCACTACACTGGACTTCTGTTCCTGCAAGATGGTGGGCTGTTCTCTCTGAAGAGCCTTTGCACCTACCCTCCCCTGGATGTTTATTCTTCAGGTCTTCGGTGGCTGGTCTCATCATTCAAGTCTCAGCTCAAGTGTCTGTCTTTCAGAGCAGCCTTCCCTGGGTTCTCCATCGACCACCCTTGCCCCCTTGTATGAGGACTGCCTCATGTGCTAGTCCTCACATCACTTACACATATAGCATTTTAAATGAACGTCTATTATACATGTGCTGCTCTTATTTATGATTGTAGTCCATCACCCATCTCTCCCCTAGGAATTTAAGCTCTGAGAAAGCAAAGACCCTGCCAATTCTATCACTTCTTTATGTTTAGTGCTTCAAACAGTATTGGGCCAAAGATAAGCTCTCAGGAAGAACCTGTTCCCCGCATGTGTTCTTACCCTCAGGAGTGCAGGAAAAACATGAATACAAATGTATGGCAATAAACTTATTTTATTGTTATCTGGTTATAAAGTAAGCATCTAGAATAATCCTTGGACTCAAATTGAGGAGGAGTCTTAAGGACAAGGCAGCGTTGTTGGTGATCAGAGGAGTCTGTACTCAGGTGAGGGGACTAAGGTACAGAGGCTCCTCTGCAGCCATCCTTCAGCCATTTCTCAGACTCCCACAGTACAGAGTGATGGTGGTATTCACACCTCTCCTTGTTGCAGGGGTCCAAGAGCAGTCGGGCATGTAGCCTTGGCCAGACAGGACCTTTCATCCCCCTCAAGTGGCACTAAGTAAGCACCTCCTCAGAGTACGCCTGCGCCTCCCTTGCCAACATTTCTTCGTGCAGCAGTTGCCATGGCACCGACCTGCCTGGTTGACATCTAAATATAGTGATAAAAGATTTCATCTGCTCTCAACTACTAAAAGACAAATCTGAGGAGCAAAGAAAAATAAATGTTTCTGTGCCATTATCTTTTGAGGGGGGAGAATACATTTTAGCCTTTTTTGTTGAAATACAGGAAGAATGATTTATACTTTTATTCATATTTAAGAGGTTATTTGTTACATTTTTATAGTGATGTATTAAAGTTTTTTTTTAAGATCATAAGTTTTTCTGAAAGTGGGGGGGTGATACATAAACAATGATGTTCTAGAATGACTATTTCAGTAATTCTGAAGTAGGTATGACATACATGGAAATAACTCGGGAGAAACACCTTGTGATGACTTAAAAACATTTTAGGCTAAGGGGAGAAAATGCATATTAAGAGGAAAAAGAGAGAAGGGAATTTATTTATCCAAAGCTATGACCCAAAGACAAAGGCAACACTGTATAACTTCATGGCCACCAATAAACTTTCCATGTATTACAAGATACTTCAATTTAGGACAGCCAAAATGACAATCCTTTGCAATGGTTATATTTATTAAAAGGCCTTTGAATACATTCTAAGAATTTGTTCCCCTTTCCAGAATAATAAGCAAAAGCTTGAACTTTGAGGGAACTCACACAATGTAAAGCATTCAGGGAAAAAAAGAAAAGTATTAAATCATAAAAGTACCAGTTTGACTCCGGAGTCTTAAACTGTTTGTTCATGTTAAGCAGACTGATTTATTTTAAAACAAGCCACTTTGAGCAACACGGCAAATAAGTTATCTCTTTCTCTAGGGGGATTCCTTCCTCTAGACTTGGTTTGCACTGGAGCTTTGGGTGCAGAGTTGGAAGCATGCATGCTACTGGCTGTGGCAGGGGGTTCTGTCTGCTCATCCTTCATCCCTGGGCTCACCCAGAGCCTGGCACATGGGAAGGACCCCTGTAAGCCAGTGTGGTGCATTTGATGGATGCTGACAGAATCTGGAAGTTGTCCCTGAAGCTAGTATCCTGACAGTAAAATGGAGCTTGGCCAAGACTGAATGAGTGTCTTTGAACACCACTTGGAGGACTTGTTAACTCAAGCTGTGTGCCCTGGAGAGACCAATTTCAAATGCTTGGACATGAATGGTTTCAAAGGTAGAGAATGGGCTGTGAGCCATGTCCATCCACAGGGCAGGTATGAAATAACCCTGAGAATGTGCTGTTTGCTGTCAGGGCTGCCATGTCTCAGAGCAGCACTTCTGTCTGCTGCAATACAAAGTCTGAGAGAGGGAGCCATTGGGTACCAAGCTTGCTGGTGTCTAATGGTCCATATGTTGTCTTCCAGGTGCTCTTTTAACACAACACCCATTTAAAGTGGCTGCCTCCATGGTGAGTTGAGTAAGCACAGTGTTCATGTGAGGGCCCGATGCTCTAGACTCACTGGGTTCCCCTCACATGAATGAAGTGAGTGACGAAGTGAAAGACTCCCTAAAAATTCTTTCTATAACAACAACAAAAAATTCTGAAAAATTTATTTCCACTAAGATGTTAATCACTTAGTATAGTTCAGCATCAAGGAATATTTATTATTGAACAAATAAATGAAGAAACAGGATAATATTTAATACAAAGACCTAAACTGATAACTCCTACTGTAGTTGTTCCTCAAAATGTGCACATAGTCATTAAACTCTTATGTAAGCCAAGATTGAGTGAAGGAATTAGTCGTATTAACTTCAGCAGGAGGAAAGTCATGTGGGACAAAATGAATGAAGCCAATGGACTTGATAAAGAGTGAAAACAAACTTTGGTGGATGTTTCAACAACCAGCACCTTCAATTCCATATTTTTTTCTGTAGTTTATGATTTAATGCATCATTGATAAAGCCAACTGTACCTCATTGATTGTCTCATGACTTTGAGATAACACAATTTCTATTTTTGGGGAGGAAGGGACAAAGAGAGAAGAGGCAGAGGTAGGTGAATATGAGCAATGTGTTGAGCTCCTTTTCAAACTCTTCTACCAAATCTCTCCAAAATCTTCTACCAAATCTCTTCAGAAGAGGAGTTAACGGGGTCCAGGGAAATGTGTACAACTTAAACTCCATCAGACCCGTGCTGTGGTCCATATTTTGAGCAAAGGTGAGAGCTCAAGAACAACATCTGCTCTAAATGCTCTGGGAGCCAAAGGGTTAATCAGGTCCAACACAATCTTTTTGCTCTGGTCAGCTCTTCTTCTTTCCTCATAGGCAATTCTCATCTCTATCTTGAACCATTTCCACACTAAAATGCCTCCCCACCAGATGGCTTTCATTTGGTTTCATCCACTCAGGCTTAATTCCATTCAAAACCTGCTTCAAGGGGTACCTGGGTGGCTCTTGATTTTGGCTCAGATGATGATCTCAGGGTCCTGAGACACCTCACATTGGGCTTTGTGCTCAGTGGTGACTCTACTCCTCCCTTTGCTAGTGCCCTCTCAATCTAAAATAAATAATCTTAAAAAAAATTTAAAAACCTGCTTCAAAAACTACAGTTCAGATCACCCATTGTCCTTAATTGCCATAATGTTTACAATGCAGTCAGAGAATGTTGTCCTTTTATATAATTCTCTGGTTTATGTTTCATGTTTTGTGTCTCCGTTGCATTCCAAGTGTCCTTGAAGTCAGGAGTCATTCTTTCCTTTATTTAACAAGCACACACCCTAAAAGTTCCTCTCCCTTACCAACTGGAGGAAAAGACACTGAGCAAAAGAACATGCAAATAGATATCTGATTATAAATTATGACAACTGAAGAGGGAAAAAACCGAATATTGTGAGCAAAACGGTTATTGATTGAAGCTTAGTGATTGAGGAGGAAATTGATAGGAGATGATGTAACACCATTAGTCAGGACAGTATGCATGGAGGGTCTCAGAAGTCACTACCAGGAATCTAAGGATTTATTCTGAGGACAAAGGAGTCCAATGAAAGAATATAGGCAAGAGAGTGATTTGGTGTTATATTCCAGTCACATATTTCTATGAAGCAATCAACCCAACTTTAGACACACAGTAAAGTTTATTATTCAGTCAGTGTGGCAGAAGGAACAGAGTAATGCTGATTGAATTGAGTCGGCGCTGACATACTTTCAGGTAGACAAGTGCTGCAGTCACCCTCTACTGTGATAAAGGGAAAAAAAAAACACCAGAAAAAGCCACGACTTCATGTGTTACATTCCTTTTTTCCCTTTCCACTGGAAACCTTATCATCTTAAATAATCTGGCCAATTTACATAGATGTAAATTTAGAGCCCAATCACTATTCCTGAACAAATCTTATTTTGGAGAGAAGTTTTTTTATCAAGGAGTGATTTTTTAACATGTTTAGATTCTTTAATGAGTTGAAGCAACTTATGTCTCTGTCAGTTGAGAAAAAAAAACCCAAACACATAAAAAGTACATTATCCTCTCCATATGCTCTTTGAAGATGCAGCTTAACTAAAATTGTGTAGTATAGATCATCAATATCTTGAAATGTATCTCTGGACCTACTGAAACATAGACATCAGCTGGGATGACTTCTTTCTTTCTTTCTTCAATCAACAAGTAGGTATTAAGCATCTACATGACATGTGAGGGCCTGCTCTAAATGTTGTTGGGGCCAAATCCTGGGGATGGACAGAATCCCAAAAATGCAGAGTTCTACTATCTCTTTGTCTTATTTATCTGGCCTCTTGTGGATACCAGATTTGATTTCCGTTGTTACTGTGTTTGAATATAAAACTAAATGTTAGATTTAATATCCATTGACCTACAGCTGGTGTTTGGCTTTCTTTCTTTCTTCAATCAACAAGTAGGTATTAAGCATCTACATGACATGTGAGGGCCTGCTCTAAATGTTGTTGGGGCCAAATCCTGGGGATGGACAGAATCCCAAAAATGCAGAGTTCTACTATCTCTTTGTCTTATTTATCTGGCCTCTTGTGGATACCAGATTTGATTTCCGTTGTTACTGTGTTTGAATATAAAACTAAATGTTAGATTTAATATCCATTGACCTACAGCTGGTGTTTGGCTCATAAGGGGAAAGAATCTATCATTTTCTAAATGAGCTTTCAGTTCATGGGAAATCGTTTTGAATGTTGATGTTTTCCATTTTCCTTTGCACCTTGCCAGTCTTTGGGGTACAACAGACCTAATATTTGTGTTCTCGGCAGTCGTATTGCTAAGTAACTAATTTAATATTTTGACAGCACTTTATTTCAAAGGTAAAAGATAGATGTTTGTTTGCTGGCATCTTTGAGGCAAGATAAAGTCTTATAAGAAAAAAAGAACATTTTTAAGATTGTCAATATAACTTTAAAAATTAAAACCCCATTTTTTGTTACTCTCACAAATACATTTTCTTCCAATCCTAGACTAGACTGGAATGAATGACTAGAGCATTAAATGACTAGAGCATTTTTCTACCTGAAAACTCTGTGGAATTTAGGCATAAATGATAATTACACCTTTTGGATGCCTTCTTCATTACACTAGCTCAAAACCATAATATTTGGTCATTCGCTGAATTCATCAATCTATTTAATGAAATTGTCTTATTTTTCATTATCAGGTAATCCCTACCTATTTTGTTTTCTATTGAATGCTTTTGCTAGGCTCCAAATAATATTAATGATCGTATAACAGTTCATTATAGCATAGGGGTTAAGAGAGTTTTCTGGAGACAGAGGGTTTGGGTTCGTGTTCGGGTTAGGGCTGAAGTTCAAACTTTGGCTTTTTATCTTCTATTTCTTCTTTACCACTTAGAGTAAGTTATTTAACTTAATTGTACCCGAGTTCCCTCATTGCAAAAAGAGGATATTAATAGTGCTTGAATTATGTCATTGTTTTACCGATTAAATGCTCAAGTCATACCAAGTGCTCAGAAGAGCACCTGGCACAAAGGAGGAACTCAATAATTTTACTCTGTCAAATGAAAATCTGTTGACAATGCCAGCACAAGTCAGGATTTCTTGAAGGAAAAGAGTTATTTCAAAGTGTTCATAATGACAGAGCAGGGAGACTGCACAGCTGGGCAGGGCCTCCTCCTCTGCTCCCAGCCTGCCCCATCCCGAGCTTCAGGGCAGGTACCCTGGGGTGTCTCAGTGGTTCCCCCACCCACTTGAGAACACTGCTCCTGACCTACACAGGAGGGCTTGCTGAAGTGAGAGGAGGATTCTAGTTCAGCAGTAGGAGATTGAAATTTAAACCCATCAAGTGGCATTTAAAGCTTATGGGCTTGGACAGCTTGGGAGGCAAGGTTTTTCTGGGCTCCCTCGCTCTGAAGTACAACAAGCTTTGAACTAAAACCTGTCTTCGGATTCCAGTCATGTCCTTCATCAGCAACCACCGACCAGGCTGACATGTCTGATGGAACAGGGATTTGGAAACACATCCATAGGTATTGCTGCCACCTGAGATCCTGATGTCTCTAAAGTAAGACCCCAAGGGTCAACATCCTTACACTGGCATTCATTTCAAATTACCCAAAGAGCCCAAAGAAATTCAAAGCTAAACACACACACACTTACACACTGAAGAAAAGGAAGAAATAAAGAAAGAAAAAAAGAAAGAGAAAAATAAAGAGTCACAGCAATGTTCTTGTCAAAACTTTTCTGACTAGACACTCTCTGTCCTGACAGTGTGCTCTGGGTCCTGTAGTTGTTCTTGGAATTGACCTCCTAAGGTTTGGGCTTGACTTTCATTTATTCTCTCTCTATGGTTCTCAGGCTGGGGGCCAGGACTCCTGGAATACACTGAGAACTTTCTGAGGAGGGAAACATAAGTGTCTGTCAAGATGGGAAAAAGGGGAGAAAATTTCATTTGTGTCCTACAGAGTTTTATCTAATAAGCTGGCATGCCTTAGTCAGTCTGTTATTCACTGTGCATTCCCTAGTTCCCCTAATGTCACCTAATTCTAACCAGTTATAACATATCAGGAAAAAAACTGTGTTCAGATGTGCAAACTATCTTTCTCAAAGGCAACATATTATCTTCAAGAGAGAAATCGCTTCTTGAATTTAGAAGTACCAGTGACCCTCAGGGCAAGGTGACTACTTAACTCAAGAAGTATCCTTCTGGGACTCAGATGCTTCTAAAGAGCCCAAGGTCATTTTCCAAATATCCTCTTAGGAATCAGGGAGGCTGACACTTAGGTTTTGAAGTAGTATGGTTTCACTTAAACCACTGGAGCTTTACTTTAATTAATGGAGCAGTGGACTATTTCTTAAAGAATGTGGCAACAATTTTGAAGAATTCATTCATCTTCAGAAGTAAGGAAAATGTTAAGTTGGTGCAACTCAAGTACTGAAAATAGCTCCTGATATAGTAATTACCAGCTTTAGTTTGTGAATGAGAACATTGAGGCACCAAACTTAAATTCTTCTGTGTAAGTGTTCAGGACTGTATCTCTCTTTCTTTCTTTCTTTCTTTCTTTCTTTCTTTCTTTCTTTCTTTCTTTCTTTCTTTCTTTTTTTCTTTTAAGATTTTATTTATTTATTTGAGAGAGAGAAAGAGAAAAAGAGAGAGAGAGAAAGAGAGAGGAGGGGGCAGAGAGAGAGAGGGAGAAACGGACTCCCCACTGAGCAAGGAGCCCAAGGTGGAGCTTGATCCAAGGACTCTGGGATCCTGACCTGAGCCAAAGGTAGATGCTTAACAGACTGAGCCACCAATGTGCCCCCTGCATCTGTCTCTTACAGTGAGCATGGATGTGGCTGAGGGCCGTGACAATGACAACCCAGCTAAGTTCTGGGAAATGCTGGATGCTGTCCTGGGTGTTTTAGAGCACCCATCTTTACAAAAGCTCTAGAAGGTTGGAACAAAACTCTAGGACATTTTCATGTTTGTTTTATAAATTAAAAAAAAAAAAAAGTGGGAAAGAATGGTCCAGTGCCAGAGGTGGATGGAACTGGGGCACCTCTCCATGCTGTCTGTATTCCTAACAGCTCCTACAGCACCAAGCCAGACACAGAGTTGCAGGGACTGCTCTTGAGTAATTGAGCAGGGAGGGAAAGGAAAGAAGAGATAAATATCAGGAGGCAGCAAATAAGTGGGAGAGTAACAGAAAGAATAATGCCTTCAGCTAAGAAAAATAAAGGTCTGTAGGGAGCTTACTAGAGCAAGTTGGAAGAGGCAAAACATGGAGACAGAG
Source organism: Mustela lutreola (assembly GCF_030435805.1). NCBI lineage: Eukaryota > Metazoa > Chordata > Mammalia > Carnivora > Mustelidae > Mustela > Mustela lutreola. The sequence goes on from NC_081292.1 coordinate 77,643,784, forward strand.
CACTGTCCTCCTAAGGCAAGATGCCTGGTCACATTTTCCACATTATAGCCACCAAGGAATGTAAGGGATATGCTGAGAAAATGATCAATAGCAGAAACACTGTCTGATTCTGTGAGGAAATAAGTTTCCTAAATTAATACCCTTATGCCTCCATGCAATTCTCCCCAACCCCAGATTCAAAGAAAGGAAATATAAGCAAAAGTCAGGAAATCTGCAAAAGTGTCATCCTCTTTTCCTCTTGCTGAGCAGCCTTTTCCCAGTGAGGGCTGAAGACCCAAGGCCTGACCCTAGAGGCTGTCCAGTAGGGATGGAAGCATGGCTTCTCTCCCTGGAGCAGAATGCGGTAGTTATCACAAAATAAACACACTCTTCATTGGCCCAGACCTAAACTGAGTCTCATGTGACCACTTGACCTGGTTTATTTCCATTTTCAGTGAGAGGGTTGAGTGATGGCAAATCCAGGACTTTCCCATCACGTTCCATTTTACCATATGATTTGATGACACAGAATTCTTTACAACTTTGAGGTTGAATTTCACTGAAGATAAAAGGGCTCATATTAATTACAATGCTATAAATGGAAATTATTTATCTTGAAAAAATATCATTGTCTATGTGTCCAGTTATGTGTTTGGCCATGACACTTCCACAAGGGTCCCCGACCATGTGGGAAGGTGTTGGGGGTTTGTGCATGCATGTGTTTGTGTGGACAACTACCAGAGGTGATGCACGTGGAATTTTCCATGGGCTGGCATGATGGAGTCACTTATGGTCCAAAAAGGTAAAGAGGAATAATGGTCCTTGTGAGTAGAACAAGTGTAGTCAATAACATATGACCTTATAGAAGTTATTTACATCTCCCAGTCTTGGTTATCCCATAGTTAAGAAAGAGCTAATGTCTACCTCATGGTGTCTGTGAGGAGGACCATAGAAGACACAAAGTGCTGACAAAAGCTCTAGTGCATAGTAAGTGTCCAAATGTTCACAATTATCCTGTAATTATTCACACCATATGAGATTTCTGGCTCTACACACATACTTTAAAGGAAGTGTTAAGTTCAGCATTACTGACTGCATTTAAGTTCTCAATAAAACTTAATTTTTCGTGAATATTTATTTCACTAAAACAACATTCTTCTGATGGAAGCATCAAGTATATTTTTTCCTTCCTTCTGTTGTAACTCAGCTGTTTGTTCTGACCTTTTCGTTCCTTTCAGTCAATGAGAAATTTTGAAGAGTAAAATGATCCTTTTAGAGAATAAATTAGAGAGTATGTCTATTCAAACTAAGGTCTCACAACATTGGGAATTTGAGAATAGCATATGGAATATTTTAAATTAAAGCCCACTTATAAAAGGATGAGACATCAGAGATTCACAAAGCTGGACAATTGCTCATGATCCCCAAACCCTGTGGACTGAATACTTATCATGAGTTTGGTCTCCTGTAACAACCTTGAACACATCTACAACATTTGTGTTCAGGTGATAAATATTTATTAAGTGGTCCATTTTGAATAATCTAAAATTAGAAGCAGATTAATATTAGAGCATTATTCAAGGTTTTTGGAGACAGATAATTAAGGCAATTTCTTCAGGATCCCTTTTCTTATTTTTATGAAAATATACTTAGCAAACTAAAATGCTCCATGGTGCACCACATTTCACCTGGCAGCAGATATTGTGGACCGATGGGAATGACATAGCATCTGTCAGCATGACTCACAGATTATATCTAGAAATGATCCATAAGTAATATCACATACATAATTGTTATCTTCATGAGGGCAATTTTTGGTTGTCATAAGATAAAGTGCAGAATTTTAGAACTGAAAAGAAACATAGATCCCATTTGTCCAACTCACTCATTTTATAGTTAGGGAAACAGAGATCTAGAAAACCTTAACACCCCACAAGTATAGACTTTGTATTTCAAGCTTAAGAAAAAGTACAGAAAACCAGATGTTGAAGTCTATTGCACTGTACTCCTGAAATGTGGAAGGAAGAAAGGAAGGAAGGACTGAAAGTAGTAGTGGTTCACTCTTAACAAGAGCTCATTGGGTGACAGCTCCCTATTTTATATAATTTTAAATATTATCATGTAAAAGCGTGGCTTGACTTCTCAGCATTTTGTCTCAAAAGCAATGACACATGAGATGAAGAGAAGGGGCTGGCCGTCAGAACTGCACCTTCAGCCACTGAGTATCCATTGGCATTTGGGAAGAGTTTCTGGAAAGGGGATCCTTTCTTCCACATTAATTCTACAGGCCTAATAACATTTTTGGAAGTTCCATGACTAGAGTCACAGTATCATTTTAAGTGAGCAATCAAAAATATGGGTTGTAAAGCAAGTTTATCTGGTTTAAAAATGTTTCTACTATAAATATAAGTGTACAGAATACAGATATTTATGGAAAAAGATTTTACAATACCAGAAATTACTTTGTTTCCAATGCATATATCAAGAATTATGGACTCTTTTATTTTATTTTTGGTTTTATACAGTCGTTGTCCATTCTACTACTTCCCATTTATCATCCACAGGTATATATAATATTCTTCTAGTTAAGAGGACAGAAAATATATTGTCCCTTATCTCAAGGCACCTGTGTTTGCTTTTGCCAATAATTAATTGACTGGCATAGATGTCAAGTTTAATATAATCACCACCACCTGCCTGCTCATATACCTTGAAAACCAATTCACTGATGTGCCAAAGTCTACTTATCTAATGAACCAGTTGGGTCCCTTGGTAAGTAAATTCTACCAGAACATCAATGTCTTTTTTTTTTTTAAGATTTTATTTATTTAAGAGAGAAAGAGAGAGAACATGAGAAGGGAATGGGGGTCAGGGGGAGAAGCAGACTCCCTGACAAACAGGGAGCCAGATGAGGACTCCAGGATCATGACCTGAGCTTAAGGCAATTGCTTAACCAGCTGAGCCACCCAGGTGTCCCCAGAACAGCAATGTCTTGATGATGATATTGCAACCTAATCAAAAAGAACTTAAAACCTTAATTTACACAGTTTTTTTCAAAGAGTGATAACCCAGCTAAACCCACATCAGGATTTTTCAAAGTGATGTCTGAAGAAAAGGAAGCATAACTAAGCCAGCCTTTCATACAGAGATGCCATTTTACTCTCCACTGGTATCAGAGTGCTTACAATCCCCTGCAGATGAGGCTTTGTCCCACTTTTTGTTTTTGCTTATTCTGGCCTCCTCCCCAGTTGGGATAGCTTTCCCTCCCCTGAACTTTTCAAAACCATTTATGCTTTTAAAATTTAGCTCAATTATCATTTCCTTCTGATGGCTTTCCTTGTTCAACCCTGACCTCTAAACTGTATTGTTCTGTGTTTCTGTCTTCCCAGTCTTCTCTGCATACCTCTGCTGGAGCCCCTCCTCACTGTACCCTCAGTATTCTTCTCATGTCTGATTCACCCACTAGAGTTATGAATGCCAGTGTATGTTTCATAAATGAGTACATCATAAACACCTAATTATCCTTAGGTGGCTTAGCACCTGAGCTAGGTACTAGCCTAGAACTAATAAAATACTATTTATTTACATGTGATTTAGTGATATTAGTGGCTTAACAGGAAGATATTTATTCACACTAAAGTTTAAGAATAATGCAGAAGAGGGGCATCTGGGCGGATCAATGGGTTAAAGCCTCTGCCTTCGGCTCAGGTCATGATCCCAGGGTCCTGGGATCGAGCCCTACATCGGGCTCTCTGCTCAGCGGGGAGCCTGCTTCCTCCTCTCTCTCTCTGCCTATCTGCCTACTTGTAATCTCTGTCTGTCAAATAAATAAATAAAATCTAAAAAAAAAAGAAGGAATAATGCAGAAGACATTGTAACTTCATGAGGGCAAGAAAAATGACTTCATCTATATTCCTAGAATCTAAGCATAGTGGCTAGCACTTGAAAAACACTTGTGGAATAAATGAGCATAAGGGTAAAAGAGTCAAAACAACATAGAAAAGTAATATAAACAAAAGTTGGTTCTTTGAAAGATAATCAAGATTGACAAAAATTTAGAGAGGTTAAATGAACGGCTTAAACAATAGACACTTATTTCTCACAGTTCTGAAGACTGAAGTCCAAGATCAAGGTTCCAGCCAATTTGGTTTCAGTGAGAACCTTCTTCCTGTACAGATAGATATCTTCTTGCTTTGTCTTCAAATATTTTTCTTTGGTTCCTGCACAGGGAAAGAGAAAGAGAGAACTCTCTTCTGGTTCTCATTTTAAGGATGCAAATCCTATCAGCCCAGGCCCCATCCTTATGATCATTCAAAGGTCATGGAGGCTGCCACTTCCATCATAGGCCCAGGGGGCAGGACTGGTTCATCTTCCATTTCAAAGTGTATGGCCACCCCTCCACTTTGAAGGAGAAACTATACCCTTGTCCAATGCCCCAAATCCTCCTAGAAAGTCCTGTGGGTTTGCTGCTCCAAGAGCCCAAAGTGTCATGGCTCCCTTGAAAAGCTGCTCTGCAGTCTTGGGGGCGATACTGTCACCTCTGTGAGTCTGGTGGACAGAACATTGAATTAAAGGGAATTATTTTCAAGATTTACCATCTAATAGAATTTGCCTTGCTAACTTTTGGACTTGTTTAGGGCTGACAAAGCCCACCCCTTTCCACCTTCCAATTTCTCCTCTCTGGAAAGGAAATGTCTATAGTGTACCCAACCACCACTGTATTTTGAAAGTACATAACTTGTTTGGTTGCATAGTTTCACAGCTGGAGAAGAATTCTGCCTCAGGATGGATCATACCCAGAGTCTTAACCATATCTGATTTAGATGATATTTAGATAAGACTTTAGAGTTGATACTGGAATAAGTTAGACTTTGGGGGTTATTGGACTGGGATAGATATATTTTGCATAGGAGAAGGACATGAATTTTGGAGAGCTGGGAGAAATGTTTTGGACTGAATATTTGTGTCCCCTTAAAATTCGTATTTTGAAGCATTAACAACCAGTGTGGCTATATTTGGAGATAGGGCTTTAGGAAATAATTAAGGTTAAATGAGGTCATAATGATGGGGCCCTGATCCAAACAGATTCATGTCTTTGTAAGAAGAGACATCAGAAAGCTTGTTCTCTGATGCAACATAGTGAGGAAATGGACATAGTAAGGAAAACCCATGTGTACACACAGCAAGAAGGTGACCATCTATAAGCAGCAGGGAGCTCTTACCAAAAACTGAATCAGCCAGCACTTTAGTTTTGGTCTTAGACTTCCTAGCCTACAAAACTGTTAGAAAATGAATTTATACTGTTTAAGCTACCCAGTCTATGGTATTTTGTTATGGTAGCCTGAGCACAGGTATACACCTAAATAAATAAATAAATAAACTGAAAACTTAAATTTTAGAAATCAGGAATAAGAGAGAAATGGCTTTACAGAAACAAAAAGAATGATACGAGATTATTATGAACAACTATATACCAAAAAATTGGATAGCTTTAATGAAACTGATGAATTCCTAGAAAGTCACAAACTATCAGGACTCAAGAAATAGAAAATCTAAATAGATCCATAAGTAAATATTGAATTATCAATCAATAAATTATTTTAAACTACCCACAAAGAAAACTCCAGGCCTTACTGATATGAGTTATACCAAACATTTAAAGAATTATCAACTATACTTCACAAACATTTTTTTTTTTTTAAATTTAAGAGAAAGGATTACTTCCCACTTCATTCTATTAGGTCAGTATTACCCTGATACAAAACCCAGACAAAGATACATGAAGAAAATGAAACCACAGAATCTCCTTTATTAATTTGGTGCAAAATTATCAACAAAATGCTATCTAACTAAATCCAGCAACATATAAATAGAAATATATACCATGACCAAGTCAGATTTATCACAGGAATGCAAACTTGGCTTACTAGTTGAAAATTCATTAACATAATAAACCATTTCAATAGAAACAAAAAGGGAAAAAGCCATATGATCAACTCAGCATATGTTAAAAAAAGCATTTGACAAAATGCAAACACTTTCTGGATTAAAACAAAACAAAATAAAAAAACTCCATAAGCTAGGAATAAATAAAGAGAACTTCCTCAACCTGGTAAACAACAGCTATGAAAAACAGATCAAGCAGAGTAACTGATAGCGAGACCAAAATCTTGCCCCTAAGATCAGGAACAAAATAAAGATGCCCGTTCCCAGTAGTTCTAGTCAATTTTGCATTGGGGATTTAGGGCAATTGGCAAGGAAAAAATAAACTGACATCCAGATTGGAAAGGGAAAGGTAAAAATCTCTATTTGCATAGGACACAAATGTGTATATAGAATTATAAGGAATCCAAGTTAAAGAACTATTAGAGAAGCGATGTCAGGAAAATGCAGACGAGATGGTGCAAAGGGCCCGTCTCTTCACAGAAACCTCAAAACATCAGGCAAAATTGCTGGGATCAAAGTCGTCAAAGGTTCACAGAAACCCACCGAATGACAACTGAGGAAAAGACAATATAGAAAAGAAAGTTTTATGGCATTTTTATTTGCCTTTGCAATATTCTGTCGTCCCTGACTTATACGCAATGTATAAAAATGTAATTTGTGACTATAGCAACGTAATCACAAGATAGGATGGTAGATCTATTTATACGGAGTTTTTGCATGCTACTGAAGATAAATTGATATCAGTTCAAACTAGATTTATAAATTAGGATGTAGGTTGCAATTCCTGCAGTAACTACTAAGTAAGTAACTAAAAATAAAGAGGTTGGATCAGCAATCAAAAATTTCTCAATTAAAAAAAAGTCCCAGACCAAATGGCTTTACTGGTAAGTTCTATTGACCATTTAAAGACGAATTAATGCCAATCCACAGATCCTTCTTAAATTTTCTAAACAAAACAAACAAACACCCCCAAATAAAAAAGAAGAGGAGGGAATAGTTCCTAACTAATGCCATAAGACCAGTATTAACCCTGATGCCAAAGTCAGAGATACCACAAGAAGTCTATAGATTGATATGCCTCTGACTATAGATTTAAAAATCTTCAAAAAATACTATAAGCAGAATCTAATATCATAATAAAATGGTTATACACCATTACCAAAAGGGATTTTTCCCAGAAATTCAGAGGTGATTCAACATAAAATATGTGTAATATACTACATAATTAACAGAATGAAGAAAAAAATGATTATTTAAACTGATGAGGAAAAAGCATTTGATAAAATGCAGTACCCTTTCACTTAAAAACATACAAACAAACAAAAAAACAAAAAAAAATTCAGAAAACTAAGAATAGAGGAAATTTCCTCAACATAATAAAATCAATATATGAATAACTAACAGCCAAAATAATGCTCAAGGGAAAAACATTGCAAGTGTTTGCACTAAAATCAGGAATAAGACAAAGACACCTACTTTTATCACTGCTATTCATATTGTATTAGAGGTCATGGCCAGAAAAATTAAGTAAGAAAAAAGAAATAAAGCCATCCAAATTGGAAAGGAAGAAATTAAAGTATTTGCATTCACTTAGGATATGATCGTTTATGTAAAAATCCCAAGTGAATTGATGCCAAAAAAACAAAACAAACTAAACTATTCAAGCTAATAAGTGAATTCCACAAAGTGGTAGGATATAAAATCAACACACAAAAATCAGTTGCATTTCTATATACTAATAATTAACTATCTGACAAGGAAATTAAAATAATTTCATTTACAATAGCATGAACAAGAGTAAAATATTTCAGAATAAATAGCCAATGAAGTGAAAGATTTGTGCACTGAAAGCTACATAACATTTCTGAAAGAAAATTAAAAAGATCTGAATAAATGGAAAGACTTCCTGTTTTCATAGACTAGAATACTTAATATTATGAAACAGTAATACTGCCCAAAGCAATCTACATATTCAATGTAATCCCTATCAAAATTCCAATGACTTTTTTTTCTGTAGAAATGTAAAAACTGATCCTCAGATCCTTATGGAATTATAAGGGACCTAAATAGTCAACACAGTCTTAAGAAGAACAGTTGAAAAACTCAAACTTCCTGATTTAAAAACTTACTACAAATCTTTAGTAATCAAAATAGTTAATAGTCCTAGGATAAAAATAGTCATACAGTCAATGCAGAAATAAACTCATATAGACATATAACCAGCTGATTCCATTTATATAAAATATCCAAAATTGATAAATCCATAGAACTGGAAGGCTGAATGGTGGTTGCCAGGTCCTGTGGGTAGATAGGGCTAGGATGTGACTCCTCATGGCACACATGACTTTATTTAGGGTGAATGAAAATATTTTAGAACTATACAGAAGTAGTAGTCACACAACACTGTGAATGTACTAAATGCCATTGAATTGTACACTTTAAAAAGTCTTATGTGAATTTCATCTTGATAAAAAAAATTATAACAAATAAATGTTTATCAAGTTTGCAGGATCAAAGATCAATAAAAAATCAATTGTATTTATAACCACTTACAATGAACAATCCAAAAATAAAAGTTATAAAATAATTATATTTTCAGGAATAGCAAGATCATAAAATACTTAGTAATAAACTCTAAAAAAGTCCAAAACATATAGTTTGAAGAATTAAAAATATTGTTCAAAAAATTAAAACAAATATAGTTAAATGGAAGGACAACCTTGTTCATGAATCAGAAAATGTAATATTATTAAGATGGCAATATTCCCCAAAATTATCTAAAATTTTAACACAGTCTCTATCAAAATTTCAGTTGGCTTACAGAAACTGGCAAGCTGATCTTAAAATTCCTATAGAAATTCAAAGGACACAGAATAGCCAAATAAATCTTGAAAAACAACAAAGTTAGAGGACTCGTATTTACCAAATTCAAAACTTACTACGAAGTTACAGTACTCAAAACAATGTGAAGCTGGAATAAGGATAGACATAAAAATCAGTGGAATAAAACTATGAGTCTAGAAATAAATCCTCACATTTATAATCAATTGATAATTGATAGGGCAAGACAATGCAATGAGAAAAGTCTTTTCAACATATGGTGCTGGGTTAATGAGATATCAATACACAAAATAATGAAGTTGGACCTCTATCTCATACTGTATATAAGAATTAATTGAAATGAATAAAGGACCTAAATGTAAGAGCTAACACCATAAAAGCTCTTAGAAGAAAACAAAGATATAAATCACCACGCCTTTGAAATAGACAATTATTTGTTAGATATAACAACAAGAGCACAAGATATAAAAGCAAAAATTTAAAAAGTGGATATCAGAATTAAAAGCTTTTATGCTATAAATGAAACCATTTAGACATGAAATTGTGACCCATAGAATAGGAGGAAATATCTGCAGACCATGTATCTGAGAAAGAACTTATATTCCGAATATATAAAGAAATCTTACAAGTCAATAAAAACAAACCATCCAATTAAAAAACGGGCAACAGGAGAGGAGTCAAGATGGCGGAGAAGTAGCAGGCTGAGACTACTTCAGGTAGCAGAAGATCAGCTAGATAGCTTATCTAAAGATTGCAAACACCTACAAATCCAACGGCAGATCAAAGAGAAGAAGAATAGCAATTCTAGAAACAGAAAATCAACCACTTTCTGAAAGGTAGGACTGGCAGAAAACTGAATCCAAAGCGACAGGAAGATAGACCCCATGGGGAGGAGCCGGCTCCCGTCAAGCAGCCGAGCAATGGAACACAAAATCAGGACTTTTAAAAGTCTTGTCCACTGAAGGACATCGCTCCAGAGGCTAAACTGGGGTGAAGCCCATGCGGGGTCAGTGTGGCCTCAGGTCCCACAGGGTCACAGAAGGATTGGGGGTGTCTGAGTGTCGCAAAGCTTACAGGTATTAGAACAGGGAAGCTGGCTATAGAGACAGAGCTGAGGAGTGAGCTCACAGCTCGGGGTTACCTTGAGCCGGTCGCAGGCTCAGTGAGCTCAGAGCGTGGTAGGAAGCCAGGGAGACAGGAGTAAAAGGGCGCTGTTCTCTGAGGGCGCACTGAGGAGTGGGGCCCCGAGCTCTCAGCTCCTCTGGGATGGAGACTGGGAGGCCTCCATTTTCATTCCTGTCCTCCAGAACTCTACGGAAAGTGCTCAGAAAACAAAAGCTGAAAGCAAACCTGAGCGGATTACTCAGCCTGGCCCCCGGTAAGGGAGTTGCAATTCTGCCTGGGGCAAAGACACTTGAGAATCACTGCAACAGGCCCCTCCCCCAGAAGATCAACAAAAAATCCAGCCAGGACCAAGTTCACCGACCAATGAGTGCAGTTTCAATACCAAGGAGAGCAGCAGAATTCCAGAGGAGGAGAAAGCAAAGCACGGAACTCATGTCTTTCTCCCCATGACTCTTTAGTTTTGCAGTTAATTTAATTTTTTTCTTTTTCAATTTTTTTCTCTTTTGCTTTTTTTTTTTTTTAACTTTTACCCATTTCTTTTTTAACGTTTTTAAACTAGTTTATCTAATATATATATTTTTCTTTTTTATACTTTTTCTTCATTTGTTTTCTTTTTTTAATTGTTTCTTTTCTTTCTTTCTTTCTTTTTCTTTCTGAACCTCTTTTTATTCCCTTTCTCCCCCTTCATGATTTGGGATCGCTTGTGATTTAGTTAAAGCATATTTTCCTGGGGTTGTTGCCACCCTTTTAGTATTTTACTTGCTCCTTCATATACTCTTATCTGGACAAAATGACAAGGCATAAAAATTCACCGCAAAAAAAAAAGAACAAGAGGCAGTACCGAAGGCTAGGGATCTAATCAATATAGACATTGGTAATATGTCAGATCTAGAGTTCAGAATGACAATTCTCAAGGTTCAAGCTGGGATTGAAAAAGGCATGGAAGATATTAGAGAAAACCTATCCAAAGAGATAAAAACCCTTTCTGGAGAAATAAAAGAACTAAAATCTAACCAAGTTGAAATCAAAAAAGCTATTAATGAGGTGCAATCAAAAATGGAGGCTCTCACTGCTAGGATAAATGAGGCAGAAGAAAGAATTAGTGATATAGAAGACCAAATGACAGAGAATAAAGAAGCTGAGCAAAAGAAGGACAAACAGTTACTGGACCACGAGGGGAGAATTCGAGAGATAAGTGACACCATAACACGAAACAACATTAGAATAATTGGGATTCCAGAAGAAGAAGAAAGAGGGAGGGGAGCAGAAGGTATACTGGAGAGAATTATTGGGGACAATTTCCCCAATATGGCAAAGGGAACAAGCATCAAAATCCAGGAGGTGCAGAGAACCCCCTCAAAATCAATAAGAATAGGTCCACATCCTGTTACCTAATAGTAAAACTGGCAAGTCTTAGTGACAAAGAGAAAATCCTGAAAGCAGCCTGGGAAAAGAAGTCAGTAACATACAATGGTAAAAATATTAGATTGGCAGCTGACTTATCCACAGAGACCTGGCAGGCCAGAAAGAGCTGGCATGATATATTCAGAGCACTAAACGAGAAAAACATGCAGCCAAGAATACTATATCCAGCTAGGCTATCATTGAAAATAGAAGGAGAGATTAAAAGCTTCCAGAACAAACAAAAACTGAAAGAATCTGAAAACACCAAACAGATCTGCAGGAAATATTGAAAGGGGTCCTCTAAGCAAAGAGAGAGCCTAAAAGTAGTAGATCAAAAAGGAACAGAGACAATATATAGTAACAGTCACCTTACAGGCAATACAATGGCACTTATCTCTCAATAGTTACCCTGAATGTTAATGGGCTAAATGCCCCCATCAAAAGACACAGGGTATCAGAATGGATAAAAAAACAAAACCCATCTATATGTTGCCTACAAGAAACTCATTTTAAACCCAAAGACACCTCCAGATTTAAAGTGAGGGGGTGGAAAAGAATTTACCATGCTAATGGACATCAGAAGAAAGCAGGGGTGGCAATCCTTATATTAGATCAATTAGATTTTAAGCCAAAGACTATAATAAGAGATGAGGAAGGACACTATATTATACTCAAAGGATCTGTCCAACAAGAAGATCTAACAATTTAAAATATCTATGCCCCCAATGTGGAAGCAGCCAACTATATAAACCAATTAATAACAAAAACAAAGAAACACATCAACAATAATGCAATAATAGTAGGGGACTTTAACACTCCCATCACTGAAATGGACAGATCATCCAAGCAAAAGATCAACAAGGAAATAAAGGCCTTAAACGACACACTGGACCAGCTGGACATAACAGATATATTCAGAACATTTTATCCCAAAGCAACAGAATACACATTCTTCTCTAGTGCACATGGAACATTCTCCAGAATAGATCACATCCTTGGTCCTAAATCAGGTCTCAACCGGTATCAAAAGATTGGGATCATTCCCTGTGTATTTCCAGACCACCATGTTCTGAAGCTAGAACTCAATCTCAATCACAAGAGGAAATTTGGAAAGAACCCAAATACGTGGAGACTAAAAAGCATCCTTCTTTTTTTTTTTTTTAAGATTTTTATTTATTTATTGACAGAGAGAAATCACAAGTAGATGGAGAGGCAGGCAGAGAGAGAGGGAAGCAGGCTCCCTGCTGAGCAGAGAGCCCGATGCGGGACTCGATCCCAGGACCCTGAGATCATGACCTGAGCCAAAGGCAGCGGCTTAACCCACTGAGGCACCCAGGCACCCAACAGCATCCTTCTAAAGAATGAATGGGTCAACCAGAAAATTAAAGAAAAATTGAAAAAAATCATGGAAACAAATGATAATGAAAACACAATGGTTCAAAATCTGTGGGACACAACAAAGGCAGTCCTGAGAGGAAAATATATAGTGGTATAAGTTTTTCTCAAGAAACAAGAAAGGTCTCAGGCACACAACCTAACCCTACACCTAAAGGAGCTGGAGAAAGAACAAGAAAGAAACCCTAAACCCAGCAGGAGAAGAGAAATCATAAAGATCAGAGCAGAAACCAATGAAATAGAAAACAAAAAACAATAGAACAAATCAACAAAACTAGGAGTTGGTTCTTTGAAAGAATTAATAAGATTGATAAACCCCTAGCCAGACTTATCAAAAAGAAAAGAGAAAGGACCCAAATAAATAAAATCATGAATGAAAGAGGAGAGATTACAACCAACACCAAAGAAATATAGATAATTATAAGAACATACTATGATCAACTCTACGCCAACAATTTGACAATCTGGAAGAAATGAATGCATTCCTAGAGACATAAAACCTACCACAACTGAACCAGGAAGAAATAAAAAGCCTGAACAGACCCATAACCAGTAAGGAGATTGAAACAGTCATCAAAAGTCTCCCAAAAAAACAAAAGCCCAGGGCCAGACGGCTTCCTGGAAGAATTCTACCAAACATTTAAAGAAAAACTAATTCCTATTCTCCTGAAATTGTTCCAAAAAATAGAAATGGAAGGAAAACCTCCAAACCCATTTTATGAGGCCAGCATTACCTTGATCCCAAAGCCAGACAAGGATCCCATCAAAAAAGAGAACTACAGACCAATATCCTTGATGAACACAGATGTGAAAATTCTCTCCAAAATACTAGCCAATAGGATTCAACCTTACATTAAAAGGATTATTCACCACGACCAAGTGGGATTTATTCCAGGGCTGCAAGGTTGGTTCAACATCCGCAAATCAATCAATGTGATACAACACATTAATAAAAGAAAGAACAAGAACTATATGATACTCTCAATAGATGCTGAAAAAGCATTTGACAAAGTACAGCATCCCTTCCTGATCAAAACTCTTCAAAGTGTAGGGATAGAGGGCACATACCTCAATATTATCAAAGCCATCTACGAAAAACCCACTGCAAATATCATTCTCAATGGGGAAAAACTGAAAGCTTTTCTGCTAAGGTCAGGAACACAGCAGGGATGTCCATTATCACCACTGCTATTCAGCATACTACTAGAAGTCCTAGCCTCAGCAATCAGACAATAAAAGAAAATTAAAGGCATCCCAATCAGCAAAGAAGAAGTCAAACTATCACTCTTCGCAGATGATATGATACTATATGTGGAAAACTGAAAAGACCCCACTCCAAAACTGCTAGAACTTGTACAAGAATTCAGTAAAGTGTCAGGATATAAAATGAATGCACAGATCAATTGCATATCTCTACACCAACAACAAGACAGAAGAAAGAGAAATTAAGGAGGCAATCCCATTTACAATTGCACCCAAAGCTATAAGATACCTAGGAATAAACCTAACCAAAGAGGCACAGAATCTATACTCAGAAAACTATAAAGTACGCATGAACGAAATTGAGGAAGGCACAAAGAAATGGAAAAATGTTCCATGCTCCTGGATTGGAAGAATAAATAATGTGAAAATGTCTATGCTACCTAAAGCAATCTACACATTTAATGCATTTCCTATTAAAGTACCATACATCTTTTTCAAAGAAATAGAACAAATAATCCTAGAATTTATATGGAACCAGAAAAGACCTCGAATAGCCAAAGGGATATTGAAAAAGAAAGCCAACGTTGGTGGCATCACAATTCCGGACTTCAAGCTCTATTACAAAGCTGTCATCATCAAGACAGCATGGTACTGGCACAAAAACAGACACATAGATCAATGGAACAGAATAGAGAGCCCAGAAATAGACCCTTAACTCTATGGTCAACTAATCTTCAACAAAGCAGGAAAGGATATCCAGTGGAAAAAAGACAGTCTCTTCAATAAATGGTGCTGGGAAAATTGGACAGCCACATGCAGAAAAATGAAATTGGACCATTTCCTTACACCACACATGAAAATAAACTCAAAGTGGATGAAGGACCTCAATGTGAGAAAGGAATCCATCAAAATCCTTGAGGAGAACACAAGCAGCAACCTCTTCGACCTCAGCCGCAGCAACATCTTCCTAGGAACATCGCCAAAGGCAAGGGAAGCAAGGGCAAAAATGAACTATTGGGATTTCATCAAGATCAAAAGCTTTTGCACAGCAAAGGAAACAGTTAACAAAACCAAAAGACAACTGACAGAATGGGAGAAGATATTTGCAAACAACATATCAGATAAAGGGCTAGTGTCCAAAATCTATAGCAAACTCAACACTCAAAGAACACATAATCCAATCAAGAAATGGACAGAAGACATGAACAGACATTTCTGTAAAGAAGACATCTAGATGGCCAACAGACACATGAAAAAGTGCTCCATATCACTCGGCATCAGGGAAATACAAATCAAAACCACAATGAGATATTACCTCACACCAGTCAGAATGGCTAAAATTAACAAATCAGGAAATGACAGATGCTGGCCAGGATGCGGAGAAAGGGGAACCTTCCTACACTGTTGGTGGGAATGCAAGCTGGTGCAACCACTCTGGAAATCAGCATGGAGGTTCCTCAAAGTGTTGGAAATAGAACTACCCTATGACCCAGTAATTGCACTACTGGGTATTTACCCTAAAGATACAAACGTAGTGATCTGAAGGGGCATGTGCACCCAAATGTTTATAGCAGCAATGTCCACAATAGCCAAACTATGGAAAGAACCTAGATGTCCATCAACAGATGAATGGATCAATAAGAGGTGGTATATATACACAATGGAATACTATGCAGCCATGAAAAGAATTGTAATCTTGCCATTTGCGACAACATGGATAGAACTAGAGTGTATCATGCTTAGCGAAATAAGTCAAGCAGAGAAAGACAACTATCATATGATCTCCCTGATATGAGGAAGTGGAGATGCAACATGAAGGGTTAAGGGGGTAGGAGAAGAATAAATGAAACAAGATGGGAGTGGAAGGGAGACAAACCATAAGTGACTCTTAATCTCACAAAACAAACTGAGGGTTGCTGGGGGAAGGGGGGTTAAGAGAATGGGGGTGGGGTTATGGACATTGGGGAGGGTATGTGCTATGGTGAGTGCTGTGAAGTGTGTAAACCTGGCGATTCACAGACCTGTACCCCTGGGGATAAAAATATATTATATATTTATAAAAAATTAAAAAATAATTAATAAAAAAATTTAAAAATCATAAACAAACAAAAAAAGGTGGGGATGGGCTTGTGTGTGTGTATTGTCTTCTCTCAAGGGCAGACACACATTCCCTCATCTCTGTTAACTGCAAGGTCCATGTGAATTCTGGGACATCAACAGAAATTATTAAAATGACCAAGTGCTGGGGTGCCTGGGTGGCTCAGTGGGTTAAGCCTCTGCTTTCAGCTCAGGTCATGATCTCAGGGTCCCTAGATTGAGCCCTGCATCCGGCTCTCTGCTCAGCAGGGAGCCTGCTTCCCCCTCTCTCTCTGATTGCCTCTCTGCCTACTTGTGATCTCTCTCTCTGTCAAATAAATAAATAAAATCTTTAAAAAAATATATGGGCAAAGGAGCTGAGTAGACATTTCTCCAAAGAAAATATAAAAATGACCAATATGCATGTAAAAAAGATGTTCAACATCATTAGCCATTGCAACTCAAAATTACAATGAGGTACCATTCCACACTCACCAGGATGGGTAAAATAAAAATTAAAAAAAAAAAAAAAGATAAGAACAAGTATTGGTAAAGATGTGGAGAAATTGGAACGCTTGCAACTTATCAAAAATGTAACTTGATGCAATCACTGTGGAAACAGTCTGGTCAATCCTCAGAAGGTGTGTTATAGTTAGTTACCCTTTGACTTGGCAGGTGTGTGCCAAGAGAAAAGTCCAAGCTATATACCCAAGAGAATTGAAAACATGTCCATACGAAAACTTTTATATGAAAGAAACCACAGAAAATATCAATGAACTGATGAATGAATAAGTAAAATGTAGTTCTATACTATCCATTCTGTGCAATGGAAATGGAGTTCTGATACAAAACTGAAACTCTTTTGAAGGAATTACAACATAGATGAAGCTTGAAAGCATCATGAGTAGTGCAAGAAGCCAGAATGAACAAAGGTTCGTTATGCAGTTATTGTGATGTGAGTGAGGTGAGTAACTTTTCTAAGGAGCTCCTGCGTTTCAGCCTTAGTTGAATATACTGGCAGGCAGACATACTAACAAGCCACTTAACATGCAGTCATATAAGCCTATGACATCAATTAAGTATGTGATTGAAAAAAATTCAAAGAACACAAAGGTTCTGTTTTGAATGGTTTGTATAATGAAAACAGACATCAAAATGGAGCTACATATTCTTATGTTGGAGACCAAAGATAAATTTTTTTTTTTTTTTTTTTTTAAATATTTATTTATTTGACAGAGAGAGAGATCACAAGTAGGCAGAGAGGCAGGCAGAGAGAGGGGGGAAAGCAGGCTCTCCACTGAGCAGGGAGCCCGATGCGGGGCTCGATCCCAGGACCCTGAGATCATGACCTGAGCCGAAGGCAGAGGCTCAACCCACTGAGCCACCCAGGTGTCCCCCCAAAGATAAATTTTGATTTTTGTTATAATATTAAAATGCTTATTAGCCTTAGGCAAAAACAATCTGCCTCAATTTCAGGTGGCTGTCCCTTTAAGACATGTAATTGCATTCATTAAAGAGCTTTTCTTGAACAGAATCAAATTGTTGAAAAACAATATTTTCTCTAGTATCTTATACTGAAGAACTGACCATTTTCTTAACAACCAACTTTGTGAGTCTGTATCAATAAGAACTGAGCCCTCCATGCACATGTTCCAGTTCCAACTTTGAAACTTACTAGATTATAGCGGAAGGGCTAATATGTGAGGAGTGTATGCCAGTTTCCGCCGCATGTTTATACCTCTTGGCTCACAGGATCCTCAGAAATGGGCATTATTACAACTCCAATCCCCAGATGTGGAAACTGATGCTCTGGCAGGTTAAGTGTCTTGCTCACAACTCGTGAGTATGGATCTCAGATCCGGGCTCAGACCCCAAACACTGAACTCCCTGCACAGTAGCCACACAAACTGAAATTGGGACCAAATGTTCCAGTTTCATTTTCAACCTCCTTTGGCGCATTTCCACTGTCACCACTCGCACTCTGTGAGACTAAGCCCCTCTAGATATAGGGTGAAAACCCCTTGAGATAAAGATCTAGTATTCATATTAGGGCTGTGGTAAAATACCCACTATTTCTCTTATACAATTTTTGTCCTGAAAAAGAACAATGCAGTAGTTGCTAAAGGGCTAAGATATAAATTCCCTTTATGAGTATACAAATGGTAAGCCTTGAAGCATTGGTCTGCCTCTGGCAAGAACCCTGTGGCTTTATTACTCTTCTGTGCTGGTTCCTTTGCTCTTCATAACATCAGGTTCTCCCAGATGGGCATATGCTATTTTGGAGGCAATGAAATGCAGAAGCCGAAGCAACCCTGAACACATCCTCCATTCTGGAATGACACTGGAGCAACACAAACCATTAGGCTCTGGTCCCCAAACAAGCTGTGAGTCAATACTGGGCCAGGTCACAATGGGCATCCTGATATCCTTGGCTTAATAGTACTCTGTTTGTGGGCACAATGATATTAACCCTTGGTTAGAGCACTGTTGTTTCATCTTGGCTATGACTCTATTGCAAGGTGAGATACACCCTAGCTTGGGAGTCTAGAAATTCTATCACAAACAAATTCTATCACTCTGCACAATTTCCCAGCCACATGGTCCAGACTCCATCTAGATTAACTTACTGTCGTTTTTTTAACTTTATTTTTTTAAGATTTAATTTATTTATTTTTTAGAGAGAGAGCACAAGCAGGGGAACAGCAGGCAGAGGGAGAAGGAGACTCCCCACTGAGCAGGGAGCATGATGAGGGACTTGATCCTAGGACCCAGGATCATGACCTGAGCAAAAGGCAGTCGCTTAGCCAGCTGAGCGACCAAGTGTCCCATAGCTTACTGTCTTTTTAATGTCAGAGGAACCGCAAATCTGCAAGTATGGATCCAAATGTTAAAGATAGCTAAAATTGTATTTTTATTGGGAATGACAATATTAACAATGGCATCTTGAAGAAAGGAACCCCTTGTGAGGAGAAAATCCTGGAGAAAGCAAACAAACTTTAGTGAGTCTGAGGGATGATCATGTGCTTAAATACTTACTACATAAACGTACAATATTTTATGCCTGGTATTATTAGGCTGCTATTGAATACTCTTGACATTCCATCAAATTGAAGCCTGTGTATCAAAATTCTGGCTCCTGAGTATGTTCACTGCAAAGGGCTTTCCAGACAATTAGCTAATAGCGCCTGTGGGGCAAGCACAGAACCCAGAGTGATTATCATTACGCGCTTCAGACCTGAACACGCCAGCAGGGAGACCCTCCCCTCTGTGTTTGTCATGAGAAAATCTGACATACTTAGCAGCTCGGGGGAACAACCATGCCAAATTGACGTGCCAGCTGTGAAAACCTTCGAGGTTGAATTATTATTATTACTCTGGTTGCTCTCTCCTTTTATCATAGCTTTGAATCATCCCTGGCTTTCGCGGACGGTCCTGTGCCAGCAGTTCTAGCTCTGAGTATGTGCCTCCTATTGTGAACCACCAGCCAATGAGTTCAGTCTTTAAAAATCACTTTTAAATTTACCAACTGGCCTAATGCAGACACCTTTCACAGAAGGATGAAGGTGAAATTGGCAGGTGAGCCTCTTCAGGCTGTTTGTTTCATTATCTTACCAGTTTCAACACTTAACAACTGATAAAGAGGTTTTCTTTCTATTCTTCCAAAGAAAAACAACAAGGTATTCTTAGATACTGGCTTGTAAACCTTCAAAGAGGATCCCCCCCCCCCCCACCTCCTTGCTCTTTTTCTTTATTGCCAGGGCAGACGGATCAGAGTCTAATCTGCTCACCATGGTGGTACTTGAGCAGCAATTTTGATGTTATCAGAGGATTATCTTCAGCATCCTCACACACTACGTGATTCATTTTATTTTAAGTGTGTCAACCAACGTGGCAGACATTTTTGTCAAAAAGCATTTCCGGGATCTCGGTTGTATTACCTCTTCCGGATTATATGTCTGGAACATATAGCAGCCAATTTAGAATTATGGTAATAATCTCTTACAAGGTCACAAAAAGTAAAAATGCCTTGAACTGGAGCAGCACTAAGCTTGATTTTCACAGAAAACTACCTCCTGCTCTCTTCCAGTTAGAAATAATTTTACAATTCACAGATCATATAATAAGAATACACAAGTGGTATGTTTTCCCATTACATATAAAATCTCTAATGTTGACATTTAGCAGCTAAAATAATTTTAAAAAATAAGCTCCTAGTGTGGTAGTGTATGTCATTAGCACAATTGCAAAAAAGCAAGTCAAATATCGCTAAGAGCTTTGTCACTCAAAAGGATCTGTCAGACTCCTGCCTGGATGGAACACAATGCTGGGTCCATGTACAGTTCTTGTTCTCGAAAAATATATAAGTAGGGGCAAAACACAAATACAAGAAACAAGAGAATGCAAATGACTTAAGTTTTGACACAATGGCAAAGGCAGATTTCCCATTATGGACTTGTGTGATGTACAGACTGCCCCCCCCCCCTTATTCACAGCCCTTGTATTTCCATCTGTGGGCATTGCTGTCTCACAACCCTGTATTCTCTGGAGAGAGGCTTTTGGGCCCAAAAACTCTGATAAAAGCAAACTACAAAGGTCATCTCAGGGCTCAAGCTTTGGCAGAAACATCACAAGTTTTCACAGTGACTTGCCAGCTTTCTATTTTTTTAAAGCATAAGCACAATGGCCATGGGTACACTCATAACCATCAATATAAACAGCATTTGCTCCAAGAACTATAAAGATAGCCAAGCATCTGCTTTCAAGCAGCTTTAATCATTCTTCAGAAGGTACCCAAGGAGAAATTCCTGATACTTCAATGCTCTGTTTCTAGTATTGCTCCAGAATGATCTAGCATAATGTTTTCTGATCAAAATGGAATATGTGTCACATGCAATTTTATTATTTTCTAGTTTCCCCATTACAAGGGTAAAAAGACAAAGTGAAATTAATTGTAAAAATACATTTTATTTAATACTACCCTAAAATAGTATCATTCAACTTGTAGTCAATATTAGTATAATGTTTTCCGATCAAAATGGATTATGTGCCACACATACAATTTTATTATTTTCTAGTTTCCCCATTACAAAGGTAAAAAGACAAAGTGAAATTAATTGTAACAATACATTTTATTTAATACTACCTTAAAATATTATCGTTCAATTTGTAGTCAATAGATGAGTGTTAATGACAGGCACCTGGGTGGCTCAGGTCATAATCTAAGGTCCTATGATTGAGCCCCATGTTGGTCTCCCTGCTCAGTGGGGAGTCTGCTTCTCCCTCTGCTCGTACTCTCTCAAATGAATTAATAAAATCTTAAAAAAAAAAAAGAATGTTAATGAGAGATCTTTACATTTTTGTTTCATATGAAGTGTTTGAAATCTGGGGTGTATTTTACAATTATAGCACAGGTTGGTCTTGACCGGTCACATTGCAAGTTGTTAATCACATGTTAATCACCGTGAAGTGCAGTTCTAGACTGCAAAATATAAGTTTTGGACTTCCATTGATAAATGTGATGAATTGGATCACATGTACTTTATGCATTATTCATCTCATGTTACTATTTTTATTTTTTACTACATTTGTGTAATTGTTTGCTGCTTCCTTGTGATTTATTTCCTTGTTTTCAAGGTTATCAAGCAGTGCCTTCACAAGGGGTGACAGGGTCTAATTGAAACAGGTTCTCTTAAGTAAAGGGTGTTGACTTTCGTTCAGGACACCTAAAGATGCTGCTTGCTTGGGGATGTAATAAACACATCAAAAGATTAATTAAAATTGGGTATGAAAAGAAATATATGCAATTCATTCACAAACCTGCGACTAATACAAATCCTGCAGAATAAATCCCTAGGTCCCTACTGCAATTTTGTGTGCCTTCCAAAAACTGAACCCTTGCCTTCTATTCAGGCTTCCTTCTCTCCACTGACACAAAACCACCCCATGATTTGGTCATACCTATTTATTTGCAGTAATCATCCACAAGCCTATAAGAGAGGTGGTTTTACCACTGTGTTATAGGTTAAGAATATCAAGTTTGAGGGGGTTCAATGAGTTGCCCAAGTTCACATATGTGCAGATAAAGCTGGGAAACAGATCTTTGACACCTTTGCAGAGCACATCCCACAGCATAGGAGGCAAGAAGACTTAGACTTGGCAGAGCCTTTGGGAAGGGTGTCCTTATCTACTTAAATGATAGCCTGAGTAGCCAGGCCAAGCTTGGGAATCGCTTATCATTAGCTTGCTGCTCTGCATGAGACAAACACTGTATTTTACTGCAAGATTTGATGTGTTTTGCAGTAGAATACTGTACACATTCACCAACTACAAAGAAGCAAGGAATTATGGCTTTGTTTCCATCTCAAACCATACTAAGTGTTTAACTTCTGTTATTTCAAAGGCTGATCAGTCTCAGAGCTTGACAAGGTAATTTGAGGGAACATTACAATTGATGCCTTTGAAACTACTGTTGTGGCTTTGGGTTTTCCTCCTGATATTTCCAAAAACCTAGTGTTTCATGTGGGTGAATAAAAAGTTGTTTTCGTTTAGGAAATTGCCTGGATTAAAGGAATGATTCGGTTGGTTGGCAAATATTTTAAAGGAAAGACCATGCAGTGGCACATAGGAATCATTTCTTCACTTTTGAAATGAATGTGGCTTTATGATTGTCCAAACTGCTTGCCTTCGTGCTTCTTCCTAATTCTTTCCAAAGCTTGCCTTATGCAGCATGTCACCACTCATTGGGACTGACATCAGTAAATCAAGATGTAAAAAATTAAAATGTGTGCATCCTATTTTACTAGGGCTTCCTTGTTATATTTTGCTGCTGTCACCATTAAACTCCATAAATAATCAGAACACATAATCAGCCACATCTTTTAGAGCACTACCAAAGTGTAACATGTAACCAATTGGTTAATTTTAAATATTTATTTTTTTTCAAAGATTTTATTTATTTGACACAGAGAGAGATTGCAAGTAGATAGAGAGGCAGGCAGAGAGAGATGGGAGAGCAGGCTCCCCACTGAGCAGAGAGCCTGATGCGGGGCTTGATCCCAGGACCCTGAGATCATGACCTGAGCTGAAGGCAGAAGCTTAACCCACTGAGCCACCCAGGTGTCCCACCAATCAGTTAATTTTAAAATTTCAAAAGTGCTTGAATAGAGACCTCAAAAGTATAAGCAACCAGCTTCAATGCTATGCAGGTCACACTCAGGCAGATATACTCTTGAGCATACAGAGTATATCAAAAGATTGAGACTCAGTCATCAGGAGTATGAAAAAGCTGCCACCAGGAGCAAATGGTATACCTAATTTTGGACATAGTAAAAAGAAAATCTCTGAACGAGAAATGTGGAGATCTTAGTTGGCGATCAAGGGGACTAGGTAATAGGTAGCAGGGCTTCAGGCTTTGATCTAATGAACTGTGATGGAACAATCTCCAATTAGTATTCCATCAGTTAGTCAGTTTTGGATGAGTAGAACTTCCTCTACCTCCCCAACATCTTCAAAGAGGAAACAAATAAAAGGCAAGTAGTTAATTAATAGAACAATTCTTGCTTGATAAATATGTGCAGATTTATAATTATTTAATATATCATCAAAGATGAGTTTGAAAGTGTATTTGGAAATCATTCTGTTTATAAAAGCAACAACAAATAGAAAATACTCAGGAATTAAAATGATGTGGAAACTCAAAACTACTGAAATATAAAAGAAGAAATATTTGACAAAATAGATGGACATACCATGTTTCTCCATTATGTAAGTCAGCATTCTAAAATTACTAGTAACCTCTAAGTTAATTTAAAATTTTAATGCAATCGCAACCAAAATCCAAACATGATTTTTCAAAGACTGGAATAGTAGTGAGCCTCTGACCCAAGCATGACCAGTCCCGGACTGAATGAGCTATTCAGATGCTTTAATTAAAGATTTGAATTAAGAGATGCAAAGAGTATGTCAGACAATGGTGCAGTCAAGTCCAGGTGGAGAAGAAAGTAACAGGGAATCAGAACTGCAGCAAAGTTTCCCTGCTGAGAGCAGTGTACTAAGGGAATAGAGCCTCACAGTTGATCCTGACTTTCTTGTTCCTTTTCCTATTTTTTGAAATCTTTTGAGAAATTGCTTATTGTTTTGATAAAAGTCCTCTTCCTTGAGCTACTTTGAGTTGTCATAGTTGACCAAAAGAATCCCTTAGCTATGTGATTATTTCTGGATAGTGGCACTGTGTTTTTATGTTCATTATGCTTTTATAATTTCTCTATTTGTTCAATATTACTTTATAATCAGGATTTAAGAAGAGGTCTCTTGGGGCATCTGGGTGGCTCACTCAGTTAAGCATTTGCCTTGGCTTAGGTCCTGATCAGGGACCTGGGATCAAGCCATGTAGGGCTCCTTGATCAGCAGGGGGTCTGCTTTCCCCCTGTCCCTGTTCCTGCTCTCGATCTCTCTCACATGTGCATGCAGAAGCACTCTCTCTCAAATAAATAAATAAAATCTTAAAAACATAATTTTATTAAATAAATCAGTAAATAAATAAATAATGCCTCCACTGGACCTAAAGGGCACTATGCTAAGTGAAATAAGTCAGACAGAGAAAGATGAATACCATATGATTTCTCTTGTATAGAATCTTAAAAACAAAAGAAATGAATAAATACAAAAGCAGAAACAGACCTGTAAATGCAAAGAACAAACTGGCAGTTGCAGAGGGGAGGGAAGTACAGGGATGGGCAAAATAAATGAACTGGAGTAGGGGGTACAGGCTTCCATTTATGGAATGAATAAGTCACAGGGATGAAAGCTACATCACAGGGAATATAGTTAATGGCATTCTACTGTGTTGTATGGTGATAGATGGTAGCTGCGTGGGTGGTGAGCATAGCATCATGTATAGAGTTGTTGAAACACTATGTTGTACACATGAAAGTATTGCAACATTGAATGTCAACTGTACTTCAGTTAAAGTAAAAAGAGGTATCCAGAATCACAGCCTGGAGGAACTGGAGACTGGGCATTCAGGCAGGGCACTGCATTATTCTGAGAGCCACCGTAATCCAATAGTTGTTACTAATTTATAATTGTAAATTTGTACTAGGACACTTTCTTCTAACTCTCACAATGAAGCTTGTGTGGACTAGCAACATCTTTGTTAAGTAGTTCAGCGGAGAGGGAGTTAGCACAGGATAGCAGGTGTGGCTTAAGTGAGCAAAAGTAAGCCAGTCTTGTGAGAAATAAGGTATTAGCAGAAAACAGAAACAAGTCACTGAGGTCAGAGATGGATCATGACTTGTTAGAAGTCTACAGGAAGTTAGAACTTGAACTTGGATGATTAAAGAATGTTAGCAATATAGAAAAGAGTAACCTAGGGGCAGAGATAAGGTATGTGAAAATGATATTATACATGAGTAAAAAACTGCACATATGTTTACTTGCATTGATGTTTGGTGGTTTTTATCTGTCAACTTTACCTGGTACTTGAGGCAATCAGATATTTCTACAAAGAGCTGTAGTAAGCATGAGTTTACAATGAGAAAGCCATTGTATTTTGGTCCTGTTCCCACATTTAGTGGATTGGACAAGAAGAATTACTGTGAAAAATATTATACAGAAAATCATTATATTTAGGGTATCATACTCAGTATCAGTTTGTGCTGGAGGAAAGCAGAAATAGAGTCAAAGAGCTATTAGCTCAATATCTGAAAATGATTGAATACAGGCATTCCAATTGACCAGATAACTAATTAAGTAAATGTAAAGAGAGCATGTTTTGACATGACCTATTTTAGCAAAAACTATACTAATCCATAATATAACTGAATATAGACAGGCACATTGGATAAATCAGAGGCACCCAGAAACCCTGTAAGAAGAACTAGTTCTAGATAACTCATTCTGTACCTCAGGAGGATTCAGAAATTTTGCTTAGAGTACGAAAGCTCCTGCTTTGAGTGTACATTATTTTTGTTTAAATAATATACTATCTGAAATAATAATGTCAGTCTTGGATATATAATTTGAGGTATCTTTAAGAAAATAGTTATGCAAGCTCCTCAAGTATATTTTACCATAGTGGTTAAAAAATAGAATTTTTAAATACATGAAAAGTATTCTACACACACACACACACACACAAACAAATGTTGAATAAAAAAGAAAGCCATTTTTATTCCAGTCTTTCCCTTATATAGCTGCTTGGAAAGGACAGCTCCCCTTGACAATTGCCAAGCTGTACTATGTATTTGTTGATCTAGCAATGAGCTTTACCTCCCTTCCTGCTTATCCATCACTATCTTCACCACGAAACCTTGCTGGTGGGGAAAGACAAAGGTGTTGTCACTCCTTCCTATTCCTGGATAACTTCCAGATGGCAGATGACCTCCAGCATACCCTTGTTGAACAGGTACCTGTCTTCACCTGCCAGGTCACCTGCACACAGCATGAAGGTGTTCAACACCTCAGGAGCAGATGACAAAAACAACACACGGATACTCAAAAGTCTTTGATGGTAAAGTGAATTCCAACATGCACATGTGATGGTTTTGGGTGTCGTTGCTGTTGTTAAAATTTGTAGGAAAGATCAATACAGAAACACCAAGGCATTTGACAGCAAATTTCTTCATTTCCACCTGCAGGGATCCCTTTAAGTGAGGATTTCAGCCACAGCACTATGGATGACTGCATTCATTTTGTCTCACATTTCAATACCGGTAATTTACAATTAGTGTGCTGGAGCGTACTGATAGTCCTTAAAACCCTCACAAGTGCCTCCAAGTTTTTAACCAATGCATACAATTTGTTTTTTGAAAAATGAGGACGCATGCCCCGGGTGACCTTTATCAGGTAGAGATGGAAGCTGAGGGATCCTGGGACATAACTCGGAGTGGAGCACAACTGGTTTCATATTGTGAGATGAATAAGAAAGACCTCTGACCGTGTCCAAAATGGGGCCAAGCGAGGACTGTTAGCAGTTCTATTAACACAGAGCCACATAGGTTTGGAGGACAAAGTGAATAGTGTAACGACTGTAGAAATAATATATTTTTTTCCATTTTCTAGAATTTCTTTTTTAAAAGTGGTGTTTACTTTTGTTTGTTTGTTTTAATTATTTTTTTCAGCATAACAGTATTCATTATTTTTGTACCACACCCAGTGCTCCATGCAATCCGTGCCCTCTCCAATACCCACCACCTGCTTCCCCCAACCTCCCACCCCCGCCCCTTCAAAACCATGAGAGACTATGAACTCTGAAAAACAATCTGAGGGTGGTGTTTACTTTTTACATCCTTCAGTGTTGCCATCATAAATTCCCATATTGGAAGGTGTGTCATGAGCACAGCAAGATGAAGAACCAGTTTGTTTATTGGCTCAGGGCCCACCCTAATGGCTTCATTTTAACTTAATTACCTCATTAAAGGCCCTATCTCCAAAACCAGTCATATTCTGAGGAGCCAGGGGGCTCGGACTTCAACATATGAATTTAGGGGAGACACAATTCAGCTCCTAACTGACAGCTCATTGCTACCATCTGGATTGCAAGTTTTGGGTGACTTTCTGCTGTCTGTCTTTTCATCCCCATGTTACAGTTCAGATGGATTAATTTTAACATCCACATGGACACAAAACCTGCATTCTGATTTCACAAATCCTCAAAATATCATGGTAATAACTCCCAGGGGGCACTCCAAGAACCTCATTGCTAAACAGGTTCACATCAAAGGTGAACTTGCTATAGCCTCCTGTCCTCCCATCAGGTATCCCAGTGGGAAGACGGCCATAACTACTGGAGCCAGACATTTTAGTAAGGAGGGAATTGTCTTGCTTTAAGAAAATGCTTTTAAAACTATCAGGGAGTGTCAGACAAGTCCTCAGGTTATGGTTTGGTGGGAGAAAAGGACACTAAACTAGATTAAACCTTCAGTAATATGGGGTAAACAACCAGAGAGGAAAAGTCAAGGGAGACCAGACAAACAAGGAGAATGCTGTGTTTCATAGCAGAGAGCTGGAGCCTGAATTGGTAGAGAGAGATTTTTCAAAACAGGTTTGTTCAAACACTCCATTTTAAGTGATTTTGTGTTCTGTGATGTGAACTCCTATAAAATCTGCTTTATATGAGGCCTCTTCCATGTGGCTTCTCACATGTAGAGGCCATAGAAAATTGGTAAATCCACATCTGATTTGACAAGGAAGGAACTGGGGCAGCATGCGCAAAGTGAAGGGCCCACCCATTAGATTGGTGGGGTTTCAGGAAGCCTGGAGCATGAGAGGATAAAGCCTCTGCTTTTAGCACTGAACATGCAGAGGCAATGGGAAGAATGAAGCTTTCGTGGCATAAGAATGGGGATTCCAACCAATGTCATCTGAATCTAAAGGACAATATTACACAGCTAACTTTGATCCACCTTACTATCTTTCTAGCTCTCATTGCTTTTTTCCCCTGAAAAGTGTTCTCATTTTACCAGCACCCCACTTCCTGGTCTTATTTTCTTCCCTTTCCAATCTGAAACTCATTATCTACTACATAAAATGTTTCTAACTACTTTCTTTCCTTGTTTTTTTTTTACAAATGATTTTTTTAAAATTTTTTATTATGTTCAGTTAGCCAGCATATAGTACAATGGAATATTACTCAGCCATCAGAAATGATGAATACCCACCATTTGCATTGACATCGATGGAACTGGAGGGGATTATGGTAAGTGAAGCAAGTCAAGCAGAGAAAGACAATTATCATATGGTTTCACTAATTTGTGGAACATAAGGAAAGAATGGAGCATTAGCAGAAGGAAGTGAAAAATGAATGTGGGTGGGGTGACCAGGTAATAGGCATTAAGGAGGGCACATGTGATTAGCACTGGGTGTTATACACTGGGTGTTATAGCAACCAATGAACTACTGAACACTACAACAAAAACTTATGGTGTACTATATGCTGGCTAACTACTTTTTATCTTCCTTCTAGTTGTAATTTTCAAACACATTTAATGTTCCCCCTTAAAAAATTATTCCCCCCCTAGATTCTGCCAGTTACTAGCCCAATTCTCTGTTCCCTTTAACATCAAAATTCCTCAATGAACTTTTTTTTTTTTTTTTTTGGTAAAGATCTTATTTATTTATTTGAGAGAGAGTGACAGCCAGAGAAATCACAGAGGCAGAGGGAGATGGAGAGGGAGAAGTAGGCTCACGGATGAAGTAGGCTCCCTGCTCATCAGGAAGCCTGATGTAGGGCTTGATCCCAGGACCCTAAAATCTTGACTTAAACTGAAGGCAAACACCTACCCAACTGAGCCACCCAGGCACCCCCTCAAAGAATTTTTCTTACAAGATATGATACCTGATTTCTTCCCATTTGCTTATTACTTCATTCTGACTTAGACTTTTGGTACAACCACTAGGTTGTAATCTCTTCAAGATCAATGATCTCTATCTTGCCAAACTGTGTGGTCAATTTGCAGGCTCCATTTGTCGTGATTATTTGGCACAATTGATCATTTCCTCCAAGTAAAGACAATTTTTTTTTCACTTGGATTTCAGGATACCATGCTATTTCCTTCTGAATTCATTGTTCACCAATTCTCTTCTTTGTTGCCACCTCTTCCTTCTTAAAGTCTAAATATTGGCATGGCTCATATCTCAAACCTCAGCCATTTCCTGTTTTTATTGAACAAATGTCCTAGGTTTCTTCAGCCAGTATTTGGTTTTAAAATTCATCTATACACTAATGTATCTCAATTTTATTATTTTATTCCAGATTTTTCCTTGAGTATCAAAGTTAGATTATCCAACTGCCTTTCCAATACACAGTACGTGGAAAATGGCAAACTCAAATTTAAAGGGGTACAAAACAGAATTCTCAATTTCCTCCCACTCACAAACCTCCTTCCCATCTTCCCTGTGGGACTACCTGTTGAGGCCATAACGTAGTTATCAAATTCTTTGCATCCAAGCCCACAGTCATTCTGAAAGCATAGTCTATTGACCTATCAACCTTACTTTTAAGGTTTTTCCCCCAATCCAAACAACTCTTCCCACTTTCTCTGTCTCCATATTACTCTAAGCAGACACCAGCTCACACCAAGTGTATTACAGTAGCCAATTTATGTCTCTGCTCTTGCCCCCTCTAGCCAATTCTCTAGGTGGCAGTCAGGGTGATCTTTTTCACATAAATTAGATCACACCACTCAATAGTTCTCTAAACACTTACTGAATTCCTTCTGCAGTCCAAGTCCATTTAAGATACATGTGATGCTTTCCAAAGCTCTGTACTATTTGAAACTTTACTGCTCCAAACTTACCTCTTACATCTCTCCATTTTCTTCCCCACCATCTAGATCCCAGGTGTACTTTTCTCTGCCTGGATAATTTTTCCCAGATCTTCTCTGGAACCACCTTTCATTTTATTAAGGTCATATTCAAACCAAATCCCCTCATCAAG
Organism: Mustela lutreola; assembly: GCF_030435805.1. Classification (NCBI taxonomy): domain Eukaryota; kingdom Metazoa; phylum Chordata; class Mammalia; order Carnivora; family Mustelidae; genus Mustela; species Mustela lutreola. Next base: position 77,674,190 of record NC_081292.1, read on the forward strand.
GTCTTGTCTGACCAACCTATCCAAGATAGGCCTCTTGATAAGACCCCATCTAACTGTTTATATTTTTTATTGTGCTACTTGACATTATTTTATAATCTTGTTTATTTTTGTCTCACCTGCTAAAAGGTAAACGTCATCCATACAACTCAACACCAAAAAGTCAAATAATCCAACTAAAAATGGGTGGAAGACATGAACAGACATTTTTCCAAAAAAGGCATCCAGATGGCCAACAGACACATGAAAAAATACTCAACATCACTCATCATCAGGGAAATGAAAATCAAAACTACAATGAGAGATCATGTCACACCTGTCAAAATAGCTAGAATCAACAACATAAGAAACAACAGGTGTTGGCAAGGACATGGACTTGCATTACTTTTAGGAACCCAGACTTATGCAGCTGCTATGGAAAACATTATAGAGGTGCCTCAAGAATTAACAATAGAATTGGTATTTGATCCAGTAATTCCACTACTGGGTGTCTACCCAAAGGATACAAAAACACTAATTTGAAAAGATGTTATGCACCCCATAATAGTTGAATTATGGAAGCAGTCTGCACATTCACACCCACACCCACACAGAGTGAAATATTATTCAACCATTAAAATAAGAATGAAATCTTGCCATGGATGATCTAGAAAGTATAATGTTAAGCAAAATAAGTCAGTCAGAGAAAGACAAATACCATATGATTTCACTCAGATATGGAATTTACAAAAACAAACAAATGAAATAAGAAAAAAAGAAGCAAACCGATAAACCAAAAGACAGACTCTTATAGAGGGGAGGGGGATGGGGATGGTCTAGCCTGGTGATGGGTATTAAGGAGGGCACATAGTGCATGAAGCTCTGGGTGTTACATACATACAATGAATCATGTAGACATCAAAAACTAATGATATACTGTATGGTGACTAACGTAACATTAAGAGAACAAAAGAATAAACTGGTGGTTACCAGATGGGTGGGGGGTGGGGGATGGGTGAAATAGGTGAAGAGGATTGAGAGAACATTTACCATGATGAGCACTGAGTAATGTATGGAAGTGTTGAATTACTATATTGTACACCTGAAACTAACTTAACACTGTATGTTGACTATGCTAGAATTAAAATGTTTAAAATAAAGGAAGAAAGAATAGAAAATAAAGTAATAATTTTTAAAAAAATAAAATAAACTGTAAACTCCATAAGAACACTGTTTTTTCATGTAAAAAAAAATATTTAACAATGCATTCTTCTAGTTTTTCACATTGACTAAACCCAATTGAAGAAGACAAGAGTGGTCAGTGATGTGGTCCATGCAGGCCAAACTTAAGGGTAGAGAATACTATGGAGAGGGGGAAAGTGGATCTAGAGGTAAAAGTGGAAGGTATCCAGTAGAATCAGCCTCATGTTCTTTAGCCACCAGGGTTATCTTTCTGTCCAGTGAAAAGTTTGTATCTCTGCACAAAGGACACTCTGGGGGCAGAACTACATTGTCATCACAGAGTGTTATCAATTTGATCCTATTTTCCCCTAAAACGTAAAACATTAGCCATCACTAATGTACTTTATATAAGTTAGAGGGATAAGGAAAAGATAGAAGAAACAGATAATATAAGCATAGCTGTTATGTCCCCGTTTCTATAGCAACGCCTGAAGCTTCTGATGGTAGTCAGTGGTTGATGGAACAGGTCAGGCAGAATCAACCCGCCAGAAGGAGACCCTGCAGGGGATGCTCATATACTGCATCTCAGTGTTGGCCTTGCCTGTTTACAAATTGTGTGTTCAGCAGTCACAACAGCCAGATAAATTTTGGTGAGACAATGTACATTCCGTTGAACCTATCTTTGTCCTCCATCCCCATCACCATGCTTACTTTGCATGTAGTCCTACTGACTGGAGGGTTTATTGAAAGAGGCTATGAGCACTAACCTGCCATACAAATATTTCCATGTCCCAGGACGACTCCAAAGTTCCATCTGTGCATTCCTCCTTCACCCCACCTTTTCAACAACTATCTAGTCTTGTTTCATTTTTCAGTCCATGTCCAGCTTGCCAGCCTATTAACCAGTGCTCGTGAATCAGTGTAGCTTTGTATTTGAAGTCATCTCTTATGTCACACAATGTTTTCAATTTAAGGTTGTAGCCACTGAGATTTCCCTCCATAGCTGCCTTCATTGCCACCCCAGAACAGAGCAGAAGTGCCGCAGACACAAAAGTAAACCAGGCCTGTCCTTTTTCCTTCTCAGTTAGTTGGTCATCAGGACATCCTATGAGACCTTGGAGTTAGGCTGAGAGGGAAAATGGCAAATGATTAGGAAAAAGTGTCTTGGGAGCCTGAGTTACTTGCCAGCACTACTTACTTACATTGCTTGATAATGGAATGTTTGGTGTATGTCAGTTTTTGTGAATAGTTTGATTGTGTAGTACCAAGTTCATACCAGCCAGCTCTTTGATACACCATAGTTGAGCATGCATTGTGTATTAGGTACAATAGCAATCTATGAGATCCTTTTCAGAATGAGAATAATTCTCTTTCTACTATTCTTTTCAGAGCCCAAGAGGCTCAGACGGATTCACCTTCTGGGGCTTGCAACAGACCCTCTACAATCATGGGGTCTATTGTGACATAAGGCCAATGAGGCAGGGCAGTGGGACCTACTGCTGAGCCTTTAAAAATTTCTTTATTGCTTGCTTGGTTGGATTTACCCTTGGTTTTACTCAAGATTATCTTATTGGTTACCGGATAAGTAGTCAAAGCAGTATGTCCAAATATGGGACATGTTGCCTCTAAAATCCAAATCCAAACATTGTATTTCTGTATATATGGTGTACAATGCAAGATGAACCAATGTATTTGTCCCTTTAGGAGAGCTATCACAAAGACGCCTGAACCTCAGAATCTTCACTTGTGTGGCCAGTCCCTGAATCATTTATTCCACAACATACGTAAAACTTACAAAGGCATCAGAGATGCCCTACTTCCTTCTTACTGGGTCCAGTTATTTTAGTTTCATCAATTTAATGAACATTTATGATATTCTGTTGGTTACCAATACAATCTAGTTTCCTATAGACCAATGTTGTCCAATAGAAATGTAATATGAACAGAGGCTCTCCAGGTAGCTCAGCTGGCTAAGGGTGTGATTCTTTAAAAAAAAAAAAAAAAATTAATTAACATATAACTTCTTATTAGCCCCAGGGTACAAGTCAGTGAGTTGCCAGATTTAAGTGTATGACTCTTGATTTTGGCTCAGATCATGATCTTAGGGTTTTGAGACTGAACCCTGCATCAGGCTTTGTGCTAGAGATGGAGCCTGCTTAAGATTCTCTCTCTCTTTTTCCCTCTGCGTCTCACCACCCCATTTGCACTCACTCTTTCTCTCCCAGAATAAAAAAAAAAAAAAAAAAAAAAAAAAGAAATATAATATAAATGGAAAATGCAAGCCACATTTACTCTCTAATATTTTCTGGTACCACAATTAAAGAGTAAAAGTAAAATTAGTTTAATAATATATTTTATCTTGGGACGCCTGGGTGGCTCAGTTGGTTAAGCAGCTGCCTTCAGCTCAGGTCATGATCCCAGCGTCCTGGGATCGAGTCCCACATCGGGCTCCTTGCTCAGCAGGGAGCTTGCTTCTCCCTCTGCCTCTGCCTGCCATTCTGTCTGCCTGTGCTCGCTCTCTCCCCCTCTCTCTCTCTGATAAATAAATAAAATATTTAAAAAATAAAAAAATAATAATATATTTTATCTAGCCCAATATAGCAAAATAGTATTTCAATATGTGACTAAACAAAAATATTAACAACATTTAAATTTTTTTCATATTCAGTCTTGAAAATCTGGTACATACTTTATTCTCATAGCACATGTATAATTGTACCAGCTACATTACTAGTGGTCAGTAACCACATGTGACTAGTGACTACCAGATTGATCAGTACAGCCTTATGCAATATGATGACAGAGAATAGTTGTTGATGAAGGTCTTCCTTTTATCTTTGTCACTATTTCTGATTACCTATGCTGATATCAGTGGGGAAAATACAGTGATAGTAAATAGGTATCAGGGGCTATGCTTATTTCTGCAATAAAGAAATAACATCTGGAATCACAGATGCAATTGCATCATCACCTGATAAGGTTTACAGCAATATAGAACCTTTCCTCATGATCCATCTGGTTTTGTATTGTCTGAAAAGGCAAATAAAATGGAGATATGGATATGGCAGGAATAACTACCCCAGCACCTCTCAGTTTGTTAATGGTAGCAAAAACTCTCTTGTTTCCTTAGGAGTGTGGTATTGTCTTTGGTTTACTATCTTGTTACTACTAAACACATCTATTCCCATTATACATTTGGGGATTGGGAAAATAACCACAGGATGTGTCTGCACTTTTACTGCTCTCTCTGGGACAAACTCAAGCCAGCACTCCATCCATCATGTGTCTTCCAGAAGTTCCCACTTTGACCAGTATACTGCAGTGGCATTTCCAGTCTCTGGGTATTACAAAAATTTAAACCCAGTAATAATAAACATTAGAAAATCTACGTATTTCCTTTTTCCTAGGGTAATCACTCACCCTGATAAATGGCCAAGGCCCCTCTAGAGAAAGTTTGGGAGAAGAATCACCATGTAGAGAGTCCTTTCTCAGTTGTGCCTCTGTTATAAAAACTGGCTTCGGTCTGAGAACTAAATAAACAGTTATGAATCCTCACCACTAATCAATTGGCATCCACAGAGAGGGAGATTGGAGCGGGTGATACAGACATTGGGGTCCCTGTCCTTCCTCCTTCCAATGTCTTCTCAGTGTTTCCTATCTGTAGAGGCCAGCAGGAACCCAGAGGGCAGGAGTGCACACTGATGTAGCCTGTACTGATCAATCTCCCAGAACAGACAGCAGGGCAGAGAAGAGTGGAGAGCACACCTGCAGAGGCAAACAGAGGCTCTCTGTCTAGAACAGACTCCAAACACACACACACACACACACACACACACACACACACACACACACGCACTGTTATATCTTTTTTTATTAATTATTTTTATTAACTTATAATGTATTATTTGCCCCAGGGGTACAGGTTTGTGAATCATCAGGCTTACACACTTCAAAGCACTCACCATAGCACACACCCTCCCCATGTCCATAACTCAGCTACCCTCTCCACACACCTCTCCCTCCAGCAACTCTCAGTTTGTTTTGTGAGATTAAGAGTCTCTTACAGTTTTTCTCCCTCCCAATCCAATCTGTTTCATTTTTCCCTTCCCTACCCTCCAAATCCCCTACTCTGCCTCTCAAATTCCTCATATCAAGGAGATCACATGCTAATTGTCTTTCTCTGATTGACTTATTTCTATTACTGCTTTTACTAATGTACATCTTAGAGACCATTCTGTATTGATGCACAGAAAAGTTTCTTACTTTTAACTACTGTATATTATTATCTATATTATAGACACATTATAATTTATTTACTGTCCTCCTGTTCAGGTAAATATTGGTTCCAAGCTTTGGCCGTTGCAAACGATGTTTCAATGAATATCTTTAAAAATATGTCATTTTACACATATGACTGTATATGTGTGAAATAAATATCTAAGGCATTTTAATTTATAATCTAATTTCATTCTGATAAAAATTCACAAAGTAAATTTCCCATTTAATTCTCTTATTCTTTAGAACAGAGCTTCTCAGTGGGTATATTGCACAGCACACTGTGTGGTGACTTATAGATGTGCCATTAGTAATAGTGTGGAAGTGGGGGCTCATATATATTCTGTATTTAGTATAGAAACATTTTCTTTTTTTAGAAATAGTATTTTCTATGTAGCTCATGATTTGAAAAAAACTATATGTTAAATATCTATTACCTAATATGAGCAGAAATGAAATCATTACATTTACATGATATCAGTTCCCTTTTTTTCTCTTACACAACCCAAATTTCATTGATTATATAATTTGCACTTGTATTTCCTTTAATAATTTTCTGATAGATGTGGCAAGTTGGTCCTACAACAGGTAAACATCTCCTAGATGTTTCTCTGTGTTGCAGTGACTGAAAAGCTAAAGTCTCCATTTTCAGACATTTTTGTAGCTATATTTCCAGATGTGATTTAGATTTGATAAAGCAGAAGCACTCTCATGAGCACTGGGAGGCAGAGGTGACATGGAAATATTACTTATGCTGTTTCTGTTGGCAAGCGCAGTAATGTTGCATGGATTTCTACAGCAGCCCAGTGTCTGGTGACCAGCACCATGAGTGTAATGATGAAGGACATGGGGAATTTATTCTGCTGGTGGGAACCAGGCATAAGCCTGGGTCTGCACCCAAAAATAATAGCTCTGCTCAGGGTGGTGGTGGAGGATTTCCCCAGGGTGGTTTCTTAATCATGGGTGACAATGTGACTCAGGGTCAGGGTTCCTGATCTCTTCTCCAAGCCATGTAACTGCAATACATCTTTGCTTTGGATTCCATTTTATTACCAATTTGCTTCATCAAATTTTCAAATTCATAAAAATCCACTTGGGCAAAATTTTTACTGTTCTCTTCCAACATTTTCCTAAGTGTTCTTTTTTTTAAAAAAAATATTTTATTTATTTATTTGAGAGAGACACAGTGAGAGAGGGCATGAGAGGGGAGAAGGTCAGAGGGAGAAGCAGGCTGTCTGTCCATGGAGCTGGGAGCCTGATGTGGGACTTGATCCCAGGACTCTGGTATCATGACCCGAGCTGAAAGCAGTTGCTTAATCAACTGAGCCACAGAAGCACCCTCCCTAAGTGTTCTTTATCTTTGGTTTGTTTCTTCTATTCCTTTCCTCTTTTTCTTAAAAAAAAAAAAAAATGTTGGCGCTTTTTATTCAAAGTAGAGTTTTGAAGAAGAAAGTTTTCCCTGAGTCGGTTGCAGTGGGCAGTTCCAATGAGGAAAGGGCCAGGGCTTTCAAGGCTTCAAGATGAAGTCTCTTAGGAAATCCCCCTGGTGTACAGCAAAATTCATTATGACACAGGCTTGTGTGAGTGGATGAGATGTCCAGGCTACAAAGAATGGTAATGCCATACCTGCTGCCTATACATGAGACTCTCCTCCACCTCAGCAATATACCACTTTCTGCACATATACTGTCTGTCTCATTTCTTCTTCCATCTTCCCTGTCAAAATGACTCTCAGGAAGACCACCATTAAGTTTGTGCACCAAGTTCCATTAGTTTGAACAGCAAGGTTTTTGTTTTGTTTTGTTTTGTTTTTAGTTATTTTCTCATAGAATATTGTGCTCACTTTGAAAAACCAAGTGGAAAATTATGCTCAGGGAGTTTTGTCTGACCTCTCCAGCCTCAGGCATCTTTCCTCTCAACTTCTGCTGGCCTCCCTTTCTGTTTATGGTCATCCTTCCGTAATTATTGTGGTTTGAGTTTACAGAGGTCTCCTGTTTTAATTGAATATAGAAATTTTCTTTTTCTTTATTGTTACTAGTAACTTATGCCATTAAAAATAGGTAGCAGCATTTATGTGTCCATTTTTATATTGGGATGCTAGACTGGGAAGTCCTGGTTGTGCTATGGCTGGAGTCAGAGGACATGGTACAGACACTGAAAATCAGAGACAGGAAGTGTTAGAAAGTGATGGGGCCAAGTTCTAGGGGAGGCAGGAAATAAGTTTCCAGACAAGACTAGGGCCATGCTGTCCCACAACTTTTCCACATAAAGCCTGTCAAAATTGTGCAGCTTATTGGAATAAATGCACAATACAGCTCATACCTAGATAGCACCAGCCTAAAGACTTCTCCATTCTTCCTTGAAACCAAAGAGATCAGTATCTCAGCACCCTGTGACTATCTTCAGTCCTCTGATCTGTTCCAGTGAGGAGGCACTGAAAGATCCAAAGGTTAGCTTTGGTGAGTAATGGGATAGAGGAATCTCCTATTTGGGACACAAGCAGAATAATAAAAATAATAAAATAGACCTTAAGATGGAGTGGAGATGTGGGATGTTTAATAATAATTATAGGATTCATTGAATCTGATTCAAAGCCTCCACAAATACTGTGAAATACCTGATCATAATACTTATGCAGCATTTACAAAATGACATGGAGAATCAATCTCTTTGCCCTGGGTTGATTCTGCCACAGACCATGGGTGAATGTGTGGGTAACATGGCAGAGACCAGATGGAAAGGAGAAGCAAGTAGTTCAACCTTTTATTGCCAACCACTATGCCACTGGGGGAGTGCCAAAGACCACAGGGACAACAACAGATGTGGCACCTAATCCAACTTTTCTTCACCCAATCTGCTGTATGAAACCCGTGTAAAGTTTACTAGTCACAGAGGACCTAGAAAGGAAATCTGGATTGGGGAAAGGAACATTTTTTAGTGATGGTCTGATTCCTCTCTGCAGGACGTCAGCTTCTCCAAGTAAACCCAAAAGAGTGATCATAAATAGAATAGTATAGTATAAATAACTTTGCTTTTTACACCAGAGTTATTCTTTTCTTTTTTAAAACCAATAAAAAACAACTAATTATTTTTTATCGGTCTGGATGACCCTTTACTTAGAAAAATATAACCTGCCTGAATTCTATTCACCTTTTTTCCATACAACATAATTCAAAAGAAGTCCATCATAAACCTCAGATTTTGGTTTAATAATTCCTAGTCATTAGACACCAGTAGACAGAGTCAGTGAACACAATTGCTTTGAATGAATTATTATAATATTTTCCATTATATAATTATTATTAAAATAATATTTTATACATTATGTTTACCTTCTTAGCTTTTTAATTTTTCTCAGCATGCAGGAATTGATTTTCATAGTGTAATTGCTGATAATATAAAATTTTCAAATCTGAACAGTCTTTAAATGGTTAACCTAAGTAAAACATTTTCAAGTAAATACTAGAACTCTCATTCACAGTAATCCAAAAAACTAGGTCAAAGATAAAAACAAGTAAGCCTACAGTCTCCTATTAAATTCACAGTAAGAAGTATGAAACTCTGGGAGGAGACAAGATGGCGGAGAAGTAGCAGGCTGAGACTACTTCAGCTAGCAGGAGATCAGCTAGATAGCTTATCTAAAGATTGCAAACACCTGAAAATCCATCGGCAGATTGAGAGAAGAAGAACAGCAATTCTGGAAACAGAAAAACAACCACTTTCTGAAAGGTAGGACTGGCGGAGAAGTGAATCCAAAGCGACGGGAAGATAGACCCCGGGGGGAGGGGCCGGCTCCTGGCAAGCGGCAGAGCAACGGAGCACAAAATAAGGACTTTTAAAAGTCTGTTCTGCTGAGGGACATCGCTCCAGAGGCTAAACCGGGGTGAAGCCCATGGGGGTCAGCGTGGCCTCAGGTCCCGCAGGGTCACAGAAGGATTGGGGGTGTCTGAGTGTTGCAGAGCTTGCGGGTATTGAAACGGGAAAGCCGGCTACAGAGACAGAGCCGACAGTAAGCTCACAGCTCGGTGTTTCCTTGAACCGGCCACAGGCTACGTGAGCTCGGAGCACAGGAGTAACTGGGCGCTGTTCTCTGAGGGCGCACTGAGGAGTGGGGCCCTGGGCTCTCGGCTCCTCTGGGCTGGAGACCAGGAGGCCGCCATTTGTATACCTACCTTCCGGAAATCTACGGAAAGCGCCCAGGGAACAAAAGCTCCTGAAAGCAAACCTGAGCGGAATACTCAGCCCCGGGTAAGGGCAGTACAATTCCGCCTGGGGCAAAGACTTTTGAGAATCACTACACCAGGCTCCTCCCCCAGAAGATCAACAAGAAATCCAGCCAAGACCATGTTCAACTACCAAGGAGTGCAGTTTCAATACCAAGGAGAGCCGCAGAATTCCAGAGGAGAAAGCAAAGCACGGAACTCATGGCTTTCTCCCTGTGATTTTTTTAGTCTTGCAGTTAATTCAATTTTTTTCTTTTTCATTTTTTTTCTCTTCTTCTACTAAAATTTTTTTTAACTTTTACCCTTTTTTAACGTTTTTAAAGTAGTTTATCTTATATACATATATTCTTTTTTATATTTTTTTCTTTATTCATTTTCTTTTTAAAATTCTTTTCTTTTTCTTTTTTCTTTTTTTTTTCTTTCTTTTTGAACCTCTTTTTATCCCCTTTGTCCCCCCTCACGATTTGTGATCTCCTCTGATTTGGTTAAAGCATATTTTCCTGGGGTTGTTGCCACCCTTTTAGTATTTTACTTGCTCCTTCATATACTCTTATCTGGACAAAATGACAAGGTGAAAAAATTCACACACAAAAAAGAACAAGAGACAGTACGGAAGGCTAGGGACCTAATCAAAACAGACATTGGTAATATGTCAGACCTAGAGTTCAGAATGACAATTCTCAAGGTTCTAGCCGGGCTCGAAAAATGCATGGAAGATATTAGAGAAACCCTCTCAGGAGATATAAAAGCCCTTTCTGGAGAAATAAAAGAACTAAAATCTAACCAAGTTGAAATCAAAAAAGCTATTAATGAGGTGCAATCAAAAATGGAGGCTCTCACTGCTAGGATAAATGAGGCAGAAGAAAGAATTAGTGATATAGAAGACCAAATGACAGAGGATAAAGAAGCTGAGCGAAAGAGGAACAAACAACTACTGGACCATGAGGGGAGAATTCGAGAGATAAGTGACACCATAACACGAAACAACATTAGAATAATTGGGATTCCAGAGGAAGAAGAAAGAGAGAGGGGAGCAGAAGGTATACTGGAGAGAATTATTGGGGAGAATTTCCCCAATATGGCAAAAGGAACAAGCATCAAAATTCAGGAGGTTCAGAGAACGCCCCTCAAAATCAATAAGAATAGGCCCACACCCAGTCACTTAATAGTAAAATTTACAAGTCTCGGTGACAAAGAGAAAATCCTGAAAGCAGCCCGGGAAAAGAAGTCTGTAACATACAATGGTAAAAATATTAGATTGGCAGCTGACTTATCCACAGAGACCTGGCAGGCCAGAAAGAGCTGGCATGATATATTCAGAGCACTAAACGAGAAAAACATGCAGCCAAGAATACTATATCCAGCTAGGCTATCATTGAAAATAGAAGGAGAGATTAAAAGCTTCCAGAACAAACAAAAACTGAAAGAATTTGCAAACACCAAACCAGTTCTACAGGAAATATTGAAAGGGGTCCTCTAAGCAAAGAGAGAGCCTACAAGTGGTAGATTAGTAAGGAACAGAGACCATATACAGTAACAGTCACTTTACAGGCAATACAATGGCACTAAATTCATCTCTCTCAATAGTTACCCTGAATGTTAATGGGCTAAATGCCCCAATCAAAAGACACAGGGTACCAGAATGGATAAAAAAACAAAACCCATCTATATGTTGCCTCCAAGAAACTCATTTTAAGACCGAAGACACCTCCAGATTTAAAGTGAGGGGGTGGAAAAGAATTTACCATGCTAATGGACATCAGAAGAAAGCAGGAGTGGCAATCCTTATATCAGATCAATTAGATTTTAAGCCAAAGACAATAATAAGAGATGAGGAAGGACACTATATCATACTCAAAGGGTCTGTCCAACAAGAAGACCTAACAATTTTAAATATTTATGCCCCCAACGTGGGAGCAGCCAACTATATAAACCAATTAATAACAAAAACAAAGAAACACATCAACAATAATACAATAATAGTAGGGGACTTTAACACTCCCCTCGCTGAAATGGACAGATCATCCAAGCAAAAGATCAGCAAGGAAATAAAGGCCTTAAATGACACACTGGACCAGATGGACATCACAGATATATTCAGAACATTTCATCCCAAAGCAACAGAATACACATTCTTCTCTAGTGCGCATGGAACATTCCCCAGAATAGATCACATCCTCGGTCCTAAATCAGGACTCAACCGGTATCAAAAGATTGGGATCATTCCCTGCATATTTTCAGACCACAATGCTCTGAAGCTAGAACTCAACCACAAGAGGAAGTTTGGAAAGAACCCAAATACATGGAGACTAAACAGCATCCTTCTAAAGAATGAATGGGTCAACCGGGAAATTAAAGAAGAATTGAAAAAAATCATGGAAACAAATGATAATGAAAATACAACGGTTAAAAATCTGTGGCACACAACAAAGGCAGTCCTGAGAGGAAAATATATAGCGGTACAAGCCTTTCTCCAGAAACAAGAGAGGTCTCATGTACACAACCTAACCTTACACCTAAAGGAGCTGGAGAAAGAACAAGAAAGAAACCCTAAGCCCAGCAGGAGAAGAGATATCATAAAGATCAGAGCAGAAATCAATGAAATAGAAACCAAAAAAAACAATAGAGCAAATCAACGAAACTAGGAGCTGGTTCTTTGAAAGAATTAATAAAAAAATAAAATTGATAAAATTAATAAAATTAATAAAATTGATAATTGGCCAGACTTATCAAAAAGAAAAGAGAAAGGACCCAAATAAATAAAATCACGAATGAAAGAGGAGAGATCACAACTAACACCAAAGAAATACAAACTATTATAAGAACATACTATGATCAACTTTACGCCAACAAATTTGACAATCTGGAAGAAATGGATGCATTCCTAGAAACATATAACTACCACAACTGAACCAGGAAGAAATAGAAAGCCTGAACAGACCCATAACCAGTAAGGAGATTGAAACAGTCATCAAAAATCTCCCAAAAAAACAAAAGCCCAGGGCCAGACGGCTTCCGGGAAGAATTCTACCAAACATTTAAAGAAAAACTAATTCCTATTCTCCTGAAACTGTTCCAAAAAATAGAAATGGAAGGAAAACTTCCAGACTCATTTTATGAGGCCAGCATCACCTTGATCCCAAACCAGACAAGGATCCCATCAAAAAAGAGAGCTACAGACCAATATCCTTGATGAACACAGATGTGAAAATTCTCACCAAAATACTAGCCAATAGGATTCAACAGTACATTAAAAGGATTATTCACCACGACCAAGTGGGATTTATTCCAGGGCTGCAAGGTTGGTTCAACATCCGCAAATCAGTCAATGTGATACAACACATCAATAAAAGAAAGAACAAGAACCATATGATACTCTCAATAGATGCTGAAAAAGCATTTGACAAAGTACAGCATCCCTTCCTGATCAAAACTCTTCAAAGTGTAGGGATAGAGGGCACATATCTCAATATTATCAAAGCCATCTACGAAAAACCCACTGCAAATATCATTCTCAATGGAGAAAAACTGAAAGCTTTTCTGCTAAGGTCGGGAACATGGCAGGGATGTCCATTATCACCACTGCTCTTCAACATAGTACTAGAAGTCCTAGCCTCAGCAATCAGACAACAAAAGGAAATTAAAGGCATCCAAATCGGCAAGGAAGAAGTCAAACTATCTCTCTTCACAGATGATATGATACTATATGTGGAAAACCCAAAAGACTCCACTCCAAAACTGCTAGAACACAGGAATTCAGTAAAGTGTCAGGATATAAAATCAATGCACAGAAATCAGTTGCATTTCTCTATACCAACAACAAGACAGAAGAAAGAGAAATTAAGGAGTCAATCCCATTTACAATTGCACCTCAAACCATAAGATACCTAGGAATAAACCTAACCAAAGAGGCGCAGAATCTATACTCAGAAAACTATAAAGTACTCATGAAAGAAATTGAGGAAGACACAAAGAAATGAAAAATGTTCCATGCTCCTGGATTGGTAGAATAAATATTGTGAAAATGTCTATGCTACCTAAAGCAATCTACACATTTAATGCAATTCCTATCAAAGTACCATCCATCTTTTTCAAAGAAATGGAGCAAATAATTCTAAAATTAATAGGAACCAGAAAGGACCTCGAATAGCCAAAGGGATATTGAAAAAGAAAGCCAACGTTGGTGGCATCACAATTCCGGACTTCAAGCGCTATTACAAAGCTGTCATCATCAAGACAGCATGGTACTGGCACAAAAACAGACACATAGATCAATGGAACAGAATAGAGAGCCCAGAAATAGACCCTTAACTCTATGGTCAACTAATCTTCAACAAAGCAGTAAAGGATATCCAATGAAAAAAAGACAGCCTCTTCAATAAATGGTGTTGGGAAAATTGGACAGCCACATGCAGAAAAATGAAATTGGACCATTTCCTTACACCACACACGAAAATAGACTCAAAATGGATGAAGGACCTCAATGTGAGAAAGGAATCCATCAAAATACTTGAGCAGAACACAGGCAGCAACCTCTTCGACCTCAGCCACAGCTACATCTTCCTAGGAACATCGCCAAAGGCAAGGGAAGCAAGGGCAAAAATGAACTATTGGGATTTCATTAAGATCAAAAGCTTTTGCACAGCAAAGGAAACAGTTAACAAAATCAAAAGACTACTGACAGAATGGGAGAAGATATTTGCAAACGACATATCAGATAAAGGACTAGTGTCCAAAATCTATAAAGAATTTAGCAAACTCAACACCCAAAGAACAAATAATCCAATCAAGAAATGGGCAGAGGACATGAAGAGACATTTCTGCAAAGAAGACATCCTGATGGCCAGCAGACACATGAAAAAGTGCTCCATATCACTCGGCATCAGGGAAATACAAATCAAAACCACAATGAGATATCACCTCACACCAGTCAGAATGGCTAAAATCAACAAGTCAGGAAATGACAGATGCTGGCAAGGATGCAGAGAAAGGGGAGCCCTCCTACACTGTTGGTGGGAATGCAAGCTGGTGCAACCACTCTGGATAACAGCATGGAGGTTCCTCAAAATGTTGAAAATAGAACTGCCCTATGACCCAGCAATTGCACTACTGGGTATTTACCCTAAAGATACAAACGTGGTTTTCCAAAAGGGCATGTGCACCCAAATGTTTATAGCAGCAATGTCCACAATAGCCAAACTATGGAAAGAACCTAGATGTCCATCAACAGATGAATGGATCAAGAAGAGGTGGTATATATACACAATGGAATACTATGCAGCCATCAAAAGATATGAAATCTTGCCATTTGCGACAACATGGATGGAACTAGAACGTATCATGCTTAGCGAAATAAGTCAAGCAGAGAAAGACAACTATCATATGATCTCCCTGATATGAGGAAGTGGTGATGCAACATGGGGGCTTAAGTGGGTAGGAGAAGAATCAATGAAACAAGATGGGATTGGGAGGGAGACAAGCCATAAGTGACTCTTAATCTGACAAAACAAACTGAGGGTTGCTGGGGGGAGGGAGGTTGGGAGAAGGGGGATGGGGTTATGGACATTGGGGAGGGTATGTGCTTTGGTGAGTGCTGTGAAGTGTGTAAACCTGGCGATTCACAGACCTGTACCCCTGGGGATAAAAATATATGTTTATAAAAAATAAAAAATTTAAAAAAAGGAAGTATGAAACTGTAATATCTGAAATTAACCATTAAGACAAAATTAATTTCTTGTCTGTGACAAAGTCATTGTTTCAACTGAACATTATTTTGAGACGTAGGACAGGTGGATTGTAATTTTTGAAAGAGGTAGTTAGTAAGAAACTCCAGAAAATATAGTATACCCCCTTTCTTATTTGTTATAAAAATTATTATAGTTAAATTTATTTTTACTGTTAAGTTACAGATACTAAACTGATGTTTAACCACCAAATGTTGTCTTCATTCCTATGGCATCAGTAATACTTTACATGCTATTTTAAACAATATTAAGTGAATCTATAAACATTCTTCATACATACTATAAGAAAAGCCTTTCTTTTTTTAATGATTAAATTTTGCAGTCCATAGCAGATGTAGAAAATAGCTATCTGGTCAGACAGTACAGAAGTCTCTCGTATCCTTATACTCAGAGCAACTTATATTTACAAACCAGGTGCCATGCTAAGGGCTTTACAGAACCATCACATTTTATACTTGTCCCTAATACTGTGATAATTTATTATGATTTCCATATTTACAAATGAAAAATATTGAGACTTAAAGAAGTTCAAGAACTAGTCCAAGGTTAAAGAGCAAGGATTCAAATCCAGTTTGGTTCCACTACAGAATAATGGTTCTCATCAATTCTTATTTTAATAGTTGATGTGACAGCCCTGAAAATATGCTCACATACCCTGCAGAAAGCCGTAAATTTGCCTGATGGCCTTGCTGCTGCCCAACTGAAATCTGTCTCCTCCAGGGGCAGTCTGGGGGCTCATGAGCTCTCTTATCAGCCTGGCCAAAAATTTCAAGGAACTACACTACAGTTGAAATGCTTCCTAGCCAATATCCTACTTTACTGCTCTCCTCCTAGAAGGGTAATACCTGAAGTGTGTGCTGAAAGCAATCTAATTTTTCCTGCTCCTTAATTAAATAAATTTCTTAGAGATAATACTGGTTCTGTGCATGCTTTCTGGCAGACACAAACTAACAGAAGATGTACTGAGAGTGGTCAGAAAATAGTAAATAAGATGCGGATTTGGGATAAGTTTGCTCACAATCTCAACAAAATTGTATACAATCTACGTCAGTGAGGTGTCCAGCATAGAATAAATGGAAAATCATGTCTATCCTGGCATCAGATTTTTCCTAATCCTTCCCTAGTAAAAGCATATGCAAATCCAAAAGCATGGCTGTGTGGGGAGTAGCTTTGCTGGGTAAATAATGAAAGCTTATATTGTCTTGAAGAGAGCTAATGACTAAAAATTATGCTCAGTTGGATTACACTGAGGCCCAATCTCAGTGACAATCCTGAACAGGATGTTGGGGTTCCTTCCTTCCTTCCTAGAACAATGGTATTTGAAGCTTCTATTGGTCCCTTGCAGGAATCCCACATAACACGGACATGTCTGTGAAGTTCTAAATGAACAATGCATGCTCTTGTCCATACTTTGTGCTTTGTTAAATGATCCATATCTCCTAGCAGTAAGGTACACTTGGGGGTCATTCCCTTTTCTCTTGTGATTTTCAGTAAGACATTGTACCAAGGGTTAATGATCCCAGGTGAATAGATTTCTTTGATCATAGATATATGCTAAATAGAACATGAGGCTAGTGATGAGTTCTGCCCAAAGGCAAGAGGATTTACTTATTTAAAGACTCTAAATACAAATATGTATGTAATTTATTTCTCTGAGAGTGTCACTCTTAAAGGATCCTTTGGAAATAGAAATCTTTCCTTTATACCTGAAACTGATCAAACTCTAAATTGAGGAAATTTTTCCTTAAGTGGGACTCTCAAAAACATTCACCTCAGTCTCTATACAAGTTGAGGCCAACTGAGAAAACAATAGCATGACTAGTGGGTACATCTGGGGTTGAATTTTTGATAATTTTGATAAAGGAAGCTGGAATTACATAAGCAGAATTTATTGATGAGGAAACACTTTCTTGGGACATAAGGCTTAATACCCTGGCCAGGACCAAGGGAATGGAGAAAATCACTGTTAGAGTGCTTTAGAAACCTGGTAGAGGTTGATGGCCAATGCTGAGCAAAGTGAAGATGCCTGAAGATGGTAGAGGAAGACATAAAATGTTCAGAGAGGAGATAGATATGGTACATTGGGAGCCAGGGAGCCAGGGAGCCAGAGAGGGATAAAAAAATACAAGAAAGCTTCTTGAGCTGGTATCCCAGATGTTCATGTGATCCAGCATGGATTTATAACCCTCCCACAACTTACACCTATGGCCATAGAGGAGTGAAGGTTCCCACATGACTAAGGCAGAAGAAGAAATGGCCAACCTCGGTTTAGAGATAGGTCCATTATGCATATGAGGGACAAGCTTAAACTGATGATAACTTCACTGCTTGGAGGAGAGGAACCTTGAAAGACAATGGAGAGGAAAAAAAAAAAATATGAACTGGAGACCTGCAAGGAGTTCTCCTGGCCATTCACTTTGAGGGAAAGGAAAAGTAATCCAAGGGAAATCATATCCAGATGACTGGGTAGTGGCCAATGACCTGGCCTGTTAGGGAAAGAAAAGTGAATGGCATTCTGAGATAAAGAGGTCTGGATGGAGACATACAGACACACATACAAGAGTGAGCACTAAGGGCAAAGATTTTTGTATCACAACTTAACACCCTGCCAAAAATATTTACTAAAAAACAGTCATTGAACTACTACGTAGTCAAGATGATACAGTAACTTGGTTACAGCCAGCCTTTGTCATTGGCACCTTGGAATTAGCATAAGTTACACAATGAACACATAAGCATGGTGGTTTTGGACCCAAAGGCATAGGCTCCTACTGACAAGGCTGAAATAGCTACCATTGCCTCTAAATGTCCAATTGTCAGCAACAAAGACTTAAGCTAAGTCCCTCATATGAAATAATTATACTTAAGGAGAACAACCTGCCCCTTGGACAAGCCACCTGTGTTAGGCACTTCCTGCTCTGGAAAGGAAACAATTTATCCTCAAACACTTAGAGGCCTATTGAGGGTATGGGTGTGGGTTGCCTGGTGCTAATCTTCAGTCAACACCACTAGTGCTTTTATAAGGCCTGATTCATAGGCAGAGAAATCCACACAACATAGCATTCATCCAGGGCATCCTCTTCACAGCACAAGAGGGACCTGTGGGCCTGTGGTCATAGAACTACAGTCATATCCTATACTGCACTACCTGGAAGCAGTGAGCTTAACAGAATACTGAAACAGTCTTCTCAAAGATAGCTAAGTGCCAGCTCTAAGGCAACACTTTGAAGGGATGGGGAAATATTGTTCACAGCATGACATACACATTAAATCAGAAACTTCTATATATTTGTTTCTCAATAGGGAGAATACATATGTCTACTCACCATCTCTCCCAAAGACCCACTGTGGGTTGTTGTGCTCTCCATTTCAATAACTCTGTGCTGGTGGTTCTGGTCCTCAGAGGTCCATACTCATAAGAGGACACATCAAGTGTTCTATTGAACTGCAAGTATGGCTGATGCCGAGAAACTCTGAACTCCTTGTGCCAGGATCCAGTAGGCAAAAAAAGGGATCATCAAGTGGCAGGAGTTACCAACCCTGATCTGCAGGAGGAATAAGGTTTCTCCTACACGGGGGAGTAGGGTAGTCCACTTGGATGCTCCACTTGGGTGGCCCTATGGTAGCTATCAATGAACATGGGCAACAACTTTGGCCTGAAAAGTGAATAATCCCAAGGGTTCAGCACCTTGAATACAGACGGTTTTGGTGAAATCACCAGGTAAGCCACCAAGACTTGTCAAGATGATAGTGGAGGGTGAGAAAAAGTCAGAATGGTTAATGCAAGATGGCAAGAATGAGAACCAGTTGTAGCCCAGACCAACCATAACAATGGGGACTTGTAGTTCCTCCTACTAAACTCTGACTTCTACATTCCTCTTTAAGAAAAGAGTCCCACAGTCCCATCCATGTTGCTACAAAAGTTGGGTATTCATCCTTTCTGATGGAGACATAATACTCCATAGTGTTTATGGACCATATCTTCCTTATCCATTCGTCCATTGAAGGGCATCTTCGTTCTTTCCACAGTTTGGTGACTGTGGCCATTGCTGCTATAAACATTGGGGTACAGATGACCCTTCTTTTCACTACATCTGTATCTTTGGGGTAAATACTCAGTAGTGCATTTGCAGGATCATAGGGAAGCTCTATTTTTAATTTCTTGAGGAATCTCCACACTGTTCTCCAAAGTGGCTGCACCAACTTGCATTCCCACCAACATTGTAAGAGGGTTCCCCTTTTTTTCCACATCCTCTTCAACACACGTTGTTTCCTGTCTTGCTAATTTTGGCCATTCTAACTAGTGTAAGGTGGTATCTCAATGTGGTTTTACTTTGAATCTCCCTGATGGCTAGTGATGATGAACAGTTTTTTCATGTGTTCAGAGAGAGTCAATTATCATATGGTTTCACTTATTTGTGGAGCATAACAAATAACACTGAGGACATGGGGAGATGGAGAGGAGAAGGGAGTTGAGGGAAATTGGAAGGGGAGGTGAACCATGAGAGACTATGGACTCTGAAAAACAACCTGAGGGTTTTGAAGGGGAGGGAGGTGGAAGGTTGGGGGAGCCAGGTCGTGGGTATTAAGGAGGGCATGAATTGCATGGAGCATGGGGTGTGGTACAAAAACTATGAATACTGTTACGCTGAAAAAAAATAAAAAGAAAAGAGTCCCACAGAATCATGGAAAAGTCAGCATCAAAATTACATGGAGAAGTTGATCTGTGTGAGGTAAAGTTTAAACTTTGTTATACTGAACAAACTCATTGACCATATCAAAATGTAGCACTCAGGACTCCTCTACAAAGGATATAGTTGTCTGATGGCCTCAGTTGCTGGATTCACTACTGAGCTCTGAAGTCACACTTCAGATGGCTACTCTAGCTGTGACTGGGGTGGTCCAGGAGCAAGGCCATCCCACTCTGCTGAGGGGTCAAGTGGTAACTAGCCCGAGGGTTCCATATTGGCCTGGTCCAATCTTTCTCGGAACTCTGCTGCAGTTCAAGTCTCTTTGGACCCAACACTTCCTTCCCTACCTCCACCCTACACTGCAGTCTGGAGCTTGTCCTCACCTTCTGTTCCCTCCCTTAAAAATTCTCTTGCACTGCTGATCCCATTTGGGGTCTGCTTCCTAGAGGACCCAAGCTAAAGCAATAGAATTAAAATGTTATCTGTTATCATTTTTTTCTTTCTTTATATGTTGATGTCATACTGAACAACTCATTGACCATATAAAATGTACATCTTAAATGTAATTATTTATAAATTAACATGTTAGTTTAGGTGGGAACATATAAAAATACTTATTGATATGTCGATGTTACTTTGGTGTGTCAGAGCATAAAAAGACAGTGGATTGCCAACAAATTTATAGAGGATACTCAAAGGATTGTCCAAATTATCTTATGTTGGTCAGGGTTTTATTTTTTAATGATATATGCAGTCAATTTAATCAATCTAGATGACTATTCATTTCATATTCACCAAAGGAAGCAATGTAAATTTTCACCAGCAATATTTTAACCTATGATTTTCTAAAAATTAGTCTTAAATACATGTAATCTCTAGTTCAAGTGCCTTATCCCTGCTGCTAAAGTGTATACATAAGTTATTCCTGAAAAAATTATTTGTGCTCTGATAATAATTATTATCTCTAACTCCTTTTTCCTTGAAAAGTGGGAACTGTGATGCAGGTATTCCTAATTAAATAGTCCATAGTCTAAAACAAAAACAAAAACCAGTTGCATGACATTCTATTAGACCAGGAGAAAATTAATTCAATAAACTGGGAGGATAAATTTTTATAGTATTACTTTAGTGTTAGCTGCAATTTTTTTTCCTTAGGTTTTCTTCCTAATATTACCGGTTATTTTTGTATCAAGTTTTACTTTTAATTTTTTTTATATATATACTTTTTATTTATTTTATTATTTTTAATATTTTTATTTGTTTATTTGAGAGAAAGTGAGCAGGAAGGAGAGGGAGAAAGAATCTGAAGCAGATTCCAGGCTGAGCTCGGAGCCTGACAAAGGACTTGATCCTAAAAAGGGGCTTGATCCCAGCAAGGGGCTTGATCCTGACCACAAGATCACAACCTGAGCCAAAACAAAGAGCTGGAAGCAACCACAGAGCCGCTATTTTACTTTTTAAAAATATTTTATTTATTTGTTGAGAGAGAGTGAGAGAAAGAGGACCTGTGTGCAAGCTGGGGGAAGGGCAGAAGCAGAAGGAGAGGGAGAATCCCAAGTAGACTCTCTGCTGAGGGCAGAGCCCCAACATGGGGCTCAATCCCAGGACTCTGAGATCATGGCCTGAACCAAAATCAAGATTTAGACACTTAACTGACTCAGTGACCCAGGTGTCCCTTATATATGTTTTTTTTTCCCCCTTAGATATGTTTTTTAAAGGATTTCTGGTTTTACTTTTATATCAGCAGACCTGTTTGTTTTGTGAATTGTTTATTATCTTGTGAATATAGAGCCTATGATATTTTAATCTGTTGATTTAGTTGTTCAAAGAGAAATTACTGTGTCTTCATAGGTATTTTATACACTTCTTGATTTCTCAAGATCTGAGATTTCAGTAAAGTGCACACATTTTATGGGTTGACTGCAATGTCAGTCTAAACATCAATATCTAGGAACCAACAATGAAGAAATGAAAAAAAGGAAAACTCTACCAATTTTTAAAATTTTCACTTAAAATATTACTAAGAAGATATTTTTTAAAGACTGCTTTTTAAAAGATCATTCTCCTGCACCTATTAAACTATTGTTTTAAGTATATTATTTTTTTATTTTTGTTAACTATATTACATGTTAAGTAGGCTGGGACATACGAATATTCATAATATTGTCTTCTGGAGTTTCTCCTAACCTCTCCCTTTCCAAATATATCCGCATGCTGGAATACTTGAGTTTTATTTTATAAGAATGATCATGTTCTTCATCCATTCATCTACTGAAGGGCATTTCATCTCCTTCCATAGTTTAGCTGTTGTGGACATTGCTGCTATGAACATTGGGGTGCATATGGATTTTCTTATCACTACATCTGTATCTTTGGGTTAAATACCTAGCAGTGCAATTGCTGGGTTGTAGGGTAGTGCTATTCTTAACATCTTGAGGAGACTCCATACTGTTTATATCGACATGGATAGAACTGGATGGAGGGCATTATGCTGAGTGAAATAAATGAATCAAAGAAAGACAATGATCATATTGTTTAACTCATATGTGGAACATAAGGAATAGCATAGAAGACATTAGGAAAAGGAAGGGGAAAATGAAGTGGGGGAAATCAGAGGGGGAGACAAACCATGAGAGACTATGGACTCAGGAAACAAATAGAGGGTGTCAGAGGGGAGAGGGCTGGTGATGGGTATTAAGGAAAGCATGTATTGCATGGAGCACTGGGTGTTATATGCAACAATGAATGATGGAACTAAAATCTAACTAAAAATCTAACTAAAAAACTAACAACAAAAACTAATGATGTACTGTATAGTAACTAACATTACATAATAAAAAAGTAAAAAATAAATAAATAATAAAACAATGATCATATTCCTCAAGTAGAAGATATCTTTATGTTATGTTCCAGATGCAGACTACACCCCTGTATGGACACTAGCCAAGTAAAGCACAGCTGTCAAAAAATAATTTAGTGGAAAAAACTTAATGTCATTATTTATGCATTATTCATGTCATTATTAAGAAGTTTTGATAATAGTACATATTACTTCCTGAATTAAAAATTAATATTGGGAAATATTTACTTTAAGCTATTATTTCAAAATATAATAATGAGCCCATTTGTTTGCATCCTCCCAAACTCCCACAGAGATGTTAGTATCTTTACTGTGAGGTTGTACAGACTGACTTGTCCCATCAATGTTCTTTTCTGACTTTACATACTGTCACTTTTCCAGTGCTTCCCAAGACCCAAAGTCAAATATTAATATTTTAGTTCAGATTTCTGTTTAATGCATAAAACACCTCTTCAGTGTGGCAAGTTATAGATTACTAACCTGCTTTAGAACAATATGAATAAAAAGAAGAAAATTCACCATGAAGAATTTCTACTTTATTCCAAATGAGAATTAGGTAGTATAGATGATTAGGGAGGTAATCATTGTTACCTCCAATTAATGTGGTCTAGGAAGGGACTCCACACTTTTGATCATACTGCATTAACCTTTCTCATGCAGGACAGTAATTACCATCAGGGCTGTTTTCTTGATGACAAAGTATAGTTAGATATCACATGATCCTTAGGCAGCCTCTCAGAAATATTTGAACAAGGCTCGTGTGAACTCATCATAGAATTAAATGCCATAAAGCCCTCCTTATGCAATTTCACTAATGTCCTGACTCTGAAGCTTGATGGCCAGCCATCTCTGAGTAGTATCACTGATTAACATTCTCCCAAATGGATCTACAAAAGCAGAGTCTCCATGGGCCACAGTGACTCCTTCTTTGTGTCTCAGATGGTCTCATCTGCAGTGCCACACATTATGTGGTCAAAATTTCCTTCCTTTGTACTAAATACTTCTTTTGTTTCTTTCTTCCTATCTTTTTGGACATTGAATTTTAAAAGTGATCATTAAATAAGAGCCATTTGTGATGAAAAAAAAAAAAACTTAAAGATTTTTAAAATGTGTTTAGTTAAGAAATGCTATTGGTCTCAAATAGTAAACAGAAATAAAATTGAAATCCCTAATCTCCAAACTACAGATGTGACTGAGTATCCTTGAAATCAAGTGTTCTAGAGAAGCTTCTGCAAGTTTGGTTTGCTTAGCCAATAAGGTACCTGATACCAGAAAGAACTGGGAAGATACTTGAATAGGCAAATATATTACCTCATTTTTCCACCCCCGCCATGGTGTCGAGAAAGGCTAGCTCCTATGTTCTTGACTTTGAGCCAAAGCTACAAGAAAAAGAAGGCGCGTATGCAAATTCATTTCTAATATAATAAAAATGAAATGAAATGAAATAAAAACTGGATGACTTATTTACTACTATTTGCAGTGGTTATAAATACTCCTTTTTTCTTAACAAACAGTAGAATATCTGTGCCTAGATTTTCTTAGGTAGTCTGGCTTTATGGGTCATACATTGTTGCTCTTAGGCAGCTTCCTTTAGTTATCAGTCCAAAAATGTAAAGTCATTTTTAAATCACAGCTAATCTGCTGAATGCCAAAATTAGAAATGCCATAGAAATGTTGTTTTATTAGTTACATTTTGTTCACTTTCCTATATTTTTTTATCTGTCTAGAAGATATGGTTTAACTAAAATTTACCTTTCTTTTTTTTTCTCTCTCTCTAATATAACAACTTCTTTGACTAAGGTCCTTTAAGTTAATTTATATTTGTAAACTGAAGGTTTAGCTGTAAGCATAAGTATGACTTTGCATTTTATTTTTTTTTATTATTTTTTAAATTTTATTTATTTATTTGACAGAGAGAGATCACAAGCAGGCAGAGAGGCAGGCAGAGAGAGAGAAGGAAGCAGGCTCCCCGCTGAGCAGAGAGCCCAATGCCGGGCTCGATCCCAGGACCCTGAGATCATGACCTGAGCCAAAGGCAGAGGCTTTAACCCACTGAGCCACCCAGGTGCCCCTATGACTTTGCATTTTATAAAGGTAAACAGTAATAATGAAATTAACCATTATGCAAATGTGTCAAGCAAGTGACACATATACCTTTTCTCTCACATTTGACTTTGAAAATTCTCAAATCTATAGTAAATGGAGAGACTATTACAGAGATTCACTAATTATAACATTTTACAGCATGTGCTTTATTTTTCTTTCCAGATGGATACACAGATACACACACATATACATACATATATAAATACCTATGTACGCACATACAAATGTCATACTTTTTGGGTAACAATTTAAAAATAACTGGTAAACATCTGACACTTCACCTCTAAATATCTAATTAGGTATCTCCTAACATTTTTCTACATAAATGCAATACTATTTTCATAGTAAGGACATTTGACATTGATACAATATTACCTAATAGACAGTACATACTTAAATTTTCACGATCATCCCAAAATATCATTTATAAATTTTTTTTTTTTAAATCCAGTATCCTTTCAGGGATGGCTTGGTTCCCATGTTGCTTTTGTCTCTTTTAATCTAAAATGGTCCTTTCCACCATTTTTTTTTTTTTTATCTTTGGTGATAGGGGCATTTTTGGAGTCCAGATTACTTTTATAGCATGTCCCACAATTTGGATTTATCTGATTTTTTCCCCTCATGATTTTATTCAGGTTAGAATTTTTGACAAGAGTACCACAGAGGTGGTATGTGCTTTCCATTGCATTCCATGAGTATGCACAAATATCATTTGTTCTATGACTGATAACATCAAGTTTGATCACTTGGTGAAGATGGAGTCTTATCAGACTAGTCCATTGCAAAGCACTGTGGTATGATGCTTTGAAAAGGCATGAGTACCCTGTTCTACAACAATTCTCAATGAATAGATGTGCCACTTCCACAAAAAAGCTTTTAAGAAACAATGTTTACCTGTTTTATGTTTCCACTAACTGGACACATAGATGCAAAGCCATAAGGGATGGTCTATAAGGGATAGTGGAGCCAAGCAATTGAAGAAGTATGGGCTTCTTAAATCACCACATTGAAGAAGGTTGCCTACTGACCTACAACTCCCAAGCTGGGACAATTCATGAGAAATAAAGCTATACATTGTCAAGACTAAAATTTTTGGTTTATTTGATATAGACCAAAATATTTGTAGCTAGAATTATTATAAATAATACATTTAGTTCAAAACTTTCAATACTTATATTTACATAATTTTGAAGTGCTGGTTTTCATTTGGATTTATTTTAATACTTAGGTTTGATAGCCCATAGCTGAGAAAGACATTTTACAAAATTATGTTTAAATCCAAAGGGAGGAAGAACATCATTGTGTGTACTAAGTGGATTTTGATACTGATTTTTTGATACCATTCATCCACTTCAAAGACTTTTTTCTTTGTGATTTAACTGGTAATTATATCAATCAGTTGTTCTTGTAAACTAACAGAGGTGTTCAATTTACATTTTAACAAATAGAATGAATATCCACTGCTATTATTCATTTAAAGTTTTTTTTTTTTTCATTTAAAGTTGTTAAAGGTTAGAAAATTGTTACCAATTTTTCTAGGTCTATATTCACAATTATTTTTATGAGTAGCACAAACACTGTTTCTGACAACTATTAGTTGAGAATGATGGAGGAAATTGTTATGATGGAGGAACTATTCCAGAGAGCAATTTTAAAAATTCTCTTTCTATGGCAAGAGTTTCCTTTGAAAAGTAATAAAATCATATGCATTTTTTAAAACATCATTTGACTCTAGAGCATGATGAAATGCATTTGGTATTTTTAAAGTTGGTGCTTAGTAACATAACATTAATCAAATTTCTTCATGGTTCAGTTGTGGTAGTTTATATGTTTCTAGGAATGCATCCATTTCTTCCAGATTGTCAAATTTATTGCCGTAGAGTTGCTCATAGTATGTTCTTATAATAGTTTGTATTTCTTTGGTGTTAGTTGTGATCTCTCCTCTTTCATTCATGATTTTATTTATTTGGGTCCTTTCTCTTTTCTTTTTGATAAGTCGGGCCAGGGGTTTATCAATTTTATTAATTCTTTCAAAGAACCAGCTCCTAGTTTCGTTGATTTGTTCTATTGTTTTTTTGGTTTCTATTTCATTGATTTCTGCTCTGATCTTTATGATTTCTCTTCTCCTGCTGGGCTTAGGGTTTCTTTCTTGTTCTTTCTCCAGCTCCTTTAGGTGTAGGGTTAGGTTGTGTACCTGAGACCTTTCTTGTTTCTTGAGAAAGGCTTGTACCGCTATATATTTTCCTCTCAGGACTGCCTTTGTTGTGTCCCACAGATTTTGAACCGTTGTATTTTCATTATCATTTGTTTCTATGATTTTTTTCAATTCTTCTTTAATTTCCCGGTTGACCCATTCATTCTTTAGAAGGATACTGTTTAGTCTCCATGTATTTGGGTTCTTTCCAAACTTCCTTTTGTGGTTGAGTTCTAACTTTAGAGCATTGTGGTCTGAAAATATGCAGGGAATGATCCCAATCTTTTGATACCGGTTGAGTCCTGATTTAGGACCGAGGATGTGATCTATTCTGGAGAATGTTCCATGTGCACTAGAGAAGAATGTGTATTCTGTTGCTTTGGGATGAAATGTTCTGAATATATCTGTGATGTCCATCTGGTCCAGTGTGTCATTTAAGGCCTTTATTTCCTTGCTGATCTTTTGCTTGGATGACCTGTCCATTTCAGTGAGGGGAGTGTTAAAGTCCCCTACTATTATTGTATTGTTGTTGATGTGTTTCTTTGATTTTGTTATTAATTGGTTTATATAGTTGGCTGCTCCCACATTGGGGGCATAGATATTTAAAATTGTTAAATCTTCTTGTTGGACAGACCCTTTGAGTATGATATAGTGTCCTTCCTCATCTCTTATTATAGTCTTTGGCTTAAAATCTAATTGATCTGATATAAGGATTGCCACTCCTGCTTTCTTCTGATGTCCATTAGCATGGTAAATTCTTTTCCACCCCCTCACTTTAAATCTGGAGGTGTCTTCGGGCTTAAAATGTGTTTCTTGGAGGCAACATATAGATGGGTTTTGTTTTTTTATCCATTCTGATACCCTGTGTCTTTTGACAGGGGCATTTAGCCCATTCACATTGAAAGCCTGAACAGACCCATAACCAGTAAGGAGATTGAAACAGTCATTAAAAATCTCCAAACAAACAAAAGCCCAGGGCCAGACGGCTTCCCGGGGGAATTCTACCAAACATTTAAAGAAGAACTAATTCCTATTCTCCTGAAACTGTTCCAAAAAATAGAAATGGAAGGAAAACTTCCAAACTCATTTTATGAGACCAGCATCACCTTGATCCCAAAACCAGACAAGGATCCCACCAAAAAAGAGAGCTATAGACCGATATCCTTGATGAACACAGATGTGAAAATACTCACCAAAATACTAGCCAATAGGATTCAACAGTACATTAAAAAGATTATTCACCACGACCAAGTGGGATTTATTCCAGGGCTGCAAGGTTGGTTCAACATCCGCAAATCAGTCAATGTGATACAACACATCAATAAAAGAAAGAACAAGAACTATATGATACTCTCAATAGATGCTGAAAAAGCATTTGACAAAGTACAACATCCCTTCCTGATCAAAACTCTTCAAAGTGTAGGGATAGAGGGCACATACCTCAATATCATCAAAGCCATCTATGAAAAACCCACCGCAAATATCATTCTCAATGGAGAAAAACTGAAAGCTTTTCCGCTAAGGTCAGGAACACGGCAGGGATGTCCATTATCACCACTGCTATTCAACATCGTACTAGAGGTCCTAGCCTCAGCAATCAGACAACAAAAGGAAATTAAAGGCATCCAAATCGGCAAAGAAGAAGTCAAATTATCACTCTTCGCAGATGATATGATACTATATGTGGAAAACCCAAAAGACTCCACTCCAAAACTGCTAGAACTTATACAGGAATTCAGTAAAGTGTCAGGATATAAAATCAATGCACAGAAATCAGTTGCATTTCTCTACACCAACAGCAAGACAGAAGAAAGAGATATTAAGGAGTCAATCCCATTTACAATTGCATCCAAAACCATAAGATACCTAGGAATAAACCTAACCAAAGAGACACAGAATCTATACTCAGAAAACTATAAAGTACTCATGAAAGAAATTGAGGAAGACACAAAGAAATGGAAAAATGTTCCATGCTCCTGGATTGGAAGAATAAATATTGTGAAAATGTCTATGCTACCTAAAGCAATCTACACATTTAATGCAATCCCTATCAAAGTACCATCCATCTTTTTCAAAGAAATGGAACAAATAATGCTAAAATTTATATGGAACCAGAAAAGACCTCGAATAGCCAAAGGGATATTGAAAAAGAAAGCCAACGTTGGTGGCATCACAATTCCGGACTTCAAGCTCTATTACAAAGCTGTCATCATCAAGACAGCATGGTACTGGCACAAAAACAGACACATAGATCAATGGAACAGAATAGAGATCCCAGAAATAGACCCTCAAGTCTATGGTCAACTAATCTTCGACAAAGCAGGAAAGAATGTCCAATGGAAAAAAGACAGCCTTTTCAATAAATGGTGCTGGGAAAATTGGACAGCCACATGCAGAAAAATGAATTTGGACCATTTCCTTACACCACACACAAAAATAGACTCAAAATGGATGAAGGATCTCAATGTACGAAAGGAATCCATCAAAATCCTTGAGGAGAACACGGGCAGCAACCTCTTCGACCTCTGCCGCAGCAACATCTTCCTAGGAACAACGCAAAAGGCAAGGGAAGCAAGGGAAAAAATGAACTACTGGGATTTCATCAAGATCAAAAGCTTTTGCACAGCAAAGGAAACAGTTAACAAAATCAAAAGACAACTGACAGAATGGGAGAAGATATTTGCAAACGACATATCAGATAAAGGACTAGTGTCCAGAATCTATAAAGAACTTAGCAAACTCAACACCCAAAGAACAAATAATCCAATCAAGAAATGGGCAGAGGACATGAACAGACATTTCTGCAAAGAAGACATCCAGATGGCGAACAGACACATGAAAAAGTGCTCCATATCACTCGGCATCAGGGAAATACAAATCAAAACCACAATGAGATATCACCTCACACCAGTCAGAATGGCTAAAATCAACAAATCAGGAAATGACAGATGCTGGCGAGGATGCGGAGAAAGGGGAACCCTCCTACACTGTTGGTGGGAATGCAAGCTGGTGCAGCCACTCTGGAAAACAGCATGGAGGTTCCTCAACATGTTGAAAATAGAACTGCCCTATGACCCAGCAATTGCACTATTGGGTATTTACCCTAAAGATATAAATGTAGTGATCCAAAGGGACACATGCACCCGAATGTTTATAGCAGCAATGTCCACAATAGCCAAACTATGGAAAGAACCTAGATGTCCATCAACAGATGAATGGATCAAGAAGATGTGGTATATATACACAATGGAATACTATGCAGCCATCAAAAGAAATGAAATCTTGCCATTTGCAACAACATGGATGGAACTAGAGCGTATCATGCTTAGCGAAATAAGTCAAGCAGAGAAAGACAACTATCATATGATCTCCCTGATATGAGGAAGTGGTGATGCAACATGGAGGCTTAAGTGAGTAGAAGAAGAATAAATGAAACAAGATGGGATTGGGAGGGAGACAAACCATAAGTGACTCTTAATCTCACAAAACAAACTGAGGGTTGCCGGGGGGAGGGGGTTTGGGAGAAGGGGGTAGGATTATGGACATTGGGGAGGGTATGTGATTTGGTGAGTGCTGTGAAGTGTGTAAACCTGGTGATTCACAGACCTGTACCCCTGGGGATAAAAATATATGTTTATAAAAAATAAAAAATTAAAAACTCAAAAAAAAAATAAAAAATAAAAATCTGAAAAAAAAAAAACATTAATCAAATTATAGAAAACATCTACAAATTTGGAATGTCATTTTTTAATTTTAAAAAGTAACATCTTTTGATTTGAATCTCCCTGATGGCTAATGATGATGAACATTTTTTCATGTGTCTGTTAGCCATTTGTATGTCTTCTTTGGAGAAGTGTCTGTTCATGTCTTCTGCCATTTTTGGATGTGATTATCTGTTTTTTGAGTGTTGAGTTTGAAGAGTCCCTTATAGATCTGAGATACCACCTTACACCATTTAGAATGGCCAAAATTAACAAGACAAGAAACAACAAGTGTTGGAAAGGATGTAGAGAAAGGGGAACCCTCTTACACTGTTGGTGGAAATGCAAATTGATGGCAGCCACTTTGAAAAACAGTGTGGAGATTCCTTAAGAAATTAAGAAATTAAAACTACCTTATGACCCTACAATTACACTACTGGGTATTTATCCCAAAGATACAGATGTAGTGAAAAGAAAAGCCATATGTACCCCCAATGTTCATAGCAACAACGGCCACAATAACCAAACAGTAGAAAGAGCTGAGATGCCCTTCAACAGACAAATGGATAAAGAAGATATGGTCCATATACACAATGGAGTATTATGTCTCCATCAGAAAGGATGAATACCCAACTTTTGTATCAACATGGACAGGACTGGAAGAGATTATGCTGAGTGAAATAAGTCAAGCAGAGAAAGTCAATTATCATATAGTTTCATTTACTTGTGGAGCATAAGGAATAACATGGAGGACATTAGGAGAAGGAAAGGAAAAGTGAATTGGGAGAAATTGGAGGGAGAGATGAACCATGAGAGATTGTGGACTCTGAGAAACAAACTGAGGGTTTTGGAAGGGAGAGGAGTGGGAGGATGGGTGAGCCTGGTGGTGGGTATTAAGGAGGGCATGTATTACATGGAGCACTGGGTGTGTGCATAAACAATGAATCTTAGAACACTGAAAAAAATTAAATTAAATTAAAAATAATAATAATATTTTTACTTTATTTTAAAAAAATAAAAAAGTAAAATAAAACTACATTTATCCACTACTTTTTAAAAGCACCTTTTATATATTAAATAATGGCAGATTTTAACATATAAAGTATATAAATGTTCTCTATAGCTTCAAAAAAAATAACATCTTTAAGTTCAACAATTCTTTTAGCTGCTTTGCCATGAAATAATAAGTGAATCATGTATTTAAAAAACTTAATGATCATTTCCCATTTTGTTACAAAATACTGTTAATATTCTTTCATGGTTTCAGGGTCTTATTTTGAAGTTCAACTGTATAGATGGAGATGTTGGCCTGTGGAAGTTTTGTGCATTCCTGGTTGCAGCTTCTTTGTTATAATAACTTGTCAATGAATTATTCAGTGAAAAAATATTGTGAGAGGTTCTAGTTCTGTAACCTTATCCTGGCATCCTTTTTTTATTATAGTCAAAGAAACTGTTTGATTAATGATTACACTTCTACATCTTTCCACAAAATATAATTATTTATTAAAAGGATCATTCATTTCTTAACATCGTCTCTGATACTTCTTCCCTTTAACAATCCACACAAAAAGTGTTTTTTTCTTACAATTTATAATTGATTCATAGGCTATTAAATACCACAGCTGTGACATGGTAGAAACATCTGTACACTTACAACTAACTGTATAGTTAACATTTGTCTGAAACTAAATAATTTATTCTAATACATGATTTTTCAATTTTAAGTAATATTTTCTCTGCTTATTCTGATAATATGAGTATTTATGTACTCACAAAAGAATACACTTTACTTTGCTTCCATGGTGTTATCCACTTGTGACTTCAGCCATTTTTATTGCTATAATAGGAAGAATTAATGTTTCTCCCACAGGATGTGGCTGTTTGTCTTCTGCTGTTAGTAAAATCCCAAACTTTTAAAACTTTAGCATAAACTTTGGCTAAGTGGATTGTGTATGAATTAATTTGAACTTGGTAAAATATGTAGACATTTGTTTTTCATAACCTATTTATTCAGCTTGTAAATGCCTTACATGTTGTTCTGGCATGACTTCATACCACGTTTTGCTAGTATCTGAGGACACCATATGTATTTTAAGAGATTTAGAAATCCATATTCTAAACAGCATTCTTGATAATCTAGGTTTTTTTTTCTTTGCATGACTTCCTGTCAAACTTCCATGTGTCCTTACCTACAGCACAGCCATGAGAAACCAGATACAGAAGGCACATCAATGTGCCTATTTCTCACTGTGCCTGACATTATTACTTTATCTTTTGTCCGTGGTTTCTCTGCAGGATTCTTTTCTAGGTACCTTTTCATTTTGAGAAAGTTCATTTAGTTAAAACACATAATAAAATTCCTAATTTTTTCTAACTTTGCATATTTTTGAAACACGGATGCAAACTTTCTTATTTTTTACACTAAAAACAAATAGATACAATTGAGATTCTAACATTTTCTTCCCGAACTGCATTGGATCATGTTACAACCCTTTGTTGTATAGATCCTTCTTTGGAGAATGAGTGATATTGCTGGAAAATATAATAGCAGAGACTTTCAAACATCATTTGCTATGACAACTGTGAGAATCAATTTTATATTGTGATCCTGTTCACACCCACGAACCTGCAAAGGAATATTTTTATAGAATGATACTATATATGATGTACCCTAATATATTTATTATTTCACACCTGTACTGTGGCTTTGACCAAAAGTTTGAAAAATGCTGTCTGTCATGTTCTGCACACCATGCTCATGAGGAATGTAGCAGCAAAAGGCACGTGTTCTGGAGTCAGACTGGTTGCAAACTCAGCTTGGTCATTATAAAACTCATTTGGCATTTCTTCTTCTGACTTGTTTCTTCTGTAAAATGGGGATATTACAATTATTTTGCAAGGATTATGACAATAAGATAAAATAATGTGTATAAGTATCTAGTTCCATTCCTGGCACAGGGTGGGCACTCAATAAAAAAATGGTAATAATTGTTAGTGCAGTGTGTTATAATAGCAATCTTCCTGTATTTCTAATAAAAAAGGTGGGTGGGTAAAGAGAAGACAGGAATGATAACTATGGTAAGGGTGGGGGTGGGGGAGAGTCATAAGGATGCAGAGATGAGAGGAAAGACAGAAGACACAAATGTCAGCATGGCCTCTTCTTCTAATCTCATGCCTTTATAGGACTGCCTCTTCTAGATCAGTGAGATTCTGTTCAGATTCTACCACCACTTCTAGAGTGCCAGGCAAACCCACATATGCTCTCTCCTTAATTTCACAATAATTCTATAAAATGTGCCAGCAGAACAATTTCACCAATGAACACAGTAAGTTTCCAAGACATTAAGTCACTGCCTAGAGAAGCAGAAATAACACAGATCTACAGGTCCTGTCATTGTAACAATCCTTTGCCCTTGCCCTTGTCTTTCTGGAATGGGCATTTGCTAGCCAACCTAGAAGATGGTAAACTGTTACACATGACTCATGATTCCTCCAGACACAAGGAATCCTGTTTTGCCTGTTTTTCCAAATTCCAAAGTAGTCTAAGATAGCTATTCCACAAGAAGCCTACCCGCAGAGCAGCAGCTGGAAAGTCTGTCTCCTGAAGAGCTCAGAAAGGCTTCTGATCAAAGAAGACAAGAGAGGAGACCAGGGGACTCCTGAAGGTGAAGGGAGAGTCTGGCTAGCACACAAACCCACAAACCCGGGCTTGGAGCTGCCATGCAGCTTTGCCTCCCAGGGACCTACCACCATATCTTGCCCCTTGATATTTATTTCTCTGCCATCTTGGGGCTATCACTGCTCTGTATCTTCTTCAGCTTTCAGCAATCTTACCAAATTGCATTTGTAAGTTCTTTGCCTTGTTTCTGGTCTTCAAGCTGGATCTTTGTTGCATAGATCAGCTTCAGTTTTACATCCATGGAATTTTTAAAGCTCGTGTATCTCCCACGAAGTTTAGTTTCTATTAAGAAAAACCATTCTCGAAAATGATGGTTTTGTAGTCCATTGTCACATCGATATCTTATATTGACCTGATCTGTTAAGAATTCTGCAAATCTGGGTACCTGGGTGGTTCAGTGGGTTAAAGCCCCTGCCTTTGGCTCAGGTCATGATCTCAGGGTCCGGGGATTGAGCCCCGCATTGGGCTCTCTGCTCAGCAGGGAGCCTGCTTCCCCCTCTCTCTCTGCCTGCCTCTGCCTGCTTGTGATCTCTCTCTGTCAAATAAATAAATAAAATCTTAAAAAAAAAAAAGAATTCTGCAAATCTATGTATGTCTAATTGGTATTTTGTTAAAATTAGTGAAGTTATTCTGAGATTTTTATCTCCCAGGAGATGAGAGAGAAGGCATCTTTACAATGATTTATTTGTAGTTTTTTTATTTGGACAACTGACTATCAGTTTATCACCCACAATGAGACTTCTTCCACCCTGTTACAGTGTTGACCACAAGTGGTCATTTGTTCTTTTTATTCTTAGGAAAACCCCATCTTTTTCTACAATGATTCAGCCTACTAAAAGTTTCCAATGTCTTGCCATCTCTCAAAAGAAAAATACACATCAAGACTTTATTAAGAAATTTCTGATAGAAAAATTAAATCCCCAAATGCATCAATACCCAATTAAAGTTTATTAAAATAAATGTCTTATGATATTTCCTTCAATTGTATTAAAAGTAGCTCTCATATATTTCATTTTAAACTTTTGTCTCTTTGAATATCTTTATGAATCTATGGTGTTTCATAGACACAGATGAAACTTGTTATAATTAATGAGAGTAACTTAGTGTAACTCAAATATTTAAATGTTGACCTCAAACAGCAGCATTAAGATAGTTCTTTGTCCTTTTAACATTACCTTAGACATTTTCTAAAGTATCTTTGCTTATTGGCAATAATAAGATATTCCTGATACCTTTGGATACTTTCTTAAAATGCTCAAATGAAATCAATTACTCTCAAAGAGACCAGGTTCCTTTATTTAAAAAATAGTCCTGGAGATAAGTCTATATTTGTGATTTTGCATGAGTATTGCCATTGGTCAGGGGATGAGGCCAATTTATTGAGAAGGCCACAATTTTCTTTTTTGAAAAAAAAAAAAAGTTCACAAGTTCACAAGACATGTCCAAATAAACTCTAAAATTACAAATCATATTTTTAAAGATCCTGTTCCAATATAAAAATTGCAGTTTATGGGGTACCTGGGTTGTTCAGTCAGTTAAGCATCTAACTTTTGGTTTCAACTCAGATCATGATTGTGGAGTTCTGAGACTGACCCCACATCCTGCTCCATGCTTAAGATTCTCTCTCTCCCTCTGCTCCTCCCCCCAAAATTGCAGTTTACTCCATCATTTAGATTTTTAACCCCCAGCCTAAGGAATCATGAGCTTCATCTGTGTGAAGGTCTACAACATTGCCTAGAGAAATTCCCATCCTTTCATTGTTGGTGAGAAATATCATAGAAAAGCAAAATGCAGAGCATTATCCCAAAGCTTTGATCCATCAGTGATATGTTACATATATCCATTTAAATGTAACAAATTAATATGCAATACAGAGAGTATCTTATATGGTTTAATTCCTCTCTTCAAACATAGGCCAGGTCATAGAAACTTCCCCTATAACACTGTGCCCTCAAAATGAAACTGTAAAATGACAAAAAACCCAAACAGAATAGAAAGGCGTTATTAACAAGAATCTTTCTGTAGTGTAGGACTCAAAGCATATTTGGTTGTTGGCATTGTTTCTAAAATAGGATGATATCTGAGCAGTTTTGCTTCCTTTCAACACTGTTATGTGTAACATCACAAAGCCCAGTCTCTGGAAAGTGATTCAGAGCAGATACACTGAATTACCAACGAGGCTGCCAAGATTCTCTGGCATTTGGGACTTGGCAGAATGTTGCAAAATAAGTTTTCTTAGACAACTCTGATTTTTGCTACATACCCAAATGTCTGAAAAGTAGTTCCAAATGTT
Organism: Mustela lutreola; assembly: GCF_030435805.1. Classification (NCBI taxonomy): domain Eukaryota; kingdom Metazoa; phylum Chordata; class Mammalia; order Carnivora; family Mustelidae; genus Mustela; species Mustela lutreola. The sequence continues at coordinate 77,711,114 of NC_081292.1, forward strand.
CCTCTGACCACAGGTTTTCCTCCACATCTCTTGATTATGCCTTTTCATCTGCCTGGGTTAAAACACCACATCACACAAAGTTGGGGAGAGAACAAATACCCTATTTCCTCATACTGTTTCGGTCAAACTTTTCAAATTCTCTTTGAAAAGCTAACTTCTGTTTAAATGAATGCTTTTGAAAGTAAACCTACCAGATATGGGTCATTTTTAAAAGACTTTATTTCTTGTAGAGTGGTTGTAGGTTCACAAAAAATTGAGAGGATGCATAGAGATTTTCCAGATCCCCTGCCTCCCTGTCTCCCCAGGTTCCCCCACCATCAACATCCTCCTCCAGATGACGTGTTTTTTACAATTGGTGAACCTTCATTGACAATAATTATTAACCAAATTTCATAATTTATATTAGGGTTAATTCCTGGTGTTGTATGTTCTATCGGTTAGACAAATACATAACGACATGTATCCAACATTATAGAGTCATAGAGAGTAAGCTTCGTTGTCCTAAAAATCCCCTGTGCTCCACCTATTCATCTCTTTCTCCTCCACCCCACCCAGTGCCTGACAACCACTGGTATTTTTACTGTCTCTGTTGTTTTGCTTTTTCCAGAATGTACAATGGTCGGAATCATACAGTATGTAGGCTTTCATATTAGTGATACGAATTACAGATTAGTAATAAGACTTTCACTTAATAATATACATTTGTTTCCTCCAAGTCTTTTCATGGTTTAATAATTCATTTCCTTTTAGTATTGAATAATAAATTTCATTGTCGGATGTACCATAGTTCATTCATTGATTCACCTGCTGAAGGACATCTTAGCTGCTTCCATGTTTTGGCAATCACAAATATAGCTGTTATAACATTTGTGTGCAGAGCTTTGTATGTACATGTTTTCAACTCCTTTGGTTAAGTATTAAGAGCACAACTGCTGGATCTTGTGATATGTAGGAGTGTGTTCTGTTTTGTAAGAAACCACCAAACTGTCTTCCAAAGTGGCCGTACCATTTTGCATCCCTACCAGCAATGAATGGAGTTCCTGTTGCTCCACACCCTCACCAATATTCGTTATTGTCAGAAGGGCTTTTGGCCCTTCTAATAGTTGTATAACTGGCATCTCATTGTTACTTTAATTTGCATTTCCATGATGACTTAGGATGTGGAGCATGTTTTCATATGTTTGTTTGTCATCTGTGTATCTTCTTCCATGAGGTGTCTGTTAAGGTCTATGGCACATTTTTTTTTAATTGGGCACATTTCACAAGGATTTCTCAGTTATGCACCTTCTCCCCTTAGGTGGAACAAGATGGCTAGAACTGGCTGAAGTTGATCATTTTTCCTTTCTGCCAGGCCGGTTAAGCTCTGATGCAACCCCAATAGGCAGGCTCTGGTTAAGTAGTTTCTCCTTTGGGTTGATTTTGTTAGGGAGAACAGAGTGCTCTGGCATATTTCAAAAACAGTTCCCCTTTTCCCTTCTTCTGGCCAGAAGCACGAAAGTTTTTCCCTCATACCTACTATAGGAACCTGGTCAAAAGCCTAGAGGTCAAACTCACAAAATTTCCCCTTCTCTCACCCCCCCACCCACAAATGGGTCCTTTGGGAGTTTTTAGCTCTCAGACTTGTCCACTCTGAGCCTCCAGTAATTCCTCAAGTATGGTTTGGTTTTTCCTACCTGCTTCAGTTCCTGGAGAGATTTTGGCTCCTAAATGTTTGCTCTGAGAAGTTGCAAATCTGTTTTTGTTTCTTGCTCTCTCTAATATTTGGGAGCAGCCTTTTGCTCTGTGATCTCACTTCTCTTACAGATCTAAGAAACATTATTTGTTTTCGCTTTGTTCAACTTTTTACTGGGACAGAGTGATGACTTCTAAGCTCCCTACATGGAAGCAAAAACTGGAATTTCCTGGGTTATTTTTCAATTTTTTAATTTCCTATGCAGCAGATTCACACTCAGTCCAACACAGCTCTGGGGACTATCACTTAGCAGGGGAGTATATGTACTGTCATATTGTGATTTATAAAAAATATATATTTGGTTATGCAAATGACCAAAATATATTTCTTATATGTATTTGGTCTTCATCCAGTTCCTCACTCACAATTGCTAAAACTCTTGGACTTTCCTTTAAGGAAGTCATTAAAGATGTCTTTTGTCATGTTAATTAAGGTGACTTCTGGACATTCTACCCACCAATGGCTTGGGCTTGTTGCCAGGAAGTTCAACCAATCATGTAGATTAGAGGTTCCCAGACCTCTGAGGGGAGGAAGGGTTACAGGTTGAATTAGCCGACAGCCAATTGCTTAGTCAATCATAGTTCTGTAATGAAGCCTCCATGAAAACCTAGAATGACCAGGTTCTCAGAACTTCTGAGTTGGTGAACCCAATGGCAATGCCAGAAGTGTGGTACTCCTGGAGAGGGCACAAAAGCTTCATGTCTTTTCACCCTACCTCTATGTATGCCTTTCTCTGACTGTTGATTTGTATTCTTTATCATATCCTTTAACAAACTGGGGAGCCTAAGTGTTTCCCCAAATTCCGCTAGCCACTCCAGCTCATTAAAAGAACCTAAGGAGGAGGTCACTGGAACCTCCTACTGTGCCAGTGGTTGGAAACACAGGTAACAGCCTGGGGTTTGAGACTGGTCTCCAAAGCTAGGGATTGGAGGTGGTACTGCATGACCAAATCCTCAACCTGTGGAATCTGATGGTGTCTCTGAATGGATAGTGCCAAAGTTTAGCTGAATTCTCAGACACCATGCAGGGGTCTAAGAATTGCTTGGTGATGTGGAGAGAGGGACCTCCTCCCCCCATGTTGGAATTGGCCCTACTTGTTTCCTCTTCTCTCATCACAGCAGGGTGACTATTTCTAAGCCTTGAAAAAAATCATTATTTACATGTATAAATATGTTTTAAGATATGTGATGCAGAGGGAACTGTGTTGTGTCATAGTTTTTCCCCTCCACATTGCATCAGATAACATTTGTTGAGCTCAAAACTCTATGTAACTCATGACCAGATTTAAATGTGAAAATGAGTGGAAAAGACATTTGGAGTAGCAGAGTGCAGAGAAGGGTAAAATGGGTTAATGCAAAAACAGAGAGGGGATTTGGAGGAAGCAGGGTTTGCAAGGCCCAAGAGATGAATGCATTCTGCGTACATAGAGAGGACAATAAGGATTGAAGAGATGAGAAGTAACATTCACAATGAGCATGGCATATTGACGAGGCATCAGGAATTTGGTTGGATTAAAGCGAAGAGTAGAGTGGGGAAGAAAGTATGGGAGGGTCAGAAACCTGGGACAAATTATGGAGGGCTATGCAGGAAGATAAGGAAGTTAATGGCCCTCAGGTATGTTTTTTGAGCCAGTCCCTCTGCTGAGCATGCCGCTTCACAGTTCTGTCTCACCACACCCTGGGAAAGAGGCATGATGGGTGAGGAAATAGGCAGAGAGAATGAGCAGCTCACCTGGCACCATACTGCTCAGTTGTTTTCACTCTTTTTGCTCCATTCCCCCAAAAGAATTTGAAAACTGTATCATCTCACACATGGAAATTTTTTTTTTCATTTTCAATATAAATAAGCTTGTATTACTTAATATGTAGGAAATACTGAACAGTTTATGAGGTGATGTACACAACAAAATCAAAATCAATATATTTTTAAACAAGTTGATGAAATAAGTTTAAACTACTTTGTGTGAATATTAAACACACTAATTTGGAAAAAATGTCCTGTAAAATTTTTATTTATCCACTTTATATAATATGTCTTGAAAGCTTTCAGCAGTCCTGGACAGTTAGGTAAATTTAGGCTATAATTGGAAATGAGCTTTTCTAATGGAAACTAATTTTTTTTTCTAGCTAAATCAAAGAAATATTGAGATCTAATGAACAAGAGTAATTAAGATTTTCTGTGGAGGGGCGCCTGGGTAGCTCAGTTGTTAAGCATCTGCCTTCGGCTCAGGTCATGATCCTAGGGTTAGGACCAAGCCTCGCATCAGGCTGCCTGAGCAGCAGGAAGCCTGCTTCTCCCTTTCCCACTCCCCCTGCTTGTGTTCCTTCTCCCACTGTGTGTCTCTCTGTCAAATAAATAAGTAAAATCTTTTAAAAAAAGATTCTCAGTGAAATTACAACTTCTGGGAAATATTTCTGGGAGCGCTTGCCAATCCAGTTATAAGTGAATACATGAGAGAAAATAGAGGTCTGTCCTTCCTTATACGAGTCTCACCAGGAACCAGTTACCCGACTGAAATGCAACGTTTACTTCCTGGGAATATTATGATGCTGCTTCCTCAGGAAATACACCTTATGGAAATAATAATTAAAAGAAGTTACCCCGCCCCCCAAATCAGAACAAATGAAAACTAACTCTGCAACAAAGTCAGGCAGTTTAATTTGGTGAAACAATCAGAAATTTGGGTCAACATAACCTGCAATGGCCGGTTTCACATTTCAGTCAGTTGCTTTGCCATCTCAGGTACATCAAAGTACAGAGCAATCTTGTTAATTGGAAGGTGTCAATGGTCTAGACTAGAGTATGTGGCTAGATGTGTTGTTGGCTTATTTTCCCACTTCACAGTCAATTTCTTCATCAGCAAGAGGCTATTGAATGACTGCAAGACTGTTATCATCACTGTCTCTTTACTTAGATTTTTGTTCCAAAAGATAAAATGTATATGAAGATGCATTAGACTCTATTGACTGCTAGTTCTAAATTAATTTAGTGTTTCTGGATATGTCAAAAGACTGCTAGTTGCCTAATGAAATTCTCATATTCCCTGATTTTCCTTATGACAGCATAATGTTCACCCAAATATTTATATTTTCTGGACTCCTTTGCAACTTGGGGATTGCCTGAGGACACAGTTCTGGCTAAAGAGATATGATCACAAGTCACTAGGGGAGAAAGGGTGTTGCGACTAGGTAGACTCTCAGCCAGAGCAGATTAGCTGACATTGACTGCCTTTTTACCTTTTCCTAGGCACTTCTTGCTGGAAGCAGACGAAACCCCAACACCAGCATTGTTCTTTAGAGCATGAGACAATGGCTCTTACCCTAAAAATGGTGGAGCTGAGAACTGGAAAGGGATTGAATATCCAGGGACACCATGGAACCACCACATAAAACCCGAACCACCTAATTTGGGACTTACACACTTTGTGAGCAAAAAATAACTGCCTCTTTTTATTAAGTCAAAATCTATTCTGCACAACATCACTGGATACATTTCTATATTCGGGTCAATTAGGACAATTGTTAAGTTAAAAACATGGCTTTAAACCCTTTCCATTTTTTTTTAAAGATTTATTTATTTGACAGACAGATCACAGGTAGGCAGACAGAGAGAGAGGAGGAAGCAGGCTCCCCGCTGAGCAGAGAGTCCGATGTGGGGCTCCATCCCAGGACCCTGAGATCCCAGGACCTGAGCTGAAGGCAGAGGCTTTAGCCCCCTGAGCCACCCAGGTGCCCCTCCATTTTTTTTTAAAGATAAGACAGTATTACAGCACAAATATATGCATCATGACAAATTAGAAAGAAGCCAGACCAAAAAAAAAAAAAAAAAGAAGAAGAAGAAGAAGAAGAAAAAAATGAAAACATGTAAGAAGCCAGATAGATTCTATGTGGGCTTTCCTAAAACCTCTGTGGAATTACCATAGATTTAAATGGTAGTCAGTGTCCATCACTGACCCTATTTGATGGAAATCCTAATAGGGAAAATGAGTCTTTACATTAGATGGTAAACAATTAAATCTTTAATTTTCAAAATATGCACGGCCAGAAAATGGAAATTTTTCTTCTTTTGATAGAAAATAATATTATCTGCCAAAATCCTGGAGGTAAATGCCAAGAACTAGCTGAGTCAAAATTTGCTGGCAAAAATAAATGTACATGTTTCAAAATTAATCACATTTTTGGAAAAAAATGCTTGTAATGTACACTTTCTGTTTGTGATCCCCGAGAGTGTGACTATACCATTGCAGCGAAAAGCCATACAGAGTATTTGAATAAACTTAGATTCTAAAAGCTGAGGAGCATAATCATCTCAATATTTCACCTTGGATTCATAGCAATATATTTTGCTCACATGGGAGAGTGCCTCCCCAGGGTAACCAATGTAGACAAGCAGGTTTACTGTGTGTTGTTTAACCGGAGAGAAATCACACTCTCAGGAGGCAGAAACTGACCAAAATCTCTGATGTGAATGAGCAGTTCAAAAGGTGTGCTTAGAGGACTTACAGTGGGAACATCTTTTACTAACCTCTATCCACATATCCCTTTCCTCTCCCATGTTCCTGGACTTTTGCAATAATATGATGTCTCAAAGTTCTTTAAGCCTTTTAGATAAAGGAATCAATCCTTTATCTAAATACCTTCTTACATTGACATTCAATATGCAAACCAGAATTAAAGCAGAGGAATTCTGAACTGAAGATACAGAGTTAGAGAATAGGGAAGAAACACTTCATATGTCACATCTGTAAAAACTTTCAGCTAGTGTTTTATTTGTTTTTTTGTGTGTGAAGTGATTGAAAGATAATTCTCCAGGAAAATGAGATTTTACTCACCTCCCCCCTTTATTCCTCACCTTTGAATGTGTATTAACATGCATAATGAGATAGCATGGCATGATTTAATTCAAATGACAAACTTTCTCAGTGTGGAGAAGAATCAAGACTCTATGGGGGATACAAAGTATATGTTCTTGATCACCGTGTGTTCTGATCACTGTCAGGGTTGTCTTTTCTTTGTTATTCTGAAATATTTATATTATATTTTGATCTTAACATTCTAACTAGTAATTCAAACAATATTTCTATTCATTTTAGAATACTGCATTTCAAAAAAATAATAAATAACCTGGAAAACCAACTTGATTTATTGTCTTTTTTTTTTTTTAGGTTAATTATTTAATTCAGTGTTAGGTTCTGATTGCAGATACATTGGAATTTTTTTCCTTTTCTTTTTTTTAAAAGATGTCATTTATTTGAGACATAGTGCATGAGTGCTGATGCACCAGCAAGTTTGGGGAGAGGGGCAGAAAGGAGAGGAGTAGTAGACTCTCTGGTGAGCAGGGAGCCCTGTGCTGGGCTCTATCTAGGACCCTGGGATCATGACCTGAGCTGAAGGCAGACGCTTAACCACTGAACCATCCAGGAACCCTGGGACCTTTTTCTAAATACCAAGAAGGTTCAACAAGTATTTTGATTTATTTTATTTTTTTATAATATTCAAGAAGGATGAGACAAAGTGTGAATCCTGAAGTTATATAAAATGAAAGACTTCAACCAATGACATGTGTTGAGTTAAGGTAGTAACCGGTTTGCATATTGGATTCCAATCTTAGTAATCTAAATCACTTATAAATTGGAAAAAGAAAAAGAAAAAGAAAGCAAAGACATGGAAATAATGGTCTTTGGGGGAAGAAATAATTCATTTTTTTCATATTTCAAGATTCAAAGCACAGGCTGTCTCAAGTGTGAAATTCGGTAAAGTAAAACAAGCAGTTTGAAAATTTCAGCCATTTTCTTTATGTTTCTCCCTGCCTGATTTAATATTAAAAAATGAACCCAAGGAAGGCCTCTTATTCTCTCTTCAGTGGACACTGATATTTCTATTAAGGAAGGCCATTGAGAATTCTTATGTTTGGAAATCTTATCAAGTAACTAAGAATATAATCCAAATCTCCTAATTTATATGATCCCTGAAATGTCTATAGCTCTTTGGGACTACACACACACACACACACACACACACACACACACTTGATTTGATAAACGGGTTCATTGTATTAAGTTCAAATAATACTACATAAAACTCTACTAGTGAACCTACTATTTTTGGTTTTCTAGAAGAGAGGGCTAAGGTTTCCTCTAAAATAGTAATAATAAGGTTTAGACACTTACAAACTAAGTTTTGTAGGAATGCAGTTCTATTTTAATACGTTGGTCTTGTTTTGTTGTTTTAAAACTTTAATTCTCCTTTGAAAATGATCACGTGTGTTACTGCTGGAGAATAATATGGAATTGATCTAAAATAATTAAGGAAGTTAAAATAGTTATTCCTTGTTAAATGTCCCTAATATATTTAACATATCACAAAACGGTGTGGTCAGCCTACAGGTAATTATGTTACGTTTTAAAACACTGTGTCTTTTTTGAAACTGCTGCAGCCTGCTTGGCCATCCTGCTTCAACTCTGAAAACATGTTTAAAATTAAAGAACAAGCAAATTGGAGATGCTAAAGAAAAGACATAATATTGTAATGCACCAGTTGATTTAAAATGAGTGGGTGGTTTTTTTTTTGGGGGGGGGCAGCTTGTAAATATTTTTGTGAGCATTGAACTTGTATTGATTTCCTTAACTTCTTAAACATACATTGATGCAGTCCAAATCACCCTATCATGTTTGATTGAGACTCTTGAGAATCTTTTATAGATTAAAAAAAAAAAAAGAATCTTTTATAGATGAAGAGATGAGAGCATGGTGAGAGCATGGGGACTCTCAGTGTGTTGTCCGTGGGTATAGTGTTAGTGTTAGTTGGAGGCAAGCAAGGATGGGACCGCAGCGACCCTGAGTTTCAGTCAGGGACTCTCACCTCCACTAGTATGAGAGATACTTAGGACTTTTAAGCACTGCCACTGTCAGTGATTAACTATATTTTCAGAAGCTTTCATGCTCTGTTTAAAGTTCTACTAAGCATATCATTGCTTGTCAGTTGTCAGGACATATATAACTAAGTAAGGTGGTGACACATGATCACTTGTGGAGGAAGACAGGCAGTGTATCTTCAAGGAGAACTGGAAGACCTATCAATTATTACAGCCTCTAAATACTCAGCATTCAGCCTGCATGAGCTCATAGGGCTACACAGAATGATTTAGAATAGATTTTAAGTCTCAGCAGCTGAGAACAAGCATGCAAAATGTACAGTAGGAAACCAAAACTTGGGGAACTACTTCATCTTATCACCAGCAGGATATGTGAGAGGAGAAGAAAAGTCATGCTTTTCCTAGAGGTATTTTTCTTCAGAAGCAACAGAACTGGAAAACAGTACAAGATCAATTAGTAATCAAGCAGTTTGTAAAGGACAAGAAGAAAATGTGTGAAGATCCACTCACCTTATGGTGAGAGCTGCGAAACTAGCAACATTCTATTGCATTCCAATAAAGAGGCTGATAATTTTCCTTTTCTTTTTATCCTTGAGGCAAGTAGAATAATTATTCATCTCAGTTAGATTTCCTAGTTATATTAATGCGGAGGTCAACGCACGAGGAAAAAAGTACTTGTTAACTTTCATCTGCAAAGATTTTCCAGTTTATGTTAATTTTTTTTGTTGTTTTTGTTTTTTATCTATCAGTATAACAGAACTGTTTTGGACTACACAAGATGATAAAATTTTAAGCACTGCTTTCTTCATTCCTAACCTATCTCCTGTTCTAGCAATCTCAGTGTTTGGTGGTTCCATCCACAACCACTTGACCTTCTCAAACCCAAAGGTCTTCACTCACCTCTGCTTCCCATCCTCAAGGACAAACCCTGAGCAGAGTTATCATGAGTCCCCCAAGCTCTGAAATCTTTAACCATAAGACTTCACTGTGTCTCTACAGGCCAAACACAGACTGCTGCTCCTGTCATCCCATGACATCTACTCACTCACACAACTAACCTCCTTAATTTTTTTTTTTTTCCAATTAACCATTAACCAGTTGTGCTGGGCTCACTTCAACTCCTAACTGATCTAGTTCATAATGGTAGTTACTGGAATATTTCTTTCCCATCATCCTCATTTCCCTTTCTCATTTTTCCCTCTGCTCTACCCGTTTTATTAATTACTATCAAAACTAAAACTTAATTCTCAATGTCCACATTTGACTTTCTTTTTTTGTTTACCTGTTCATGCCTCTTAGCCACTTATCTATGGGGGTTTCTGTCTTTCTTAATCTGGATGCTAATATCTCACCTGCTGTATGAATTGCATTAGTTTAATCTTAACTTCTTAAAAATTTTATCTGTATGGAATGCAAGCATTCTCTCGAGACTTCTATTTTAATTCCAATATAGTATATTTTATTTTATGGAAATTTTAAATGTTAATATGATTAAATTTTTTAAATCATTGCCTCTTGATTAAGATATCGTTCTTTGCTGTGCAATAAAAGGCATTCACTTATATTTTCTTCTAACACTTCTAAAGTTTTATTTTTCATATTTTCACATTTCACAGAATTGGAGTTTATTTTCATTAAGTAAGATCAGATTTTATTTTCTTCAATATTGCCAGTCAGTTATCTGCTCATTGAAAATGTATCCACAATCACTTATGTGTGATGACATTTTTTCATATTCCTAGATTTATTTTGGGGTCCTTTATTTTGCCTTGTTCTATTTTACTTCACCTGGGTCTACAGCTTTATAATGCACATTGTTAAACAGAATGATTATTCCCAAATGTTCTTCAATATTGTCTTGGCTTTTCTTGGTCTTCTATTATTTAGCATGGATTTGAGAATTGCCCAAATTCCATGAAATCAAAGAAGGGAAGAAGGAAGGAAAGAGAGAGAGGAAAAGGGAGGAAAGCAAAGGAAGGTGGACATATCAATTTGTTGGTATTTTATTAAAATGAAAATGAATTATTTAGATTAATATAATTATTAAGTTTATCTAATCATGAATATGGTATTGCTCTCCATGTATTTAAGCACAACATTCTGTTTTTCAGTAGCTTTCTGTTCTCCACATTTTGTTGGATTTATTCCCATAACTTGGTGATTTTTTCTTTTGATTTAATGATGTTCTAATTAACAGTTGCTAGAATATAGGAATATAGATGATCTTTATATACTAATCTTAAACCAACATGATTTCTAAATCTTCCTACTTGTTCATATATAATTCTCTTGAAATTTCTAGGTAGATAATCATATTGTCTACGAGTAAAGACAACTTTACTTCTGTTCTGATATTAACTTCATATTCTTTTAATTTTTCTTTCATTATTGTTTACTTAGACTTTCTCTACCTGAATTCTTAATTTTTTAAGATTTTTTTTCTTTGACATTAGTACATGGTTATTTTGATCCAGATGGTTGCAGCACCTTTTGAGACAGTTGTTTAAGGTAAGAGAATGCTCTGTTTGACGTGTTCTAGTAATCCAACACCTAAACTTCCCTTCCTGTCAATCAAATGAGACACAAAGTCATTCTAAATGCTACAGACAGAATTCTAAATTCTCTCAGCACGGGCTTTTATTCCTACAGTAAAATGGCCTACTCATCTTGGGAGATAGATTCTATAGATTTCCAAAAACACCATACAGGACATTACATTAAATATTCTCCGTGAACCTAGAGCTTCTCATATTTCTCTCTCTAGCTACAAGATGACCTGTCAGGAGTTAGGAGCCTCCCGCAGATTGTCCTAAAATACATGTTCTCCCTTTGTCAAATAATCCCCAAAGGATATCATGAAAGTCGTTCCTTTTTCCTACATCTTTTCAACAGAGGAATTTAGAAATGAGTGAGACACAGGTAAGTTGTCAACTGAGGTATGACGGAAGTGATGGGTGTTTAGTCAGCACATTCTAGTCCTACAGATGTATGGAGATGGCTCTTCATCTGGTCATATAATGTCTTCAACAAGTTTTTCTAATGTTAAACCATGCAAGGTTGCTGGAATAGAGCCAACTTTTTTGTAACATATTGGCACCATTCCTAAATTCAGTTGGTAAATATTTAGCTTAAGATTTTACACTTAGGTTTATATAAATGTATATGTTCACACAGAGATCTAAATATGTTTGTTGTATATACATTATATAATATGAAACTTTTATATACATATGTTTTACACAAATTATTACAGTTTATCCCATTTGTTTTCTTGCCAGAAGCCTGTCTAGTTTATTAATTCTTTTGCAGAGCTATCTTTTGATTTTATTGGTGCTATTTATCATTTCTGAGATTTTGAAAATGATTTTTTTCATTTTTTCTTTCCCCCACCTTTCTTCAAGTTTACGTTTTTCCCCTATTTTCTTGAACAATAAGGTTGCTTTTTTTTAGCTTTTTAAGAAAATTTACTGAAGTATTGTTGACACAGCATATTATATTAGTTTCAGGTGTACAACATAGTGATTGGATATCTCTATATGGTATGCTATGCTCATCACAAGTGTAGCTACCATGTTTCATCATACAGCATTATTACAACATCATTGACTATGTTTCCTATGTTGTACCTTTTATCCCTGTGACTTACTCATTCCATAACTGAAAAGCCTGTATGAGGTCATTCATTTTTAATCTTCTTTTGTAACAAGACGACCTATTTCTTTCAAAGGAAATTTTTCTGCAGCTCAAAAGATTTGTGTTTTTTTGTTGTTTACTTCTGAAGACTTTATAATTCTATTATGGTGTGGATCCATAAATTATTTATGCATGTTTTAAATATCCATACATGAGTTTTAGAGCTACTCTCCATTTATTTCTGGTTTTGTCTTGGTTTTATTGCTCATTTAATTGCATGTTGGTAAAAATATGTTCAGTACTGTGTTGCATTCACATGATTTCCTCAGCTTTATCTTCCAGGCATGTTGTCTCAATTTCAGTGAGTACATTTTTTATTTCTTTTAATTCAGCTTGGTCTTGTTTTAAATCAACCTATTTCTAAAATACTGCCCAATTTATTCATGAGGATATTTATTCTTTCTTTTATCTTATACTCACTTTGTAATGTCAGAATGTTCAATGTTTATGATATTTACTCCCTTCTATCATGACCCACTTTCTTTATACGGTGTGTTAAGGGTTTTTATGGGCTCTCATCTTTACCTGGGCTATGTTTCCTTATGGAAATCTAACATGCCAAATTCTGGGAAATCCTGTGTATCTGGCACTGTTGAACACTTTCCTCTTAAGCTGCTTAGTATTGCATTTCTCCTGAAACCTGGTGGGACTCTGCTTTCGGATTAACTATGTGGTTCATTTATATGGTCAACTAATATTTAACAAGGAATCCAAGAATACACAATGGAGAAAAGACAGTCTTTTCAATAGATAGTGCTGGGATAATTGGATATTCAAATGTAACAGAATGAAACTGAACCCATATTATATACCACTCACAACAATTGACTTGAAATGGATTAAATGGTTAAATGTAAGACATGAAACTATGCAAAAAAAAAATAGGAATAAAATCATTTGGAGTAGGTCTTCATAATGATTTTTTGGATATGATACCAAGAACACAAACAACCAAATAAAAAATAAACATGTTGGGGCACCTGGGTGGCTCAGTGGGTTAAAGCCTCTGCCTTTGGCTCAGGTCATGGTCCCAGGGTCCTGGGTTTGAGTCCCACATCAGGCTCTCTGCTCGACGGGGAGCCTGCTTCCTCCTCTCTCTCTGCCTATCTTCTCTGCCTACTTGTAATCTCTGTCTGTCAAATAAATAAATAAAAATCTTTTAAAAAAATAAATGAACATGTTGGAAAACGAAAAGACTAAAAAAACTAAAAAACTTTTTCATAGCAAAAGAAATGATCAACAAAGGAAGAAGATGACTTATGGAATTGGAAAAAAATTATAAGTCATATCTGGGGTTAATATCTAAAATATATAAAGAACTTCTACTACTCAATAGCATAAAAATCAAATAACCCAATTGCAAAAATGGGGAAAGGCTCTGGATAGATATTTCACCAAAGAAAAGATATGAAAAGCAGGTCTGTGAAAATGTGCTCAAAATCACTAGACATTAAAAAAATGAAAATTAAAACCACAGTAAGATACCACCTCAGGCTTGAAAGAATGGTGATCATCAAAAGGACAAGAGTTATAAAATGCTGGTGTGGATGTAGATAAAAGAGAACCCTTGTGCAGTGCTGGTGGGATTGTAAATTTTTACAGCCACCATAGAAAGAAAATGATTCTTAAAACATTAAAAATAAAAGTACAAATAAAACAATAAAAAATAAACCCAGCAATTCTGCTTCTGAGAATGTATTCAAGAAAATGAAAACACTAACTTGAAAAGATACCTGCACCCTCATGTTCATTATTTGGAAACAGATATCCATCAATGGATGAGCAGATAAATGATTTGTGATATCTATCTATCTATCATCTATCTCTTATATATTATCTATATCTAAAGGAATATTATTGTCATTTTTTAAATGAGGAAATTTTACCCTTTAGAACAATGTAGATGGACATTAATAATATTATCCTAAGTGAAATAAGTCAGGAAGAGAAAGATAAATACTGAATGATTTCACTAACACATGAAATCTTTAAAAAAACAAAAATAAACTCATAGAAAAAGAGATCAGGTTTGTGGTTACCAGATATGAAGGATGAACGGATGGGAGTTGTAGGGAGGTGGTAAAAAAATGTAAACTTCCAGTGAGAAGATAAAGAAGTACTGGGAATGTAATATACAAAATGAGGACTCCAGCTAACACTGCAGTAGGATAAATAGAAAGTCATTAAGAAAGTAAATCCTAGGAGTTTTCATCACAAGGAGAACTTTTTTTCCTTCTTCGTTTGTATTGTATCTATAGGAGACGATGGGTGTTCGATGGACCAATAGAGGTAATCATTTCACTTTATATAGAAATCAAACCATCATGCTGTGCACCTTAAAATTATACAATGAGGTCTGTCAACTATGTCTCAGTAAAATTGAAAAAAAATATTTGGTTTTTGATTTTATGTTTCTTTCCAAGGATGACTACAGATTCCCAGGACTTCACCACCACAAAATACTTATCTAGCTTCTTAACTAAGGCTCATTTAAATAAAATAGTAAAATACCTGGATTTTATCATTTTCTTCCTCAAACCTTAGTTTACAGGTTATATTTCCATTTACTAACACAAGACAGTCCTTGATCCCAGCCTGATCAGAGGACAGCTTTGAGATTAAAGCTCCCTTCTGGGGTGGGTCTTCTCAATTTTTAAGCCAAAAGAAAGGCCAGATGGTCTTTTCCATAGTGGCATTACATACAACCAAAATAAAGAAATGAAAATGACAGCTTAGAAGTTTAGTGAAAAACAGAGTTGCCCCTTGAAAACATGCATTTGAACTTGCATGGGTTTATTTATACTCAGGTTTTTTACAGTACAGTTCTGTAAATGTATTTTCTCTTCCTTAGGATTTCATAATAACATTTTCTTTTCCCTAGCTTACTTTATTTTAAGAACATGGTTTATAACACATACAACATATAAAATATGTGTTAATCAACAGTTGATGATATTGGTAAGGTTTCTAGTCCATAATAGGCTCTTAGTAGTTAAGTTTTGGGGAAGTTAAAGGCTATACATAGATTTTCAGTTGTGTGGGCGTCAGTGTCCCAACTCCTGCATGCTTCAAGTGTCAACTGTATTTATAAATAAAACACTGCACTTAAACCAGCAGCAGACACTGGCTGATGAGAGAGAAGGAAATATATGTTATTGGGAAGTTAATTGAAGCCACATAAAAGGAAAAGAATTTACCAGGGGCTTATTCTTATAGAAAGCAAACCTTCAAGTTACCATAGGAAGGAAAAATAAAAAGAAGAAAAAAAAAGAAATGCACACATACACACAATCACTCTGTGTGTTTGTGTGTGTGTGTGTGTGTGTGTGTGTGTGTGTAGACAGAGAGAAAGAGAAATAATTTTTTTTGGATATTAAATATATATTTCCTCCCTATTCTGTTGAGAAGGTAACTTGATAAGACCCAAAGGAATGTTACCTCCAATCCAATGACTACATTGTGTTCCAGTTTTCAACAAGGGAAGGAATAGAGTAAGAGCAAGTCCTTTCCAGAAGATACTCAATTACATTTCTTTAGGAGGGAATAACTTTAAAATATGTGAAGAGGGGAGAATAATCAGCTCTTTTGAATTTTGAGTAAAACAGTGGCTGTTTTCAGTGGCAGGTGGTTTCCAGAAGATCCTCAGGGTATCCCCTTTAGGAGAATAGCCTGATTATTACTCACAAAGCAGTGTTCTCTTTTTCAGCATGAGATTCTACAGGAAAACCTGTCAGATCTTAGAGGATTATGGGGTAAAGGGGTAGGGAGAGGAAGAGGAAGAATCAAAGTTCTGGACAGCAGCCTATCCTATGCCCATGCTGACTATGAATTTCAGAATCATCTTACCTACCTCCAAGAGGCAGCAGAGTGTGGGCTCAAGGGCAGGACAGAAGCAAATGGACATTATGCCAGGCTCCAGGACAAGGGCAGAATTGTAGGACTTGGCCCAGACACACTCTGCCCAAAGCAGTGCCTCCTCTGCCCCAACGATTCTACCACAGAGAAGTCAGTGATGGTTTATCTCCCTGATTGGACCCTGAAAAGTACAGTGGAGAGAAATTTCCTAGCCAGTCTTGGTCTCTCACTAGCATGGGCTGGGCCATGACAGAGAAAGAACTGCTCTTCTTTTTCTTGGTCTGTAGTAAAGAACTCTGAGGGCAGGGTGGATTTTATTCAAGGGAAGAGGCCTCTGGGTCCCTTGGCCTCATGCCACAAAGTCAATGCATATTTATATACCACACTTAATTTATGTGGAATTTTCAACTCATACCCTGCTTGATAGGATAGCTTGATAGTCCTGCCAAATGACATGCCAAAGAGTATTATTCCATTTTGTAGATAAAGAAAATCAGATTTAATGATGTAAAGTGACTTCACAAAGCAACAAAGCTATGAAGCAACAACACTGGTACCCAGGCACAGTGTTTTCAACCAGCCCCTAATAGCATGTCACTTCCCAGTGGCTGCTCCCAATCTTTGTCTGTCAACAACCACCTTTCTCCATGTAGACAATCCAACTTGCCAGACAGCTTCTGTCTCACAAATACTGAACTAAATGGTGTGAATAACTCCTAAGCTGCTTATTTTCTGATGAAGCAATGATCTAACATAACTGCTGCTCAGACCATAGGAAAATGAGCTCCCTGTGCATTAAGTGAGAGTCTGTGGTGAAGCCAATGTCAAGCCATGGGACAGTCACTCTATGCAAGAGCTTCCTGAGCCTTCAGAGGAAGGGGCCTTGCTCCCACCTGGCCTATCTCATTTCCCTTTGTCTGCCCTGCACCCCTAACTTCTGCCTTCACCAGGTCACCTCCCTTGGCAATGGACTTCAAGGACTCTCTAGTACTGACAGCAAATTTTAAGTTTTTATTTTTCTTTAAAATATTTTATTTATTTGAAAGACAGATAGAAAACACAAGTAGGCAGAGCAGCAGGGAGAGAGAGAATCAGGCTTTTTGCTGAACAGGGATCCCCATGCAGAACTGAATCCCAGAACCCTGGGATCACGACCTGAGCCAAAGGCAGACACTTAAACTACTGAGCCACCCAGGCACCCCAAATTCTAAGTTTTTAGGATAACTTGTCTCATGTTGGTTGAGGCCAAATTTTACTATTTTTTTGGAAGTTTAATTTAAAATAAACATTAGCACAGAAGAGAAATAACAAGTCTTCATATTTTCAGGAATATAAGTGTCTAAACTTTGCTTAAGAACAAGTATAATTATACCCCAAATATAGAGCAATAGCCCAGATTGTACCTGTTTCTTTTCTGCCTATTTTATTCAGTTATAATTGGCATATAACATCTTATTAATTGAAGGTATACAACATAATGATGTGATATATGTAGATATTGTATAACATTAATGAGTTAAAATTAACTCATTAAACTAAGTTAACATCTATTACCTCACATAGTTACAGATTTTTTCCTTGTGATGAGAACTTTTTAAATACATTTTTTTTTTTTTTTTTTTTTTTTGCTGGAAACCAGGAAGCCTTTTATTGACCTGATAGAGCGGAGATACCCCCCCCACCGACCCTCCCATGTCCTTTCACACAGGCATCTTATGGCAAAGAGTTTTTTCAGAGTCCCTCCAGGGACAGAACCAGAGGTTTCCCTGGGTGTGGCTTGTTTTTTTAAGTAATCTCTATACCAAACATGGGGCTCAAACTTAGGAACCCTAGATCAAGAGTAGCATGCTTCACTGACTGAACCAGCAAGGTTCCCTGAGATGAGAATGTTTAAGATCTATTTCTTAGCAGCTTTCAAATATACAATGCATTATTGGTGACTATGGTCACCATGCTGTGCATTACATCCCCAGGACTTGTTTATCTTTTTTTTTTTTTTTTTAAAGATTTTATTTAGTTATTTGACAGAGAGACACGGAGAGGGAATACAAGCAAGTGGAGTGGGAGAGAGAGAAGTACTTCCTGCCCAGCAGGAAGCCCCATGTGGGTGGGGCTCTACCCCAGAACTCTGGGGTTAGGACCTGAGCCAAAGACAGATGCTTAAGGACCAAGCTACCCAGATGCCCCTCCCAGTACTTGTTTATCTTACAACTGGAAGTTTTTGGACCATGTTCACTCATTTCCCCCAACTCCACTCCAGAGAACTACCGATCTGTTTTCTGTTTCTATGAAACCAGTGTTTGTTTGTTTCCATGAATAAATGAGATCACGCAGTATTTTTCTTTCTCTGTCTGACATGTTTCATTTAGCATAATGTCCCTGAAGTTCATCCATGTTGTCCCATGGATATATAACCAAATTTATCATATTTAAGTAACAATAAACTATAGTTTAAGTAATCACACTGTTGTAAAAATAATTTTAAAAATTTTAAATGGAAGCAAGGAAAAATAAAACTTGATATCCCTTAAATATACAGAGTATCTAAAAAGGCCAATAGTATTATAGATAAAGGGGCTAAAAAGTGATTGTACAGTTTCAAAAATGAAAATTGATCTTTGTGAAAAGATAGAGGCTCAGACTCACTTATCATAAAAAATATAAATCAAAACTACACAAAGATATTTTTATTATAAAACTACTGTTTTTCACCTTTTAATATGGTGTAAGTAAAAAGGTCCGTGTCTTCTCTTTCCAGAAAGATTTAAGCCCACAGAAGACAGGAGCCATATTTTACCTCAAGAGCACCTTAATTAATATCTGATTAGCCAATATCTGGGGAATGATTAGAGGTTAATGCTGTGGAAGCTACTGATGGAAATTTGTTCTTTTCAAAGTTGCCACAGACTTCAGAAACAGAAAAAGGCAATAGGTTAGGGGTGCTAGTGAAGGGGGGAGGACACATTCTCTGCCTTGAGGTGATTCTACTGCTCTGGAACAGTACATTCAGTCATCTTCCTGTCTGGGTATAATTTTGAGGAAAAAAGAAAGAAGAAGAACAAAGAAAACAGTGGCAATTCACTATTGAGGAAAAAAAAAAAATCAGTGGCAAGCCTATTGTGAGGTTTTCGGTCTTTTTCTGGCATAATCTGGCACGTTAAGAGAAAGCTATTTGAATTATATGACCATATACCCAATTCCCAGCATTTCATCTTCTCTTTTCAGGGTATCTTAGATTGGCAAAAATCATGAAGTAATTTTTAATCAACCCAGTCAAAACAAGAATTTAAAACAAAGCCAGTTTTTTACTGGATATGTGCCCTAGTAGAAGTGGCTGGTTGGGAGAGGTGGTCTGAATGGTGGAGGGAGAGGAATTAAGAGCAAATAAGATACTGGCAATTATTTTGGTTCACAAGTAATGGCAAAAAATGTCTCCAAGATATTTATTTTTAAAGTCTTCTTGCAGTTCTTTTCATAAGCTTTTCATATTGAATGATATAATGAAAGGGCTCAATTCCAAATATTATGACATTTTATGCAGTCACTACTTAAAATACTTTTAAAATGCCAAAAAGAGCACAATGCTAATGAGAAAAAGGCAATTTTGCCTAGTCTTGACAAAGTTAGAATGAAGAAGATAATCTCTAATCAGAGGGGAGGTTAAATCTAGAATTAATATAACTAGTAAAAAGGTATAGTGTCTGGAAGGGTAAATGTCTAGAAGAGAAAAATAATGTTTTGATTTTCTATGAATTGTAAAGTGAATAAAACCCATAAAAAGCACGGCAGATTTTCAGTGTAACTAGCAACTTTCATTTTGCTAGCTTTCATACAACAGTAGGTCCAAACACTGAATATGCGTTAGTTAAAACTCTTAACATAACATTAAAAAACCCCAACCCATACATTTTTAGGTCTATAGTCAACAATTTGAGGTTCTGAAACAGAAGTTATTCTCCTCACAAGTATTATACATAGCTTTAGAATAGGGTTAAATGTCTCTTCCTGAGGTCATTTAGTTTCTTCTCTTGTTTGTTCTTTTCAATACCTTGTGTGACTGTGGTCTGACATGCAGACAGAGAAAAAGTGGCCAGGGGGCAGTCTCTGTAGGCTGGGTACAGGACACTTTTTATACCAACGTTTCTAGAGGTGTAGGCTTGCTGAAGGGATTTATGAGCTCAAAAATCCACAACCCCCGCCCCCCTCAATGAGTGCCAAAAGGAAAGCTTTAATGTCCCATTCTCGGTTTCCTTACGAAAGAGCCTGTTCAATATGTGAGATTCTTTTTGGCAGAAAATATTTCAAATTTTACATTGGCTTGAAAAACATTTTTTCAGAACACTACTCAAAGGCAAGACACAATGCTAGGAGTTGATAGAAGAGAAGTAGTTTGGAGTTGAAAGGAGAAAAATGACTGGCAGTTTAGAAATGGTCTAGGGAGCTGAGATTGGTGAGAAAGCTAATGGGGTGACCTGCTGTGTCCAGGCATGGTGCCATTATGAGCAGAACTAAAACTGAATAATCTTGGTGATTATGGGGCGCCTGGGTGGCTCAGTGGTTAAGCTGCTGCCTTCGGCTCAGGTCATGATCTCAGGATCCTGGGATCGAGTCCCGCATCAGGCTCTCTGCTCAGCAGGGAGCCTGCTTCCTCCTCTCTCTCTCTCTGCCTGCCTCTCTGCCTACTTGTGATTTCTCTCTGTCAAATAAATAAATAAAATCTTAAAAAAAAAAAATAAAAAAAAAAAATAAAAAATCTTGGTGATTATGAAACATTCCTTTCCATAGATCTTGTTTTATGCATATCTGAAGTGACTCAAACAACTCTGTAGACCAAAGCTGAGGCTGCAATTAAAAGAAGAATCCCTGTCCTCACAGAGTGCAGAACTCAGAGCATAAAGAGAATGTATATTGCAGGGCAGAATTTGATAGGTGAAAATAGAAGTGGAGGAACATACCACACATTATAGGCATCAAAGGGAGCCCCAGAGGAATGTGGAATAAGATCTGCCTGGGAAAATCTGGCAAAGGTTTCTGAAGGAACTGGCCTCTGTTCGCTGATACACCATGCACCAAATGGGCTTTCCAAAGTGGGAAACTTGAGTTTAGTGCAAAAAATGTGCCATGGGGTAGGGGGAGAGACAAAAATAAGCCTATGCAAATAGCACAAACTGAGCAGAGGCACAAAGGGAATAAACAGACTTTGAGAAGTAGTGACAGAAAGATTGGAATTTGGGCAACGGGGTGATTAAAGACACAGAGATGAGAAAATGTAAATCAGTTGGATGAATACTAAATGAGAAGTTTAGCATACTGGGCCAGAGAGTGAAAGGATGTCATGGGTGAGAAGAGAGAGCCAGGTGGTGTGTCCTAGAGATGAGGTGGGAGGAAAGTGAGAGCCTTGAAAGTCACGTGAAGAATTTTGGTTTTATTTTCTATCTCTTGGGTTGCCCACTGATCAGTGACGCATTTAGAGTGGGATCTTGCCTCAGAATGAAGGATGATAGGAAAGGGATTAAGGTCAGATGGCAGCTTGGCTAGCTGGGAGTGGGTAAAACACTAGCAGAGTTTGGTGAATGGTAGAGCCAGGCAACTCCAGGTTGGCAGTCGGGGAGTGGGAGATGTGAAAGCATCTGTACTTGCTTGTGTCAGGAGGGAAGAATCCATGGTGCCTGGGGTTTCCAGCCTGTATGTTTAACAATATTATAGTAAAGAGGAGTTCTACAGGTAAAGACTGTGATTCTTCTGATTGCATACCTAAGCCATTCCACATGGAAGATGCAGAAGTGTAATCAGACTTGAAGGTGGGAGTATTCTGTGCAAAGGTGAAGCTTAAGACATGGGAAGAAATGATGAGGTTGCCATTGAAGAACCCCTCCCAAGTCCTTCCCTTCGGCTTCTTTCGATTCCAAATGTATGTCCTTTGTATCCAATCACACTCCAAGGTCTACCAGTCCTATCTGGTCAATTATGAAACTGTTTCATCATTTTCCTTAGAGCTGTGTTGTCGAGTACTTAGTTATGTGTGGCTAATGAGCACTTGAAATGTGGTTAGTCTGAATTAAGCTGTACCATAAGTACAAAAACTTGTAGTCTGTATGAAAAAATAAGTGTTAAATAGCTCAATACTATTTAATATGATTATTTGTTGAAACAATAATTTGGGTGTATTAAGTTAGATAAAATATATTATTAATTTTAGTTGTTTATCTTAAGAACTAGAAAACTTTAAAACACATATGTGGTTCATATTATATTTATATTGGATAATACTCTCTAGAGTATTATTTTGGCATAGTAATAAGATATAACTTAAAAGTGGGATATAAAGTATTAAGACAGTTTACAAACATCTATAACCACATCTCTCTGGGTACTGTCATTCCTTATCTTCTTCCATTTATCTATGTTACTCTGGTACATAAATTTATTAAGTTTGTGGGCTTTCTTAACGACACACCCAAGCAACTCCCTAGTAAGAATGTCAACTGCCTGGGTCATCTTTTTCTAGTAAGTGCTTGACACAAACATTGTCAGGCAGCAGCTTGCTAGTGAACTAACTCTCAGAAACAGAACAAAATAAAACAGGAACAAAAACAAAACTCTGATTTCCATGGTATAAATACTTGCACAAAGGCCAATTTCATGCTACCACTATTTTATCAACTTGTTTGCCAAATTCCTGCATAGCTACCAATGCAATCTTATGAGACATTTCAAGGAGGTTATTAGTTGCATGTTCTTTCAAATACAAGCCATTTGCTGAGCCAAAGGATCAACTATGACTCTAGAGAAGAGCTATGCTAGAACTTTTTGCAATGATAGAAACGTTCTATATTCTGTGCTAAGTGACTACTGAACACTTGTACTATGGCCAGTACAATAAAAACGTGAATTTTTAATTTAATTCAATATTAATTAAATTAAATTTAAGTAGCCTCCTGTGGCTACTGGCTGCTGTATTGAATAATCCAGGTCTGAAGATGAACAGGGCAGATGGAGATTTCTTTCCTTTTTTTTTTGCAAACATAAAGTATATTTATATATCAAATCATCATGTTATAAACATTGAATATATACAGTTTCATTTTTAAATTATACTTCAACAAACCTGGAGAAAACAGAATAAGAAACTCATATAAGCCCAGTTTCCAGCTTGGGTAAACAGGCTGGAGTAAGTGGTGGGGATTGAACAGATTTGCTCCTATTGATATTTCCTTCTTGGAAAAAGAACACAGAAACTGCTCTCAATATTTTTTGTCACTATATTTTTTTTCATAAAACTCTGGCAAATATTGCCTTAATTCTAATTAATATAACTTAAATTTATGAATATAATTCCTGCAAACTCTGCATCCCCGTTTTAAAAGCCACAGATTTTGAAGGTTCTTAAATAAGACCTATTAAGATTTCCATAAGGAGAACTTTCCTCATCTTGGTTGCTAACATAAGTGCATTCCATGGTCACTAAAAAGTTCTTGGAGCACAAGGAGAGAGCTCAGTTACTATAGAATAATCATCTTGGTTCTTCAGAAAACATTAGACTACCAGTTTGAGCCCAATGAAGAGAACCATGTGGAATTTCCTGCTTTATATTCAGGTGCAGAAAAAACACGTCTTTCCCCCTGGGTAATGAAGCTCAGAACAAAAAGAAAATCTTCAGCTTTACTAAAAGAAATATTTGACAATAGCTGGAGGCATATTATATTTGTCTTAATCACATAAGATTCTTTAATCTCATTCCCATTGTTTCAGATTCCAGATGAACTCACCAACTTGTCGATTAATCAGAAAGTCATTGACCAAACAAACAAATAAGCAAGCAGACCAACAACATATTATCAGGCTTATAAATACAGATAACAGACTGGTGGTTACTAGAGGGATCAGGGGTACAGAGATGGACAAAATGGGGAAGGGTGTAGGAGGTACAGGTTTCCAGTTATGGAATGGGTAAGTAATGAGGATGAAAGGCACAGCATAGGGAGCACAGTCAATGGTATTGTAATAGTGTTGTGTGGTAAGAGATGGTAACTACACTTGTGGGGAGTGCAGCATAATGTATAAACTTACCAAATCACTATGTTGTATGCCTGAGAGTAATTTAACATTGTGTGTCAACTATACATCAATTAAAAAATAAGTAAATTTTAAAAAGGTATTGATCAATGAAACTTGAATTTAGATAGTTGACTGTCTAAATCAGTTCTGGTTCCTGAAGCTCATTTTACTGCACTTCAGAATCCCAAGACTTAATGCTCAGTAACTGTTTCTAAGTTCATCCTATGAAAAACAGCATAATAATTTCTTCATGGCTTCATTAATCCCCAAATGGTAAAAATAATATATTAAGAGATCAGTGAAACTTTGAATTAAATTAATAATACTAAATGTGTATACACTTAATAAAGAATTTTTTAACTTAAATTCAATTAGCCCACATATAGAACATCATTAATTTCAGAGGTAGAGCTCAGTGATTCATCAGTTGCATAAAACACCCAGGACTAATCACAGCACATCTCTTCCTCAATGCCCATCACCCAATTACCCTATCCCCCCTACACTTTTCACCTTCAGCAACCCTCTGTTTCTTTCTGACAGTTAAGAGTCTCATGGTTTGTCTCCCTCTCTGATTTCTTTCCATTCCATTTTCCCTCCCTTCCCCTATGATCTTCTGAACTATTTCTTATATTCCACATATGAGTGAAACCATTTGATAATTGCCTCTCTCTCTGATTGACTTCTTCCATTCAGCATAATACCCCCCAGTTCTATCCACATAGATGTAAATGGTAAGTATTCATCCTTTCTGATAGCTGAGTAATAACCACTGTATATGTATACCTCTTCTTCCTTATCCATTCATCTGTCAATTGACATCTGGGCTCTTTCCAGAGTTGGGCTATTGTGGACATTGTTTCTATAAACACTGTGGTGCAGGTGCCCCTTCTGATCACTACATCTCTATCTTTGGGGTAAATACCTAATAGTGTAATTCCTGGGTCCTAGGGTAACTCTATTTTTAACTTCTTGAGGAACTTCTATACTTTTTTCTCAGAGTGGATCTACTAGCTTGCAATCCCACCAACAGTGTTAAGAGGGTTGCCCTTTCCCTGCAGCCTCACCAACATTTGTTGTTTCCTGACTTGTTAATTTTCACCATTTGACTGGTGTGAGGTAGTACTCACTGTAATTTTGATGTGTATGTCCCTGATGGCAAGTGGTGTGGAGCATTTTTTTCATGGGTCTGTTGGTGATTTGTATGTCTTCTTCAAAGAAATGTCTGTTCATGTCTTCTGCCCATTTCTTGACTGGATTTTTTTTTGGGGGGGGGGTGAGGGGTAAGTTCTTTATATATCTTGGATATTAAGCCTTTATCTGATGTGTAATTTGTGAACATCTTCTCCCATCCCATAGGTTGCCTTTTAATTTTTTTAACTGTTTCCCTTGCTGCACAAAAGCTTTTTAATCTTGATGAAGTCTCGATCGTTCATTTCTGCTTTTGCCTCCCTTGCCTTCGGCAACATGTCTAGCCAGAAGTTGCAGCAGCTGAGTCACAGAAGTTGCTGCCTGTGTTCCCCTCTAGGATTTTGATGGATTCCTGTCTCACATTGAGGTCTTTCATCTATTCTGAATTTATTTTTCTGTATGGTGTAATAAGATGGTCCAATTTCATTTCTCTACATGTGGCTGAGCAATTTTCCCAACACCATTTGTTGAAGGCAGCATCCTTTTTCTATTGGATATTCTTTCCTGCTTTGTTGAAGATTAGTTGATCATAGAGTTGAGGGTCCATTTCTGGGTTTCTGGGAACAATGTCTGTTTTTGTGCCAGTACCATACTGTCTTGATGATTACAGCTTTTTAATAGAGCCTGAAGTCTGGCATTGTGATGCTACCAGCTTTGGTTTTCTTTTTCAACATTCCTCTGGCTTTTCCGAGTCTTTTCTGATTACATACAAATTTTAGGATTATTTGTTTCAGCTATGTGAAAAATGTTTCAGGTATTTTGTTAGGGATTGCATTGAAAGTGTAGATTGCTCTTGGTACCATAAACATTTTAACAATAATTGTTCTTCCAATTCATAAGCATGGAACATTTAACCATTTCTTTGTTTGTTTGTTTGTTTTAAAATTTTATCATGTGTGTTCTATAGTTTTAGAGTACAGATTCTTTACCTCTTTGGTTAGGTTTATTACTAGGTATTATTTTTTAAATGCAATTATAAATGGGATCAATTCCTTAATTACTCTTTCTTCTGTCTCATTGTTAGTGTATAGAATTGCAAGTTACTTCTATCCATTGATTTTATATTCTGCCACATTGCTGAATTCCTGTATGAGTTCTAGCAATTTTGGGGTGGAGTTTTTTGGGCTTTCCATATAGAATATCATGTAACCTACAAAGAATGAGAATTTGACAACTTCTTTGCCAATCTGAATGCCTTTTATTTGTCTTTCTTATCTAATTGCTGAGGATAGGATGTCTGGTACTATGTTGAACAGCTGTGGTGAGACTGGATATCCCTGTTGTGTACCTGACCTTAGGAGAAAAGCTCTCAGTTTTTCCCCAGTAAGAATGGTATTTGCTATGGACTTTTCATAGATGGCTTGTATGATACTGAGGTATGCTCCCTCTATCCCTACACTGTGGAGAGTTTTAATCAAGAAAGGATGCTGTATTTTGTCAAATTCTTTTTCTATATCAATTGAGAAGATGATTAGGGTTCTTGTCTTTTCTTTTATTAATGTGATACATCCATTTTGATTAATTTGTGGATGTTGAACCACCCTTGCCACCCAGGTATAAATTCCACCTGGTCGTGGTGAATAATCTTTTAATGTACTGTTGGATCCTATTGACTAGTATCTTGGTGAGTATTTTGACATCCATGTTCATTAGGGTATTTTTTATAATTCTCCTTTCTGATGGAATCTTTGTCTTGTTTTGGGATCAAATTAATGCTGGCTTTATAGAACAAGTTTGGAAGTTTTCCTTCCATTTCTATTTTTTTAACCAGTTTCAGTAGAACAGTATTATTTTTTCTTTAAATGTTTGGTAGAACTCCCCTGGAAAGTCATCTGGTCCTGGACTCTTTTTTTTTTTTTTTTTTTGAGAGGTTTTTGATTTCTGCTTCAATTTACTTGCTGATTATTCATCTATTCATATTTTCTATCTCTTCCTCTTTCAGTTTTGGTGTTTAAAAGTTTCCAGGAATGCCTCTATTTCTTCCAGATTGCCCAATTTGTTGGTATATAGTTGCTCATAATATGTTCTTAAGACTGTTTGTATTTCCTTGGCATTCACTGTGATCCATCCTCTTTCATTCATGATTTTATTAATTTGGGTTCTTTCTCTCTCTCTCTCTGTTTCTCTCTCTCTCTTTGGTAAGTCTGGCTAGGGTTTTATCAATCTTATTAATTCTTTCAGAGAACCAGCTTCTAGTTTTGTTGATCTGTTCTACCAATTTTTTGGTTCCTATTTCATTGATTTCTGCTCTAGTCTTTATTATTTCTCATCTTCTGCTTGATTCAGGCTCTATTTGCTGCTCTTTCTCCAGCTCTTTTAGGTGTAAGGTTAGCTTGTGTATTTGAGACTTTTCTAGTTTCTTGTATTGTTATTAATTGGTTTATATAATTGGCTGCTCCAAAGTTAGAAGCATAAATATTTACAATTTTTAGATCTTGTTGGATAGACCCTTTAAGTATGATACCTCTTCATCTCTTATTACAGTCTTTGGTTTAAAATCTAATTTGTCTGATATAAAGATGGCTACCCCAGCTTTCTTTGGGTGTCCATTAACATGATAAATTGTTCTCTACCCCCTCACTTGCAATCTGGAGATGTCTTTGGGTCTAAAATAAGTCTCTTGTAGACAGCATATGAATGGGTCTTGCTTTTTTTTATCCAATCTGGTCCCTGTGTCTTTTGATTGGAGCATTTAACCAATTTACATTCAGAACGACTATTGAAAGATATGAACTTAGTGTCATTTTATTACCTGTAAAGTCACTGTTTCTGTATATTGTCTCTTCCTTTCTGGTCTACGTTATTTTGGGGCTCTCTCTTTGCTTAAAGCATCCCCTTTAATATTTCTTGCAGGGCTGGTTTAATGATCACAAAATCTTTTATTTTCTGTTTGTCCTGAAAGTTCTTCATCTCCCTTTCCATTCTGAATTACAGCCTTGTTGGATCAAGTATTCTTGGCTGCATGTTTTTCTCCTTTAGTACTCTGCATATATCATGTCAGCCTTTTCTGGCCTGCTGGGTATCTGTGGGATATGTCTATTGCCAATCCAATGTTTCTACCCTTGCACATTAAGGACCTCTTGTGCTGAGCTGCTTTCAGGATTTTTCTCTTTCTCTGAAACATGCAAACTTCACTATCATATGCCAGGGTGTTGATCTATATTTATTGATTCTCAGCTATGATTTCCTCAAATATACCTTTTGTCCCCTTCTCTCTTTGTTCTTCCTCTGGGACCACAATAATTCTAATGTTGTTTAACTCTATCAAATATCACTGATTTCTCAAAGCTTCCCTCCATGATCCATTAGTTGTTTTTCTCTCTTTCCCTGTGCTTCCTTCCTTCTCATCATCTTGTCTTCTATGTCACTGGCTCTCTCTTTTGCCTCATTTAGCCTCATTGTTAGAGTGACTATTTTAGACTGTACCTCAGTTAAGGCATTTTAAATTTTAGCCTAATTAGATTTTATTTCTCCACAAAAGGATTCTCTTGTGTCTTTTATGTTTTTTTCAAGCCCAGCTCATAACTTTATAATTATCATTCTGAATTCTAGGTCTGACATTTTACTTATATCCATATTGATTAGATCTGTGGCCAAGAGTATCACTTATGGTCCTTTCTTTTGTGGTGAATTTCTCCTAGTCACTTTGTCCAGAGGAGAACAGATGAATGAGAGAACAAACTAAAAAATGTCAACCATGACTCAAAGTAAATACACACTAGACAAAACCAAAACGGTCAGAAAGCTAAAAAGAAAAGAAAAGAAAACAAAAACACAGAGGAAAAAAAGAGAGAGTATAATCTTAGAGGTGAACAAAGTGGGGTGATCTTCTTGGTCTGGGTGTATTTTGATCTGTTTGTCAAAAGACACTAAATCCCAAAATTGCAAAGAAGAAAAACATATATATATATATATATATATATATATATATATATATATATACACACACACAAATAAAGTTGAATACAGTGAAAGAAAGCCAAAACTGTAGAACATGTCTATAAAATATAAATAAAAATGAAAAATTAAAAGTATCAAAAACAAGAAGTGGATAAAATAAAAAACCATTTGAAAAGGAAAGAAAAGGAAAATTTTAAACTGAAAGACTAAAAACTTGTGAGAAAAGTCCTCAAATTCTATATACTATTTTCCCCTAGTGCAGGAGTTTTTTAGTTCTATGTGATCCATAAACTTGGTATTTGCCAGAAGATCCTGCTGATCTTCTGGAGGAGGGACCTGTCTTTGTCTGGGGGCTGAGCTCAATGTAAGCTGCCTCAGGTTGCTCTATATGGCTCTTTTTTGTGCCATTTTAGAGGATGAAAAAAAAATGGCAATGCCCCAATCTTAGCCCCATGCTAAATGATCGGCTCCCCCATTCTTCAGTGTACTTTCATGGAAAAAGAATCAATCCCTTTTGTGTGCAACAAAGACAGACACCTGCAGTCCACACCTGCACTAATCTTCCCAGTGGAGGGAGGGGGCATCACTTTGGCCCCTGCTTTCCAGGCCTCTGCTCCAGTAGTGGTTGGCCAAACATGTGCACACGTTGCACTTCTCCTCTGTGGGGAAGGATCAGGGTCCTGTAGCAGTTTTGCTGCTTCCTGGCCCCTGCTTGGAAAGCAGTTTTGGCTCATGGAGGGGTTCATAGTTTATGGCTACACCTAGCTGAGAGGAAACTGGGTTTCACTAATTGTGGGCAGCTTCCCTGCTCCAGTGTTTTGGAACTCTGCCCCACTCAGGCACCCCCATTCTTTCTGAGATCCTGGGGATCCTGAGACCATTCTGTCCCAGCTAGAATTCTCTCCTACTTCACTACCTGAGCACCTTTCAAGCAGAAACATCCCTCATAGAAACAGAGTTCTAAAAGTTCCAATTTTGTGTTCTGCTGCTATATCACTTCCCTTTGCTGGCCTCCAGAGTCTCCTTCCCCCTGTCCTTTATCATATTATGTATTTCCACAGATTCACTTCTCCACAACTCCTACCTTGCAAAAAGAGGTCAATTTTCTATCTATAGAATTGTAGCAATCCCTTTATTAGGTGCCAGGTTGAATTCACAGGTGTTCAGAATGATTAGATAGATATCTAGCTGGATTCAAGGGACTAGATGAAATGAGGGTCCCCTACTTTTCTACCATATTCCCTTCTCCTACTTAATAAATATATTTTTAAAGATTTTATTTATTTATTTGAGAGTGAGAGAGGGAGTGAGAGAGAGCGTGAGAGGGGAGAAGGTCAGAGGGAGAAGCAGACTCCCCATAGAGCTGGGAGCCCAACGTGGGACTCGATCCCGGGACTTGAGGATCATGACCTGAGCCAAAGGCAGTGGCTTAGCCGACTGAGCCACCCAGGCACCCCATTCTCCTACTTAATAAATATTTTTAAAACAGGGGATATATTATATATTTTTTTATATTCTGAAAAAATTATTTACAAAAGCAAATCTCAGATTTAAACACTGGAGAATTCTAATTATTTCTCCTTAGGAACAGAAAGGAAGAACATATATTAATTTAAAGTTGACCTCAAAAGGCAAACTCAGTAGTTTCAAGAATAGGTATACTTCAACATTACATTTGTTTAAAAAAGTGCAAATTCCAGGATGCTGGGTCTAGTAATCTGTATTTCAACAAGCACCCCAAGTGATTTTTAGTCTAGTTGTTGAAAACCCTTTGAAACCTGAGAATCTTGTAAATCACCCAACTATTAGCAACAGCTATTTGTCTATCCAAAGAGTATGTATGTACATTCAATTGCTTAACTTCTAAGTCCAAGCACTTTTCCATAAAAAGTATTTAATAGACTTCATAATGCAAATAATTCTGGACAGTTATTACTTGGTAATGTAAAATAAATTTTGGTCCTCAAGTCCAGAACTCACAGGACTTTGTTTACTTGAAATAAAAGTCAATGATCTGTGAAGATCCCTAATTGCTGGTCAATACAAGGATAAGACAAAGTTATAAATTCAATAATTAGTTCATTCCTTCCATCACTCCTATTTCTCACTATGGGCAAAAACTCTGTTGCTAAAGAAATGAGCTTAAAAAGTGTCTCACTCTCTCCCTAGTAATTCTATGTGAATAGAACTGAAATAAGACACCTCATCATTAAAATCTAAGATGTCCAGTGACTCAGAACACTGACTACAAGGACAGATGATTTTCCAGGTGTTATAGGACTAATTTGAGTTAAAAATATAATTTAACTTAAAATAGTTATTTGGACTGAGGGCTGCAGAAAGGGAAATGGGTTGGGAAAATGGGGTAACTGGTTGATGGGCATTAAGGAGGACAGATTTGTAATGAGCACTGGGTGTTGAATGAATCATTGAACAGCACACCAAAAACTAATGATGTACTATATGTTGGCTAATTGAATTTAAATAAAATAAAATAGTTATCTGGAGTCATGAAGACAGCTTCTGTGGGTCAAAAGAAATTTAAGGCAAAATAGTGATACAAAAATATGTGTTTGGTAGAGAAAGGAGAAGAAACTAGAAGTGACAGTTATTAACAGACACTATTTCTCAACAGCATGACAATATCTGTAAATTAATTATGATTTCTCCACGAGTCAGAAGTACTTTCAAACATTCACAGATGATATCCATTAATAACTGAAGGCTGCATCAGTTAGTCTACTGAAATTTCCTGCATGTCTTTGAGATTCAAGTGTCAATGAAAGATCAGGTGAATGATGCCATACCTGTTCTGTGTTCAACCCACATCCAAGATGTTTGTTTCCATATGCCTGGGGAGTGTTCCTTGATTTTAAACTCAGGTGGATTCCAAATGAATCTTTTCCTTTAAAATGTTCAAGAACTAAGAGGGAAAGTAGAAAGCATGAGAGCAAGTCTTAGGATACAAGGACCAAGAACTGAACACTAGAAAGTCTAAACAAAGCTGTATTTGCAGGTTAATTTGTACCTGTATGGCAACAATTTGCCCCGATCACTACCATACTTGTATTGCTTTCATTGCTGAAAGGATTTGAAACTTGTGCATTCTTAGATATTTAAATATTTCTGGATAGTTGTATCTTGTCAAATTATTTTAATTCTTTCCTTTAAGAACTGTTTGTTAAAGGGCATGAATTATCCCTAAAAGTAACTTCCAAAAATGTTCAATAGGGAAAAAACCCTACCATTTCCCTTAGAAATCCTTCGTGCTTATGAAAAATTACTATTGATTTTATTAAGCTCTGTACAACTTGTTGCTTTAGTATCCAAGAACAGTTCTCTGAAGTGAGTATTTTAAAACCATGCAAAGAAATGTGGTGCCACTGGCCTCTAGATCAACTCGTTCCCCTACAAAACATTTGTGCAGATTTCAAGAAATTTCAAGCCTTTCCGATCAAAAACACTGTACAAGATTTTAATCCCTTCCTGATTATAATTCCCAATTTAAAGGCTGTTGGTTTAACTGAAGTTTTAACAAACTGTTAAAAAGAGTGTTGAAAGACAATGAATCTTAACAATATACTGAAAACTCTAATGTGATTCCATTTTTGAAGCACAGAGAGCTTGATTATTCTTAAGATCAAGTGAGTCCTTCCACTTTTGGTCCATTCAGTGAAGTAAATGAAAATAAAGTTAGTTAATATACCCAAACAAATTAGCTATCTATTATTAACTACTAACTGACCTATAAATTCTGCTTAGCTCCATTCAAAGAACCAATTCACTGTGAATATCAACTATTTCCATTAGTAATCTGCCATTTACTATTTAGAATATAAATATTTTGATGAGCTATAATTTAAACAGAAATTATTAAGAATTCTATAATAGATTTTTGGTTAATAGCTATTAACACTAATATTTATTGTTATATGAGAAGTTCTAGTTACAAAGGACTCTTCCAAAAATTCATAACTTACTTCAGATTTCTGGTCCAGGGTGTAAGGAGCTTGCAAGTGCCATTTCATGTAGCAATAAGCAAAAAGCTAAACAAACTAAAAAATAAACTCTTATTAGATCTATTGGAGATGAGAGTTCATATGACAAACTAATGCCCCAGAAATTAAAAAGACAAAAAGGCAGATACGGGGAATCACAATTTACCAAAGCAGAAACTCATGAACAGAAATCCCTGGGAACCAATGCCAGGGGAAGCAAACCTGAACTGTAATGGATAAATTGCTGAAAGCTCAGTGTAGACAAGCCTGGAAATCCTGAGTTCCAGGCATGTAAAAGCAAGCCAATGCTTTTGTGAGTTTTACCTCTAGGAGCTCTACCAGGTTTTCACAGTAAAGATCTGAAAAAAATCCTCATCCACATTACTAAAGGCCTATTTACAGGTGTAAATCATGTTTACCTTTCAACAAAAAATTACAAGGCATACTAAAAGGCAAAATAAAAAAATAATAATAATAATAATAAAAAAACAGTTTAAAGAACTTCAGAAACATCAGAATCAGAACCAAAATCTGTTATGGCAGGAATATTGGAATTGACAGACTGAAAAATTTTTAAGCCTATGATTACAATTGTAAGGGCTTTAGTAGGAAAGTAGACAACAAGCAAGAAAAGATGCATAAGTAGAAATGGAAATTCTATGAAATAATAACAAATAAATATTAGAGATAAAAAAGTGTATCAAAACTAAAGATGGTCTTAGTAAACTAGACTCAGCTGAGGAAAGAATCACTAAGCTTAAAGATATATCAATAGACACTTTCAAAACCAGAAAAGGGACTGGGAGCACCTGGGTGGCTCAGTGGGTTAAACCTCTGCCTTTGGCTTGGGTCATGATCTCAGGGTCTTGGGATCGAGCCCCACATCAGGCTCTCTGCTCAGCAGGGAGCCTGCTCCCCCCCCCCCCGCCTGCCTCTCCACCTACTTGAGATCTCTGTCTGTCAAATAAATAAATAAAATCTTAAAAAAAAAAAGGGACTGGAAAATATAAACAGAAAATCCAGGGAGTGCCTGGGTGGCTCAGTTGGTTGAGCAACTGACTCTTGATTTTGGCTTTGGTCATGATCTCAGGGTCCTGAGACTGAGCCCCAAGTCAGGCTTACCCTGGGCTTGGACTCTGCTTAATATTCTCCCTCTTCTTCTGTCTCCTTCACCACTCCCACTGTGTCTCTCTCCTTCTGTAAAAAACAAAAAACAAAAACAAACCGAAAAAACAGAAAATCCAAGAACTGTGTGACAACTAAAAAGATGAAATCTACCTTTAGTGGGAATATATGAAGGGAAGAGAGAAAAGAGAAAAATACATATTTGAGTAATAATGACTGAGATTTCTTCTAAATTAATGCTAGACACCAAACTACGGATCCAAGAAGCTAAGAGAGTTCAGAGAACACCAAGTAGGATGAATGCCAAAACAAAACAAACAAACAAATAAGAAACCAAGCAAGCTTCACCTAGGCATACCATATTCAAACTTTGGAAAATCAAAGGTAAACAAAAAGTCTTGAAAGAAATCAGTAGAAAAACACATGTTACCTATAGAAGAGCAAAAGTAAGTTTACATCTAACTTCTCCCCAGAAATCATTCAAGCAAGAAAAGGGTGGAACAAAACAATTATTGAGAGAAAACATCCACTAATCTAGAATTACAAACCCTGAAAAATTATCCTTTAGAAGTGAAGGAGAAATACTTTCTAAGAAAATAAAAATTGAAAAAAAACTTGATGCCAGTAGACTCACCTTGCAAGAAATGTTAAAAGAAGTTTTTTAGACATATGGAAACTATACAAAAATAATATGTTAAGAAATATTAAGGAAAATATAAATATAAATTTATAAGTAAGAAATTCAGATCTACATAAAGAAAAGAAAGATATCATAAAAGGAATAAGTAAGTGTAAATAAAAGCTTTACTTTTTCTTTTTCATAATTCATCTAACAGATTACAATTTATTCAAAATAGCAATAACAATTTCATATTTGGTTATATGTAATGATCAAGTGGGATTCATCTCATGTATTCAAGGCTGGGTTTAGTTGAAAATAAATTCAACAAATCAACAGGTTAAAGAAGAAAAACTACATGATCATATCAATAGATTTTTAAAAAAACAGGTAACAAATCCAACATCCATTCATGATACACATTTTGAGCAAACTAGCAATAGAAGGGAACTCTCTCAACTTGATAAAGAATATCAACAAAAAACATACAATTAACATCATACAAAGTGGTAAGAAATTTGAAACTTTCCCACTAAGATCAGGTACAAGGTAAGGATTTCACCTCTCAACACTACTTTTCAACATATCTAGAAGTTCTACCTATTGCAAATAGATAAGAAAAGGAAATACAGCATCCCTTCCTAATTAAAACTCTTCAAAGTATAGGGATAGAGGGAACATTCCTCAAACTCATAAAATCTATCTATGAAAAACACTCAGCAAATATCATTCTCAATGGGGGAAAACTGACAGCCTTCCCACTGACATCAGGAAGACAACAAGGATGCCCACTTTTGGCCACAGTTGTTCAACATAGTACTAGAAGTCCTACAACAGCAATCAGAAAACAAAAAGAAATAAAATGTATTCAAATTGGCAAAGAAGAAGTCAAACTCTCTCTCTTTGCAGATGACATGATAGTTTATATGGAACACCCCAAAGACTCCACCTCCAAACTACTAGAACTCGTACAGCAATTCAGTAATGTAATTGTAATAAATGTAATAAATGTAAATAAATGTAATAAAGCAGAATACAAAATCAATGCAGAGAAATCAGTTGATGTCTTATTTACTAGCAATGAAAATATACAAGGAGAAATTAGAGAAGCGATTCCATTTATGATAGCAACAAGAACATAAGATACCTTGGAATAAGTCTAACCAAAGAGATAAAGGATATGTACTGGAAGAACTGCAGAACATTCATGAAAGAAATTGAAGATGACACAAAAAGATGGAAAAGCATTCCATGCTCATGGATTAGAAGAATAAACATTGTTAAAATGTCTAAACTGTCCAGAACAATCTATACTATCAATGCCATCCCAATCAAAATTCCACTGGCATTCTTCAAAGTGCTGGAACAAACAATCCTAAAATTTGTATGGAACCAGAAAAGACCCCAAATCACTAACAAAATGTTCAAAAAGAAAAACAAAGCTGGGGGCATCATGCTGCCTGATTTCAAGGTTTCCTACAAAGCTGTGATCACCAAGACAGCATGGTACAGGCACAAAAACAGACACCTAGACCAATGGAACAGAGTAGAGAGTCCAGATATAGACCCTCAACTCTATGGTCAAATAATCTTCAGCAAAGCAGGAAAAAATACCCAGTGGAAAAAAGACAGTCTCTTCAATAAATGGTGCTGGGGAAATTGGACAGCTATGTATAGAAGAATTAAACTAGATGATTTTCTCACACCATACACAAAGACAAACTCAGAATGGATGAAAGACATCAACATGAGGCAGGAATCTATCAAAATCCTAGAGGAGAACATAGACAATAACCTATACAATATCAGCCACAGCAACTTCTTTCAAGGCACGTCTCCCAAAGCAAAAAAAAAAAAAAAAAAAAAAAAGTGAAAATGAACTTTTGGGACTTAATCAAGATAAAAAACTTCTGCACAGCAAAGGAAACAGTCAACAAAATAAAGAGGCAACCCACAGATGTGAGAAGATATTTCCAAATGACACTTCAGGCAGAGGGCTGATATCTAAGATCTATAAAGAATTTCTCAGGCTCGACACTCAAGAAACAGATAATCATGTCAAAAAATGGGCAGAAGACATGAGCAGACAGTTCTCCAAAGATGACATAGAAATGGCTAACAGACACATGAAAAAATGTTCATCATCACTAGTCATCAAGGAAATTCAAGTCAAAACCACATTGAGATACCACCTTATACCAGTAGAATGGCCAAAATTAATAAGACAGTAAACAACAAGTGTTGAAGAGGATGTGGAGAAAGGGGAACCCTCTTACACTGTTGGTGGGAATACAAGTTGGTGCAGCCACTTTGGAAAACAGTGTGGAGATTCCTTAAGAAATTAAAAATAGAGCTTCCCTATGATCCTGCAATTGCACTACTGGGTATTTACCCCAAAGATACAGATGTAGTGAAAAGAAGGGCCATCTGTACTCCAATGTTCATAAGAGCAATATCTACAATCACCAAACTGTGGAAAGAGCCAAGATGCCCTTCAACAGATGAATGGACAAAAAAGATATGGTCCATATATACAATGGAATACTATGCCTCCATCAAAAAGGATGAAAACACAACTAAGTATCAATATCAACATGGATGGGACTGGAGGAGATTATGCTGAGTGAAATAAGTCAAGCAGAGAGAGTCAATTATCATATAGTTTCACTTACTTGTGAAACAAAAGGAATAACATGGAGGCCATTAGAAGGAAAGAAAAAGTGAATTGTGGGAAATCAGAGAGGGATATGAACCATGAGAGACTGTGGACTCTCAGAAACAAACTGATGGTTTTTGAAGGGTAGAGGGTGGGGGATGAGTGAGCCTGGTGGTATTAATACCTGGTGGGTATTAAGGAGGGCATGTATTGTATGGAGCACTGGGTGTGGTGCCTAAACAATGAATCTTGGAACACTGATAAAAAAGAAATTAAGATGTTAAAAAAAAGAAATGGAAATACAAGGTATATAGATTGGACACTGAGAAATAAAACTGATTTTGTTCATAGATGACATTATTGTCGTAGAAAATCTGAAAGAATCAACAAAGAAACTCTGGAACTAGTAAGTGATTCTAATAAGGCTGCAGGATATAAAGTTAACATACAAAAGTTGATCATTTTCTTATATGCCAGCAATGAAAAAGTAGAATTTGAAATTAAAAACACTTTAGCATTTATATTGGTAACCCCCAAAATGAAATTCTTAGATAAAAATCTAACAATATATATATATATAAGTTCTGTGTGAGGAAAACTACAAAAGAAGAACCAAATCAATGGAGAGATATTTCATGCTCATGAATAGGAAGACTCAATGTTTACAAGTTACTAGTTCTTCCTGTCTTGATCTACAGCCTTAATAATGTTCTAATCATAATCCCAGCAAGTTATTTTGTGGATATCAACAAATTGAGGTTAAAGTCAATCTGGTGGGGTAAATGACCCAGAATAACCAACACAATATTGAAGAAGAACAGTTATGGGACTGACACTATCTGATTTGAATACTCACTGTAAAGCTACAGTGATCAAGACAGTATGGTCCTGATGAAAGAATACAGAAATATTTACATATAAAATCCAGTGCTCCATGCAATACATGCCCTCCTTAATATTACTAAATAATACTCCATTGTATATATGACCACATCTTCTTTATCCATTTGTCTGTTGAAGGGCATCTCAGCTTTTTCCAGTTTGGCTATTGTGGTTATTACTGCTAGGAACACTAGGATATATATGGCCCTTCTTTTCACTACATCTATATTTGGGGTAAATAATGATTCTTGGAACACTACATCAAAAGCTAATGATGACCTTGACCTCCAAAAAAAAAAAAAAAAACTAATGATGTACTGTATGGTGTATTGGGCACTGAGAAATAAAACTGATTTTGTTCATAGATGACATTACTGTCGTAGAAAATCTGAAAGAACCAACAAAGCAACTCTGGAACTAATAAGTGATTCTAATAAGGCTGCAGGATATAAAGTTAACATACAAAAGATGGAAAAAGTAGAATTTGAAATTAAAAACACTTTAGCATTTATATTGGTAACCTCCAAAATGAAATTCTTAGATAAAAATCTAACAAAATGTATATATAAGTTCTGTGTGAGGAAAACTACAAAAGAAGACCAAATCAATGGAGAGATATTTCATACATAAAAAAGGAAGGTCAAAAAATAGAGAAATAAATTAATGGAACAGAAGAGAAAGCCCCAAAATAGACCAACTGATTTTGGACAAAGGAGCTAAAGTAACAAAGGAAGTGTTTTCAACAAGGTGCCGGAACAAGTGAATCTACATGCAAACAAAACAAAAACAAAACAATATAGATAAACACCTTACCCCCTTCACAAAAATGAACTCAAAATAAATCATAAACCTAAATGTAAAATCCAAAACTATAAAACTCCTAGAAGATAACATAGAAGAAACTTTAGATGACCTTGGATATTGCAATGACTTCTTAGACACAATAAGAAAGGTAATATCCCTAAAGGAAATCATGGATAATTTGGACTTGTTAAAGTTTAAGTTTTCTGTTCTGTGATAGACAGTGTCAAGAGAATGAGAAGAAAAGCCACAGATTGGCTGACAGATTTGCAAAAGAGATATCTAATAAAGGACCGTTACCCAAGTATACAAAGAACTCTTAAAACTCAGCAATAAGAAAGTAAACAACTTGATTAAAAATGTGCCAAAGACCTTAACAGACACTTCACAAAAGAATATATACAGATGGCAAATAAGCATATGAAAATATGCTCCATTTCATGTGTCATGAGGAAAGTACAAATTGAAAAAACAATGAGATACCACTACACACCTAATAGAATGGTGAAAATCCCAAATGCTGATTAACAGTGGATGCTGGTGAGGATGTGGAGCAACTGAATTCCTCATTCATTGCTGGAAGGCATGCAAAATGGTCCAGTCACTTTGGAAGACAGTTTGGAATTTTCTTACAAAACTAAACCTACTCTTACCATATGTTCCAGCATTTGCACTCTTGGTTTTTACCCAAATGAACTGAAAATGTATGTCTACACAAAAACCTGCACATAGATGTTTATAGCAGCTTTATTTGTAATTGCTAACACTTGGAAGTAACTGAGATGTCCTTCAGTAGATGAATGGATAATTCACTGTGGTATATCAAGACAATGGAATATTATTCAGTGCTTAAAAGAAATAAGCTATCAAGCCATGAAAAGACATGGAGGAAACTTAAATGCATATTACTAAATGAAAAGCCAATCTGAAATAGCTATATACCATATGATTCCAATTATAATACATTCTGGCAAAGGAAAAACTGCAGAGATGGTTAAAAGAGCACTGCCTGCCAGGAGTTGGGCCAAGGGGAGGAAGGGGGAATAATGAACAGGCAGCGCACAGAGGATTTTTAGGACAGTGAAACTATTTTATATGATAATGCAATGGTAAATACAGGTTATTATATACTTGTCCTAACCTATAGAATGACCTATAGAGTGACCTATATAGAATAACTTATAGAGTGACCACTAATGTAAACTATGGGCTTTGGGCATTGCTATGTCATTGTAGGTTCATTAATTGTCAAAAAGTCCTACTGTGTTGTGGGTTGTTGATATTGGGGGAGATTGTGTATACAAGAAGTAGGGAGTAATGAGAACTCTCTGTTTTTCACTTGGTTTGGCTGTGAATCTAAAACCATTCTAAAACAATAAAGTTTATAAATTTTTTTAAAAAATGAACCCTTGCATAAATAAACCCACTTGGGTTATTAATAATGGCCAGGTAAATATTTGTGTATACGTAACCATTGAAGACAAGATTTTTTCCCTTTTTTAAATAAATTTAATTCAAGTTAATTTACATGCAGTGTAATGGTAGTTTCAGGTGTATAATATAGTGATTCAACATTTCTATACAACACCTGATGCTCATCACAAGTGCCCTATTTAATCCCCTCTTGTAACCATCAGTTCATTCTCTATACTTAAGAGTCTGTTTCTTGGTTCTACCTTTCCCTCTCCCCCTCTTTTTCCTTTGTTTATTTGTTTTGTTTCTTAAATTCCACATTTGAGTGAAATCATATGGTATCTGTCTTTCTCTGGTTGACTTATTTTGCTTAGCACTATACCCTCTAGCTCTATCCAAGTTGTTGGAAATGGCAAGATTTCATTCTTCTTATGGTTAGCTAATATTCCTGTGTGTGTGTGTGTGTGTGTGTGTGTGTGTGTGTGTGTGTGTACGCGCGCGCGCACGTGCGTACCACACCTCTTTTATTCATTCATCAGCTGATGGACCTTTGGGCTGCTTCTATAATTTGACTATTGTAAATAATGTTGCTATAAACATAGAAGTGCATGTATCCCTTTGATTTAGTGTTTTTGTATTCTTTGGGAAAATACCCAGTAGAGCAAATAGCGTAAAATCTATGAGAATAAATTCTTCTCTCGTTCAATGTGTTTCTATATGGTAGAATACAGACTAAAGCAGAATAGGCCTATGGTAATGATTTGTTGAAAAAAAACAAATGAATTGACTGCTCAATTAGCATCTTCTTTCGTAATTATATTTGATGTGTACTCTTCCTTCCACAACCCTGCTCATTTCATGTAAGTCTCATGAGGGAGGCAATTGTGCCATCTTCATTCTTCATACTCACCGAAGCACTCTGCTTGATCCACTGTAGACATTCAGTAAGTTGTTGTTATGAATAAATGAATGAATGAATAAAGAATGAAAGAACTTAAAGTCTGAGTGCTAAT
This sequence comes from Mustela lutreola, assembly GCF_030435805.1. NCBI lineage: Eukaryota > Metazoa > Chordata > Mammalia > Carnivora > Mustelidae > Mustela > Mustela lutreola. The sequence continues at coordinate 77,752,923 of NC_081292.1, forward strand.
TACCCACACTTTTTTTCTTATACCATTAGGCCTGAATTTATCCTTCAAGAATTTAATAGGTATTCTAAGATTAAAGAAAGTTCTCCAGTCAAACTAACTTCATAAATCTTGGTTTAAAAGAAGTTAAAATTGTATTTGGTGTAGTACCTTGGAAGTCTCTATTGTAACAGTGTATTATAAATAATCAAAAGGGAATATAACATGTCAGATAGTTCATCCTCTGGACAAGTCCTCTCTAACAGTCATCCTGTCTCACTATGAAATTAGTTTAATTTATTCATTATGTTAATCACTCAATCTTATTGAGCTTTTAATCACATTGAATTTTTGGAGATGTCGTTATAAGAGCTGGAAAAAAAAAAGTCATTAACCATATTCTTCAGCTTTCCATTATGACATTTTTCAGATAGTAAACCATGCAATCCTGCAGTATTGGAGTACCAACCTCCCCCCAGCTACCACTGGCTGCAGAAGGACTTCTGCTGCCCCTGGGCCTCTTTAGGCAGTGGTGACCTTGGTAATGGTCCAGGATCAGCCATCAGTCTTTGACTGGAACATGAGTTTCTTATTCATAAGATATAGATAAGAGTAATCACCTTGTGTGTGCTGTGATGAGTAAATTTATGCAATGATACAGTACACATTTACACTAAAAAATGTGGTTTTCTCCCTGTTCAGTTTCATTTGGGGCTATTTATATAAAGGCACAGAAGTAAGATTAGGTTTAAACAGGAACATTGAAAAAAATATTTACCAAAAATCCTTAGCTCTACACAGTCTTCTTCTCATATTCTTAACCAATTTCATGATAATGAACATCTAACCTTCAGTTCAGAAACAGGCTCAAAACCTCCCAAGTGAGTGTCCAGCCAGTTTCAAAGTGAGAATACCCACTCAATGACAGTGTCTTCAGACTCCATAACTGCTACCATGTCCACATATAAGCTAGCTCGATGACTTTTCCCATCACCTATCATTATCACCTTCAAGGGAACAATGAGCAGCCTCTCCCCAAAATAGACCCACCTTTAGAAATAAGTTACTTAAGGAGATCACAGATTTTCACTTAAAGTAAATAGGCAATTCATTCTGCTCATTTGTTTTGTTTCTTAAATTTCACATATGAGTGAAACCACATGGTATTTGTTGTTCTCTGATTTATTTTGCTTAGCATTATACCCTCTAGATCCACCCATGTTGTTGCAAATATCAAGTATATATGTGTGTGTGTGTGTGTGTGACACACACACACACACACACACACTACTTCTTCTTTATCCATTCATCATTCAGCAGACTGTTGGGCTGTTTCCATAATTTGGCTACTGTAAATAATGCTATAAATATATGCTGCATGAGGGCACATGGATGGCTTAGTCATTAACGGTGCGCCTTCATCTCAGGTCACAATCCCAAAGTCCTGGGATCAAGCCCTGCATTGGTCTCTCTGCTCTGCAGGAAGTCTGTTTCTCCCTCTCCCACTACCCTTGCTTGTGTTCCCTCTCTCACTGCATCTCTCTGTCAAATAAATGAATAAAATCTTTTTAAAAAATTACAGGTGCATGTAACCCTTCGAATTAGCAATTTTTGTATTCTTTGGATAAATACCCAGTATCGCGATTGCTGGATGGCAGGCTATTTCTATTTTTAACTTTTTGAGGAATCGCCATACTGTTTTCCACAGTGGCTGCACCAGTTTGCATTCCCACCAACAGTGAACCAGTGTTCCTATTTCTCCATGTCCTCACCAACACCTGTTATTTCTTGTGTTGTTGATTTTAACCACTCTGACTGGTATAAGGTTCTATCTCACTGTGGTTTTGATTTGCATTTCTCTGATGGTAAGTTGTGATGAACATCTTTCCATGTGTCTGTTGGCCATCGTGATGTCTTCTTTGAAGAGGGGAAGGAGTGGAGAATGGATGATATAGGTGATGGGGATTAAGGAATGGCCTTGCACCAGATGATGTGTGGAATTGTTGAATCACTATATTATACACATGACACTAATATAATAGCATATGTTAACTAACTGAAATAATAAAAACTTAAAAATAAACAAATAAAAATAATTTAAAAAGGCAATTCAAATGATGCAGGCTAACCAATTAATCTTGAACATTGAGAAAGAAACTTGCCAACTCAAAAAAAAAACAAAAGAAAAATTTTATTATATCCACTAATATTTATAATGTATACACATGTACACATATAAATCTAAGCATTCACTTTAAAAGAACCAATATGGAAGATACGGTAGACTCAGTGGAGACCCAATAGAATCTTTTCTTTGATAACTGACAGCGAAACATTCTCTATATAAACATGAGACCACTGTAGCCTCCATACCTATATATTCAGATTGCCAGGATTCATATCCAACCACTGTAGCAAGCACTGTTAGCATGGGTGACCTGAGGGTTATTTTCTTAACTTATAAAGTGGAGGTAATAATATACCCTCTATTGGTGTCCCTGGGTGGCTCAGCTGGTTAAGCATCTGCCTTCAGCTCAGGTCATGATCTCAGCGTCCTGGGATCAAACCTAGAGTTTGGCTCCCTATTCAGCTGGAGCTTACTTCTCCTTTTCCTTCCTGCTCAGGCTCTCTCTTGCTATGTTTCTCTCTCTCCCAAATAAATAAATGAAATCTTATAAAAAAGAATATATCCTGCATAAAATATTAAATGAAATTAAACAAGGTTATTATAATAATGTCTGGAACATAGAACACTTAATGTTATTATTTTCCCATCAACAACTCATAAATGATAAGAAGATAGAGGAGTTAGTGGATTTAATACCCCTTGCATTTCCCTATGGCTCACAGACCCTTCATTTTCCACAAGAATATCCAACTGCAAGCAAAGAGTTCACAATGACATGAGCAGTAGGACAGCATTAGATCACCATGGGTTTGAGTCCTTCTGCCACTTAATGGTTGTGTGATTTAGGACAACTAACTTAATTATTCCAACCTAAAATTTCCTCATGTTCAGAAAGTATTATTAATATAATTTCATGGGAATTCTATGAAAATTAAAGAGCACTATGTAGATGTATCTGGCATAGGGCATAGCCCATCAAGCCCAGGAATGGCATCCTTGGCTGTTACTCTTCCAATAATTCCTCCATCCTCCAGATCTCTTCTCATCCAATCTAAATCAGGAAGCCATGCTAGGAGTAAATTCTTAAAAAAAAAAAAAAATCACCACTTGTCAACTATGCATAGTATTCCAGTTTGGCTTGTTCATAGTATTCCAGTTTGGCTTCGCAGCATCTCCCACGGTGCCCAGATGAAGGATATGTTAACTGAGTGATTATTCTTTTAAATGTACTTGGTATAGATTAATTAATTGATTCATGGATTAGTTTAATCTTATCATCAACATCATGTGGTAAGATTATCATCTCCATTTTACAGATGAAGAAATTATGGCTCAAAGAGTTAGACGAGATGCAGTCCATAAAGCTAATATGAATGAGCTTGACCCCACCTCTGTCTCACTGAACAACCCATCTCTCATCTGTCCATGCTGTAGCCTCCGTGACTGTTCTTACAGGGCACTGAAGTGAAGGATGTGTTTTAGGGATCCCATGGAACATAGTGCTAGGAGTCTCATATGGTGCCATCAAAACTGAATGGCTTTAGAAGGAGGTACTCTTGTCCCACATAAAACCTGAAGCAAGATGGTAGAGATTTCTAGGTTTGGTTTGTGGGTGTCTTCTTTTTATCTGTACTTACTCTTAGTGATTCCATCTAGTTTCTCTCTGGTTTTATGTAATATCTATATGTTGATAATTTCCAAATTTAAATATTCAGCCTGGATTTCTCCCCTGAAATATTGTCTGGGGAATAACATTACCACTCCATATCTTCACTTGTATGCTTGAGAGAAATCTCACAATTAGCTCCAATTAGTTCTCCATCTCAGGTATATGTCCAGTTGTATAAATGAATCTCCGCGTCATCCACTATCCTCTTTCTCTCACACCACACAAATAATCAATTAGCCAGTTTCACTGAATCTATCTTCAAAATAAACCCCAAATCCAATCATTTATCATCACTTTTCCTGCTAGTATGTGCTCTGCACTACCAATATCTCTTGCCTGAATGACTACAAAAAGCTTACCTGGTTTTATTCTTGCTTTCTTGTCTCTTAAAATCTATTCTCAATGTAGTTGACAGAGTGGTCCTTTTTAAGCATGCCAGATCATGTTGCTTCTCTGCATAAAATGTGGCAATTTACTTAGACAAATTTAGAAGTCTTTCAAATGGCCTATAAATCCCTACATTATCAGGTCCCCATTACTTCTCTGATCTTCTATCCTATGTCTCCCACCCCAGATCACTGTACACTAGCCATCCTGGTCTTGATGTTCTTTGAACACTCCTGACATGTTCTTAATATGTGGCCTCTGCATCTTATTTAACTACACCACTGCTGGAAATACCCCCAAACCTCCCCTCAAATCTCACTTTTTCTGTGAAGCATGATTTGACCACCTCATTTACTATTTCAGCTTTTGTCTCCTGCTGTCATCTATTTTCCCTTGCTTTAATTTCTTCTATAATTTATATCAACTTTTACTGTAAACTTTAAAATTCTAATTTATCATGTTTCTAACTTATTGTCTGTTTCTTCCCCCAAATGTAAGATAAAGATAAAGATAAATGTAAGATAAATGTAAAGATAAAAGATTGTTTTATTCATTGAGGTATTGAAAATACTTAAAATAGTAAATTTTAGGTGCCCAATAAATATGTCTGAGTGGTCAATATATTTTATATTCCATACTTGCAAATGTATTTATGCCACATTTATGCCATATCTCAGTCTTCTTATGCTTGCTGAGATTTTACTAGCTTTAGGAAAAGAAAATAAGATGTGTTTCCAAAATTTCATGCTAACCAAGAAGGAAGCCATGAAGACAGACTGAATGAGAAAACTGAAGGTGGAAAGAATAAATGAAAGCCTGAGGCAAGACACAAAAGAAAAAAATTGAATCTAAAGAAAAGACAGACAAGTATGAAAAACAAACTAAGAGCGTGAGTATAAAAAGAAATCTTAAATATGAGGTAAGTACTGTCAGGAAAATAAAATGTCACTGAGTTCACTTTAAAAGTGGAATTAGGGGTGCCTGGGTGGCTCAGTGGGTTAAAGCCTCTGCCTTCGGCTCAGGTCATGATCCCAGGGTCCTGGGATCGAGCCCCACATCGGGCTCTCTGCTCAGCGGGGAGCCTGCTTCCCTCTCTCTCTCTCTGCCTGCCTCTCCGGCTACTTATGATTTCTCTCTGTCAAATAAATAAATAAAATCTTTAAAAAAATAATAAAAAAAATACTTTTTCATGTGTCTGTTGGCCATCTGGATGTCTTCTTTGCAGAAATGTCTGTTCATGTCCTCTGCCCATTTCTTGATTGGATTATTTGTTCTTTGGGTGTTGAGTTTGCTAAGTTCTTTATAGATTCTGGACACTAGTCTTTTATCTGATATGTCATTTGCAAATATCTTCTCCCATTCTGTCAGTTGTCTTTTGATTTTGTTAACTGTTTCCTTTGCTGTGCAAAAGCTTTTGATCTTGATGAAATCCCAATAGTTCATTTTTGCCCTTGCTTCCCTTGCCTTTTGCGTTGTTCCTAGGAAGATGTTGCTGCGGCTGAGGTCGAAGAGGTTGCTGCCTGTGTTCTCCTCAAGGATTTTGATGGATTCCTTTCGCACATTGAGGTCCTTCATCCATTTTGAGTCTATTTTTGTGTGTGGTGTAAGGAAATGGTCCAATTTCATTGTTCTGCATGTGGCCGTCCAATTTTCCCAGCACCATTTATTGAAGAGGCTGTCTTTTTTCCATTGGACATTCTTTCCTGCTTTGTCGAAGATTAGTTGACCATAGAGTTAAGGGTCTATTTCTGGGATCTCTATTCTGTTCCATTGATCTATGTGTCTGTTTTTGTGCCAGTACCATGCTGTCTTGATGATGACAGCTTTGTAATAGAGCTTGAAGTCCGGAATTGTGATGCCACCAACGTTGGCTTTCTTTTTCAATATCCCTTTGGCTATTCGAGGTCTTTTCTGGTTCCATATAAATTTTAGGATTATTTGTTCCATTTCTTTGAAAAAGATGAATGGTACTTTGATAGGAATTGCATTAAATGTGTAGATTGCTTTAGGTAGCATAGACATTTTCACAATATTTATTCTTCCAATCCAGGAGCATGGAACATTTTTCCATTTCTTTGTGTCTTCTTCAATATGGAAAGAACCTAGATGTCCACCATCAACAGATGAATGGATCAAGAAGATGTGGTATATATACACAATGGAATACTATGCAGCCATCAAAAGAAATGAAATCTTGCCATTTGCGACAACATGGATGGAACTAGAGCGTATCATGCTTAGTGAAATAAGTCAAGCAGAGAAAGACAACTATCATATGATCTCCCTGATATGAGGAAGTGGTGATGCAACATGGGGGCTTAAGTGGGTAGGAGAAGAATCAATGAAACAAGATGGGATTGGGAGGGAGACAAACTATAAGTGACTCTTAATCTCACAAAACAAACTGAGGGTTGCTGGGGGGAGGGTTTTGGAAGAAGGGGGTGGGATTATGGACATTGGGGAGGGTAAGTGCTTTGGTGAGTGCTGTGAAGTGTGTAAACCTGGTTATTCACAGACCTGTACCCCTGGGGATAAAAATATATGTTAATAAAAAAATAAAAAATTAAAACATAAAAAAATAATAAAAAAAAAATAAAAGTGGAATTAAACAAAATCTGGTTTGGTGCTTAGTTGTTCAAATTACACTTATCATAGTGAGCACTGAGTAACATATAGAACTTTTGAATCAATATGTCACACTCTTGAAACCAGTATGATGTTGTATGTCAGTCATACTTCATTTTTTTTTAAAAACCCCTTTTTGTGAAATAATCTTTTTATTTTTCAGTACTCACAATCATAAGAAAAGTGGTTCTTTGATCTATTTAATGTTGAAATATTATTAATATTATTTAAAATCTTCTTTAGACCTATTATCAGAAGAATATTTATTTACAACTTTAACATTTCTCATGCCTTTCATTTCTTTGCATAGATCTGTTTTCTTATAGGATATCATTTCCTTCTTTGTGAAGGAAGGAATTCCCTTAACGTTTCTTACATTGCAGATCTGTGGATAGTGAGTTATTTCACTCTTTATGTATCTGAAAGTGTTTTTACTCTAATTTCACTGTAAAAGGTATTTTCACCTAGTATAGACTACTAAATTGACAACTTTTATTTTCCTTTAAGTATTTGAGTGATGGTGTTTCACTTTTTGCTTGCATTGTTTCAAACAAGAAGTCTGATGTCATTCTTATTTTTGTTCCTCTGTGTATAATGTCCCTTTCCCCCTCATACTTAATTTAAGGTATATCTCTTTATCACTGGTTTTAAGCAAATTTATTAAAACAAATCCCATTATTCCATTTTCCCCCTAAGTTATACATTTTCTTTTTATATTATTACATGAATTTACTGAATTTTAATGCTGTAAAAGATGCTAGAGACTACCAAGTATCAGCTCTTAATTTTTAAAGATTGGAAAATCCAGACCAAAATTCTGTGTGTGTTAATGGAATTAATAAATGTGAAGAAGACATGAGAAGAAACACATATATAATGCAAAGATTGGATAGATACATAGGGAGAGAGATAGATAGATATATATAGAGAGAAATAGAGATATATGGTAGGTTCAAGATGGTGGTAGAATATCACTGTGAACTTTTTCAACAGGCAGCTACAGATCTTAGCATGAAATTAAGATGGGGTCAGATATATGGATTTGCTTTTATTTCCCCACAGGTGCAATGGGATATCCAAGAGAGAACATCAGACTGATATTGGAAGATAAACTAAAGGGGAAGGAAGCCACCAGAAGTGACCCATTGGAAATTAATACCCCAATATCAGAGTGCCCTACGACTGGTTGAAAGCACTCAAAAAGAGCAAAGGATTGTGGGGGGATATTGTGGGAATTGGGGTGGTTAGAGGCAGGGGCTTAAGTCCCCAGACCCAGGACAGCCACCCCTGGCGCTGAGCCAGAGAGAGTGCAGCTCTCTCTGCTGCAGAGAGATCTCTGGCTCTCAGGGACCAAGAAAAACCAGGTCTTTGTCCCTGAGCCATGAGCGAGCATGCCTGAGGGTGTTTGGGGTGCGACTCCTGTGAGGAGCTAGGAGCCTTGCCAGCCGGCAGAAGTACAGCCTTTCTGCAGTCCCTGTGTGTGTGCTGCACCAAGCTACCAGAGTCTGAGTCACGCCCCACACCCTCCCTGAGAGAGGCATGAGCAGGCGCCAGCCAGGTGCTCTCAGACCCGAGCAGGTGGCTCCCAGCTCAAGCCAGTGGGGAAATTGCAGTGTGCAATCGCTGCTTGGGACCTTTCTGGCAGTCTGGAGCTGCCCAGACAGCCACCGCTGTCATGGTTTTGGGTACAAGCAAGAGTTCTTATGTCACCAGGAACCACAACTGGGAACCTGCTCTGCCAGCAGCCAAGGGGGAATTTATGTGCTCTGGAGCACCCAGAGGGGAACAGACTGAGGCTTCTCTCTGAGAGGGAGGTCTGGGTGCAGTTTGCTTTCCTCTAAACCTCCAAAAACCATCAAAAGTTGTCAAGGCGAGAGAAAACAAATGAACAAACAAACATAAAAACCTCCAGAGAACAAAAGCCTGAAAAACCGGTTTCCTCAGGGCCCACCCACTTGAGGGGGGCTGGAGGACTTAACTCAGGGAACACTGCCTGAAAACCCACGTGGCAGGGCCCTCTCCCAGAAAGCGAACCAGGGAGGGGAAAAAAAAAGATGACAAGAGAACAATCACCACTACTTCATAGATACAACTTTTATTTTTAATTTGTTCCCACTATTCTGGTTCATTTTTTTTAAATTTTTTATATAGATAATTTTTTAACCTATTTACCATTATAGTGAGATGTCCAGTACATCAAATTCCATAATAACCTTTTAACCTGAACTTTTTGATATATATACCCGTGTTTTTCTTTTGCTTTTCTATTTTATTAATTTTTTAAAATTTTAGTTTAGTTTATTCTTTTTTAATTTTTATTTGTTAATATTCATATAGAGTTAAACTTCAAGGTAATCCCCTTTCCCCAATCAGTGCTACCTCCATAGGTCAACCAATTTTTAATCTCCCTTTATCTTAGGAAAGTTGTTATCTTACCTTTAACAATGATATCACGAAACATCCAGGAAGAATCAAAATAAACTTCCTCGCCCACACTGAGAATTTATAACCACTCTCCCATCTTTTTCTTCCACCAGTGTTTCTGTGTATTTGTGTTTGTCCTGATAGTATATAAATCTTATACTTGGGGTTCTTTTTAACGAGGTTTTGTTTTTCTTGTTGTTTTGTATATATATATATTTCTTTTTTCCTCTTGTCATATACTTTTACCAGACTTTTTGTTTGTATACTTCATAATCTTACCTTGGGGCCCATTTGGGCTGAGCCTTCTCTTTCATCTTTCTTTTTTTTCCCTGTCTCGCTCTCTCTTTCTCTCTTGTTTTTTCCTTTTTCTTTCTTTCTTTTTTCTTTCATTTGGGTGGGGACTCTTGATTGCTCAGAAGCGTTCCAGGGTACACCTTGCCTGCACCACGGTCGATACATCCAGCTACATCTGTTCAGCCATCTCTCACCAAAATGACTAGGAGAAGGAATGCCCAACAGCAGAAACATTCAGAAGATAGGCCTTCTGCAGCAGAACTAATGGGTATCGACATAGACAATATGCCAGAAAAGGAATTCAGGCTAACAATTATCCAATTATCCAGGCAATAGCTAGGTTGGAGAAAGCCATGGATGAAAAAATGGAATTGATTAGGGCAGAACTGAAAGCCACCAGGGATGATGTTCACAATGTTCTCAATGAATTCCAATCTAATCTAAATTTTCTCAAAGCTAGGGTAACTGAGACAGAAGATAGAATTAGTGATCTGGAGGACAAACAGATAGAAAGGATCAGAAGGAAGCCTGGAACAAACAACTCAGAAGCCACGAAAACAAAATTAGGGAAACAAATGATGCCATGAAACGTTCCAACGTCAGTATTATTGGAATCCCTGAAGGGGAGGAGAAAGAAAGAAGTCTAGAAGATATAGTGGAACAAGTTCTCCATGAAAATTTTCCCAATCTTGTGAATGGAACCAGCGTTCATGTACTAGAGGCAGAATGTCTCCCCCCAAGATTATAGATTATCTAAAGTCCTCGAGACATCTGATAGTAAGAATGAGGAATTATAATTGTAGACAGGCCCTCGTGAAGGCAGCTAGGACAAAGAAGCTCCTTATGTACAGAGGAAAGCCCATCAGAATAACATCAGACCTCTCCACAGAAACCTGGTAAGCCAGAAAAGGCTGGCAAGATATATTCAGGGCACTAAATAAGAAGAACATGCAGCCAAAAATACTTTATCCAGCAACACTGACATTCAAAATGGATGGAGAGATATAGAGTTTCCAAGACTGGAAAGGCTTAAAAGAGTATGTGACCACCAAGCCAACACTGCAGGAAATATTAAGGGGGGTTCTATAAAAGAGGAAAAATCCTAAGAATATCATTGAACAAAAATATGGAGACAATCTACAGAAGGAAAGACATCAAAGGTAACTCGATGTTAATAAAAACATATCTATCAATAATCACTCTCATTGTGAATGGCCTAAATGCACCCATAAACGACATAGGGTTGCAGATTGGATAAAATGACAGGACCCATCCATATGTTTACAAGAAACCCATTTTGAACCCAAGGATACACCCAGACTGAAAGTGAAGGAATGGAGAAACATCTTTCATGCCAATGGGCCTCAAAAGAAGGCTGGGGTAGTGATTCTTATATCAGATAAATTAGATTTTAAACTAAAGACTATAGCCAGAGATACAGAAGGACACTAAATAATTCTTAAAAGGACTATCCACCAAGATGTTCTAACAATTGTAAATATCTATGCCCCTAATATGGGAGCAGCCAATTACATAAGAAAACTGTTAATCAAGATAAAGAGTCATATTGATATGAATACATTAAAAGTAACACGACTCTCTCAGTAATAGACAGATCACCCAAGCAGAAAATCAATAAAGAAACAAGGGCACTGAATGACATTGGACCAGATGGACCTCATAGATATATACAGAACATTCCACCCTAAAAAAATGGAATACTCATTCTTCTCAAGTGCACATGGAACCTTCTCAAGAATAGACCACATACTGGGTCACAAATCAGGGCTCAACTGATACCAAAAGACTGAGATTATTCCCTGCATATTCTCAGATCACAATGCTTTGAAACTGGAGCTCAATCACAAGGAAATGTTTGGAAGGAACTCAAACACCTGGAAGCTAAAGACCACCTTGCTTAAGAATTCTTTAATCAATCAGGAGATCAAAGAAGAACTGAAACAATTCATGGAAACCAATGAGAATGAAGACACTTCCGTCCAAAACCTATGGGATACAGCAAAGGCAGTCCTAAAGGGGAAATACATAGCCATCCAAGCCTCCCTCAAAAAAAATTGAAAAATCCAGAATACATCAGCTGTCTGTACACCTTAAAGAACTGGAGAATCAACAACAAATCAAACCAATTCCACACACAAGAAGGGGAATAATCAAGATTAGAGCAGAGATCAATGAGGTAGAAATGAGGGATACTGTAGAACATATCAATGAAACTAGACGCTGGTTTTTTGAAAGAATCAATAAGATCAATAAACCATTGGCCACACTAATCCAAAAGAAAAGAGAGAAAGCTCAAATTAATAAAATTATGAATGAAAGGGGAGAGATCACAACTAACACCAAGGAAGTAGAAACAAGCAACAGAAGTTATTAGCAACAGTTATATGCCAATAAGTTAAACAACCTACATGAAATGGATACATTCCTGGAAAACTATAAGCTCCCAAGATTGAACCAGGAAGAAATTGACAACCTGAATAGACCAATATCTAGTAACAAGATTGAAGCAGTGATCAAAAATCTCCCAAAAAACAAGAGCCCAGGATTTGATGGATTCTCTGGGGAATTCTACCAAACTTTCAAAGAAGAAATAACACCTATTCTCCTGAAGCTGGTTCAAAATACAGCAGAAGGAAAGCAGAAGGAAAACTTCCAGACTCTTTTTATGAAGCCAACATTACCTTGATTTCCAAACCAGGCAAAAACCTCACCAAAAAGGAGAATTTCAGATTAATATCACTGATGAATATGGATGCTAAGATTCTCAACAAGATCCTAGCAAACAGGATCCAACAGCACATTAAAAAGATTATCCACCATGACCAGGTGGGATTCATCCCTGGGTTACAAGGATGGTTCAACATTTGCAAATCAATCAATCTGATAGAACAAATCAATAAGAGAAGAGAGAAAAACCACGTGGTCCTCTCAATTGATGCAGAAAAAGCATTTGACAAAATCCAGCATCCGTTCCTGATTAAAACGCTTCAAAGTATAGGGCTGGAGAGAACATTCCTGAACTTCATAAAATCTATCTATGAAAGACCCACAGCAAATATCATCCTCAATGGGAAAAAGCTCACAGCCTTCCCGTTGAGATCAGGAACATGACAAGGATGCCCACTCTCACCACTCTTGTTCAACATAGTATTAGAAGTCCTAGCAACAGCAATCAGACAACAAAGAGAAATAAAAGGTATCCAAATTGGTAACGAAGAAGTCAATCTCTCTTTGCAGATGACATGATTCTTTATATAGAAAACCCAAAAGACTCCACCCCCAAACTACTAGAACTCATACAGCAATTCAGTAACATGGCAGGATACAAAGTCAATGTACAGAAATCAGTGGCTTTCTTATACACAAACAATGAAAATAAAGAAAGGGAAATTAGAGAATCAATCCCATTTACTATAGCACCAAGAACCAAAAGATACTTGGGAATAAACCTAACCAAAGAGGTAAAGGATCTGTCCTCGAGGAACTACAGAAAACTCATGAAAGAAATTGAAGAAGACACAAAAAGATGAAAGACTATTCCATGCTCTTGGATCAGAAGAATAAACATTGTTAAAATGTCTATACTGCCTAGAGCAATCTATACTTTTAATGCCATTCCGATAAAAATTCCACTGGTATTTTTCAAAGAGCTGGAGCAAAAAATCCCAAAATTTCTATGGAATCAGAGGAGACCCCAAATTGCTAAGAAAATGTTGAAAAACAAAAATAAAACTGGGGGCATCACGCTACCTGATTTCAAGCTTTACTACAAAGCTGTGATCACCAAGACAGCATGGTACTGGCATAAAAACAGACACATAGACCAGTGGAACAGAATAAAGAGCCCAGATATGGACCTTCAACTTTATGGTCAAATATTCTTCGACAAAGCAGGAAAAAGTATACAGTGGAAAAAAGACAGTCTCTTCAGTAAATGGTGCTGGGAAAATTGGACAGCTATATGTACAAGAATGAAACTCGACCATTCTCTTACACTGTACACAAAGATAAACTCAAAATAGATAAAAGACCTCAATGTGAGATAGGAATCCATCAGAATCTTAGAGGAGAACATAGGCAGTAACCTTTTTGATACGAGCCATAGCAACTTCTTTCAAGACATGTCTCCAAAGGCAAAGGAAACAAAAGCGAAAATGAACTTTTGGAATTTCATCAAGATCATACCTTCTGCACAGCAAAGAAAACAGTCAACAAAAGAAAGAGGCAACCCATAGATGGGAGAAGATACTCCCAATGACAGTACAGACAAAAGGCTGATATCCAGGATCTATAAAGATGTTCTCAAACTCAACACACACAAAACAGATACTCGTGTCAAAAACTGGGCAGAAGATATGAACAGACACTTCTCCAATCAAGACATACAAATGGCTGTCAGACACATGAAAAAATGTTCATCATCACTAGCCATCAGGGAGATTCAAATTAAAACCACATCGAAATATCACCTTACACCAGTTAGAATGGCCAAATTAGCAAGACAGGAAACGTGTTTTGGAGAGGATGTGGAGAAAGGAGAACCCTCTTACACTGTTGGTGGGAATGCAAGTTGGTGCAGCTACTTTGGAGAACAGTGTGGAGATTCCTTAAGAAATTAAAAATAGAGCTACCCTATGATCCTGCCATTACGCTACTGGGTATTTACCCCAAAGATACAGATGTAGTGAAAAGAATGGCCATCCGTACCCCAATGTTTATAGCAGCAATGGCCATGGTCACCAAACTGTGGAAAGAACCAAGATGCCCTTCAACGGATGAATGGATAAGGAAGATGTGGTCTATATACACTATGGAGTATTATGCCTCCATCAGAAAGGATGAATACCCAACTTTTGTATCAACATAGACAGGACCAGAAGAGATTATGCTGAGTGAAATAAGTCAAGCAGAAGGAGTCAATTATCATATGGTTTCACTTATTTGTGGAGCATAACAAATAACCAGGAGGACAGAGGGAGATGGAAAGGAGAAGGGAGTTGAGGGAAATTGGAGGTGAACCATGAGAGACTATGGACTCTGAAAAACAACCTGAGGGTTTTGAAGGGGCAGGGTTGGAGGTCGGGGGGGCCAGGTGGTAGGTATTATGGAGGGCACATATTGCAGGGAGCACTGGGTGTGCTGCAAAAACAATGAATTCTGTTACGCTGTAAAAAATTTAAAATATATATATATATATATGTAAAAAAAAAAAAAAGCCACCCAAAGAACAAATGATCCAATTAAGAAATGGGCAGAAGACATGAAAAGGCATTTCTGCAAAGAAGACATCCAGATGTCCAACAGACACATGAAAAAGTGCTCCACATCACTTGGCATTGGGGAAATACAAATCAAAACTACAATATGATACCACCTCACACCAGTCAGAATGTCTAAAATTAAGAAGTTAGGAAATGACTGATGTTGGCAAGGATGTGGAGAAAGGGTAACCCTCCTATAATGTTGCTGGGAATGCAATCTGGGGCTGCCACTCTGGAAAACAGCATGGAGGTTCCTCAAAATGCTGAAAATAGAGCTACCTTACAATCCAGCCTTGAGACTACTGGATATTTACCCTAAAGATACAAATGTAATGAAGGGACACGTGCACCCAAATGTTTATTGCAGCAATGTCCACAATATCCCAACTATGGAAAAAACCTAGATGTCCGTCAACCAATGAATGGATAAAGAAGATGTGGTGTATATATATACACAATAGAATACTATGCTGCCATCAAAAGAAATGAAATCTTTGGGGCACCTGGGTGGCTCAGGGGGTTAAAGCCTCTGCCTTTGTATCAGGTCATGATCCCAGGGTCTTGGGATCGAGCCCCGCATTGGGCTCTCTTCTCAGCTGGGACCATGCTTCCCCCCTTGCTCTCTCGCTGCCTGCCTCTCTGCCAACTTGTGATGTCTGTCAAATTAATAAATAAAATCTTTTTTAAAAAATGAAATCTTGCCATTTGCAATGAGATGAATGGAGCTAGAAGGTATATGCTGAGTGAAATAAGTCAATCAGAAATAGACAATCATCAAAAAATCTCTCTGATATGAGGAATTAGAGAGGCAAAGTGAGGGGTTTTGGGGGTAGGGAAGGAAAAAATGAAACAAGATGGGATCAGGAGGGAGACAAACCATAAGAGACTCTCACAAAACAAACTGAAGTTTGCTTTGGTGGGGGTTGCGGGGTTAGGGACAGGGTGGCTGGGTTATGGACATTGGGAAGGTAAGTGCTATGGTGAGTGCTATGAAATGTGTAAGCCTGATAATTCACAGACCTGTACCCCTGAGGTAAATAATATATTATATGTTAATAAAAACAATTTAAAAAAAGAAACATAAACTTACAGTTATAAAATAAATAAATCATGAGAATATGATGTGAAGCATAGAGAATATAGTTAATAATATTTTAATAACTTTGTAAGGTGACAGATGGTAACTGGACTTATTGTGGTGTCCATTTGCAATGTACACAAGTGTCAAATCACTTGACACTAATACATAGTATGTCAATTGTACCTCAATTAAAAAATAATCAGTTACATGGAAGAAATTTAAAAAGAAGTCCAGAATGAGAATTTCACATTCTGATTCCAAAACTTGCTACAAAACTAAGTAATCATGGCAGTGTGGTCCTGGCATAAGGATGGACATATGGAATATAACTGAAATCCCAGGAATAAACTCCAGCATTTATGGTCAGAGATTTTTAACCAAAGTGTCAAGAAAATTCAGTGGGAGAGGAATAGTTTCTTCAACAAATGGTACTGGGGCAACTGCTTCACACTAGACACAAAAATTAACTGAAAAAAGGATCACAAGCCTATATGTAGACTCTAAAAGCATAGAACTCTTAAAACACAGGAATAAATCTTCATGATGTTGGATTAAGCTATTCCTCCTGAGGTTTGACACAAAAAACACAAGTGATAAAAGAAAAAAAATCAACAAATAAAATTTTAAAATAGATAAGAAATTCAATGCTTTAGCACTTCAAGACACTCCATCAAGAAAGTGAAAAGACAACTCACTGCTTGGGAGAAAAATATCCCCTAAGGAACATGTAGTCAAAACACATTTTATAAAAAAAAACTCTTACAAGTAATAATAAAAAGACAACCCAATTTTTAAATGGAAAATATAATTTGAATAGACAAAGAAAAGTTCTAATAGACTTGGTAACCAATGTTCATTATTGATCCTCAAAATAATTATTATTATCCTCAATTATTATTATCTTCAAAATAATAATTTTATAGAAGGATGGGAGTACAAATCTGTTTTAAGGGGATCCATACAAGATGGGAGAAGCTATTGCTCTCTTTTTTTAGTAAAACATATAAAATGCTTACTATTGTTCTATGAACTGTTTTAAGTATTTTGTAACTTTTAAACTATTTAATCTAGGTTCATAAACATAGTTATCATCCAACTTTTCAAGTAAGGAAATAGAGGCACAGCGCAGTCAAGCACCTGTTCAAGATCACACAGTCCATAGGTAAGCTAGGATTCGAACACTGTGGTCTTGCCAGCCAGAGTCCTTACTTTTAGCCATATTCGACACCAACTTTCTATAGGGGCAAAAAAAAAAAAAAAAAAAAAAAAAGGTATATGGATTAAACCCCATTTATTTTCTTGTGTCTTAAGGGGAAATCTAATTTTAAAAGAGAGGGGGAGAAGAGTTACTGTCATCAAAAAAATACATTTTTTGTTATTTTCTGTTAGTTTGAGATAAAAATCCCTAAACAGAAAATTCTCTACTGATAATTCTCTATGGAGTTCATGATTTGAGTTCCAGCCAAAATTCTTACAAAGTACATGATTTTGGACAGGTCTTCACCTATCTGAGATTGAGTTTTCTCTTCTACTAAGTTATGCTAATTCCCAATACTCAGGGTATTATCAAACCTAAAATTTTAATATGTGTAAGAATATTTTGTAAACTTGCAAAAAGCATTCAAAAGTATTTTATACTAAAAGCTGTGTATTCAAGAAACAAAACCAGACCTATTGACATCCTTAATTAAAATGAATGCAAAGACTTACCATTTGGAAAAATGAGTATGAGGATTAAAAAACATAAACTGGAAAATAACAGATGTCAAGTGAAATTCTCTTAAAAAAACAGAACTCATTTTCTCCCTGTGTTTTGTTCATTAGGTCAATCCATATATAGGCCGTTGATAACAGGAAAAAACCATATGGGCCCTGGGATATTCTGATTTCTTAATTCATCTTAACAATCAATTTTATCCATGCATATAGGAGAGTAAGAGAACTGACAATCCTTTTATTTTTCTTTTAACTTTTTTGTAATTTTTTTCTAATACAGGCAGATATCGTAATTAAGTACTTCTAATGTATTTTAGAAACAGGAGCGTGTGAAGGTTTTGTGAACACCCTTAATAATAAAGTAACCCATCACTGGATTGTACTAAATATTTGTCGCTTTTATTATCAATCCAGGGCACAAAGTATTAAATATAAAATTTTAACAATGGCTTACACTTTAGAATAATGCATGCTATCTCTTATGAGTATGTTATTATGGAATTTTCCTCTCAGAATTAGGTGAAAATTGAATTTTTATCCAATATTAACAGTGGAAAAATGCCACATTTTCAAAATAATTATGAAAATGTCACATAAGCAGATATTGAAAGAAGAGGAAAATAAAATGTAGAGTTCCATTGACTTACTTTCAAAGCCTAGTTGACACTATTTGTGTCTTTCCCTTATTTTTTTTACCTGATAAAATGTTGTGGTCCTTTCTCTGCAGAGAATTCTTTGGCCAGTTCCCTGTTTCTGTTAGAAGAGAACCCCCAGCTACTGTCAAGTTCACCTTGTGTTTTATATGTTCCTTTTCTCTGTGAAAAGAGGTCTAGGGCTGCTGAGGTCACACAGCTGAGTCAGTCCTGTACATGTCTTCCACATGCGGCATGCAATCTAGAGCAGAGTATGGAGAAGAGTGGACACATTACCCAGGCTGTAGACACTGAAGGATATTAACAGCTTCAGCTTATGGAATACCATGCATATTATATAACAAATATTGTGCTAAGTAGTTAAAACTAAGCCTCATTTAATCCTCACTATTTGCTATCAGCCCTGCAAATCAGGGATTATTAAACTCATCTTCCACATGAGGAAACTGAAGCTCAATCACAAGTAGGAAAATCAATATTTATACCCTGGTTAGTCTGACCTCTCCCTTCCCCCACCCCAGCCTACCAACCAGTCAACTTGCAGCCAGTATAGTTACTGTTCGTATCAGTAGTTGGTCTTGTCTCATCAAAATTATTTGAACAAACATGATTTCTTTACTGATCTTGTGGTTGGCTAGACTTTAAAAACATGTGCTAGACTAGTGAGACAAGATAGCAAAGGTGGTCTGTAGTGTATTTTTTTTTTATTATTAATTTTTTTATTTTTTATAAACATATATTTTTTATATACATATATTTTTATCCCCAGGTCTGTGAATCACCAGGTTTACACACTTCACAGCACTCACCAAATCACATACCCTCCCCAATGTCCATAATCCCACCCCCTTCTCCCCAACCCCCTCCCCCCGGCAACCCTCAGTTTGTTTTGTGAGATTAAGAGTCACTTATGGTTTGTCTCCCTCCCAATCCCATCTTGTTTCATTTATTCTTCTACCCACTTAAGCCTCCATGTTGCATCACCACTTCCTCATATCAGGGAGATCATATGATAGTTGTCTTTCTCTGCTTGACTTATTTCGCTAAGCATGATACGCTCTAGTTCCATCCATGTTGTTGCAAATGGCAAGATTTCATTTCTTTTGATGGCTGCATAGTATTCCATTGTGTATATATACCACATCTTCTTGATCCATTCATCTGTAGTGTATTTTATATTTGAGGGAGGAGAACACTCTGAAGTCATGTCCCTTGCAATTGGGTGTGGTATGGAATATTTGTGACAAGAGCAATGAGCTCACCGACTAGTACTACTCGTATTAACTGCTTTTAGAAAACAGCTGCTAGTAGTTGATCTATAAGACTTAGGTTGGTTAATATTTGTAAAGATGAGTAAAACTAAATAATATCATATCGAGCTTTTAGAATTGAATTCCATGAAAATTTTTTTCATAGAATTGAGGCATTATAAAAGGTGACTCACCAAAAGACATCCACCTGCCCCATACACCAGCAATGAAAAAATAAAAGGGATAAAGTATGGGTGAAATAATTCAAGTCAAAGAGAAAATTGTGTGTCTGGTTTCCATGGAGTTAGCCACCGGGAGTCCGGCCTAAGGCCTCTGCCTTTCTGCAGGATGCTGATGGAAAATACATCCATTCGTCCTTCGCTTTGTACTTATGCCATTAACCACTATTGGTTTATGTCATGCTTAAAGCAAGTTGAGCAGAGGACAATGGTGGGTTCTCTCTGTGATGTGTGTTATTGTTGCTGCTGCTGTTGTCATTTATAGACAGATTATAGAAACTTGTTGAAGAGATGTATTTAACTATTTTATCCAATTAAGGCCCCACTTTTTAAATTCAAAGCTCTGGGGAAAGTAATTTGTTAGACAGTAAGTGGTTCATAAGATTTAAGTTTCTTACCAGTGCAACAAGCCATCTGGACACTTTGGATCTTGTATTGCAGGAAGAAACTAAAGCAAGGCTGAAAGATTATTAAAGATAGGCCAGGTCTTTAGACATCCACTGAACAGAAAACCACCCATTACGCCACCTTTGTCTCCCCTTTACAGGAATGCTCTAATACAATTGTGGATTTTGAAAAATTGCAGAACTGGTTAACAGAGAAGACATCAGAACTTCCAGGAAGATTCACAGATGAATTTTTGTAAGTGACTCAATTACTTTCATTGCCTCTGGACCATGAGGCTCCAAATGTCTCCAAACTATTACTATTCACTCTGCTTGTGACTCCATGTCATCAGGTCTCCCAAGAAGACAAAGAGTCTCCAGATTAATAGTGATTACTCCTTTAATTCTAGATGTCTCCTAAAAGATTTGGCAATGTGGCCAAAGACTGGACAATTTTTATTAGTAATCTGCTGCAGGAAGGTATTCCCTGTTTAATAAATCTTTGGTGGCATAGATTTGAAGTCACATACTGAATATATTCCAATACCCTTCTTAATCCCTGCAATTTCAAGACCAGAAATTCTAATAAAGCATTAAAGTTTCAAGGACTACTTTTAAGGTGTACTGCTCACTTTTGTGCAAAAAGTTATTAACACTTTAAAGCCTACTTTTATAATTTGGGAATATCCATATATTGAATAATTAACAGACTACTATTAATCCTATCATTATGATCAATTGAACATTTATATGTACTGCATACAGTTAATCACTGTTTTAGCCCACTATTTAAAAAAATAAAGGCTTGGTCATCTTTAGAATACAGAGTGTTTCACCTAACTCCATCTCACCCATGGTGACCCCATTGTGGTTGTAACAGAACAGTGGTCATACGTCTATAGAAAATTTGTTCTTAGAACTTCCATCCCCTATAAAACAGTTGAATTTAGGCTACCCAGTATGCATCCCTATTGTTGGATGTTACCAAAGGGTTTGCAATCAAGAGTAAAGCTGAAAATAAAATACATGTTAACAATTTGCTCTCTAAACCGGAACAATTACTGAAGACTTTGATTGTCAACCAGTGCTGTCACTAGCTATGCCGAGAGAGATGCTCCTGAATTTAAGAACTTAAAAAGGAACTAGGTCATGGTTACTATCATTGTTGTTGTTGTTGTTGTTGTTGTTATTATTATTATTATATTTAGGAGCCGTTTTACATACGTTATCTCATTTCATCCTTGCCATTTATTCAAAGAGATGGATAATATTATTAATATTTTATAGAGGAAAACATTGGTCTTGGAGAGAGGTAATGATTTATCAAGGCCACTTGGACAACAAGTTATAGAGCTGTTCTCAGCTCATTCTTAACCACCATCACTGTGGGTTTTATGAAGAATGATAACTCCCTTAAAAGAATGAAGTAAGGGTTTGTTCATGGCTTCCTTCTGCCTAGCTAGCCTTCTCTGGTTGTGGGGAAGGCTGGCCCAGAGCACATTGAGGGAGGATTTCTGGAAGTCACATGTTATGAGAATTCTAACTACAGAATTGATCGCTGTTCTCTGATTAGAGATTACATGCTTTGTTAATAGGAATTCCAGCACTCAGAAACCTTAGAAGTGTTTTGGAAATGTAGGGAAGAATTATGAAAATAAAAAAGTAGCTTTTATAATACAGACTTCGAGTTGAAAAAGTAACTTTGCAAGCCCGTACCTGTATGTAACTGAAGTAATGTAGAGTGTGATGGTTTTCAGAGTGGATGCTCTGTATTTTCTCCCATGAATGTGATTCTTAGGTAAACATAGCTTCACTAACATGCCTTTGACAGACCCATTAGTGGGCATGTTTTTCACAGCATTAGACTCAGCTCTCAATCTACATCTCAATATCACACTGGACCTTTCTTGGTTTAGGTAGGTAATGAATTCTGCAAATCAGCACACTCACCATGGAGAATGTCTGGCAACCTAATGACCATCCCCTGGTTTCCAGTTGCTCCTCATAAAAGGAATTTTGAACAGCAATGTCTTCATGGATCTATTTTCCCTTCTTCTAAAAAGATGTGGCCAAGAGCATTGCACACAAATATTGAAAATTACCTGGAAGCCATTTAAAAGAATATTTTGCTGAGTTGATTGTTTAGATTGCTGTCAAAATGATTTATTTCTTTTTGGGCGCCTGGGTGGCTCAGTGGGTTAAGCCGCTGCCTTCGGCTCAGGTCATGATCTCAGGGTCCTGGGATCGAGGCCCGCATCGGGCTCTCTGCTCAGCAGGGAGCCTGCTTCCCTCTCTCTCTCTCTGCCTGCCTCTCCATCTACTTGTGATTTCTCTCTGTCAAATAAATAAATAAAATCTAAAAAAAAAAAAAAAAAAAAAAAAAAAAAGATTTATTTCTTTTTAACTTGACTTCCCAAAGTCATGGTTTTCACTTACTTGGTAATTTTCACTGCATACACAACAGAGGTACATTTGCCACCAAACTTCCCTCCTACTCACTAATTTTAAGATGTTTTTAGATAAACAGTTTTTAAATGCTTTACTATTTTAGTTAAATTCATCAGAGTTTTGGCCTCCAGCTAGTTGTTAATTGTTTCATTACTTTGCTATATATTTCTTCCTTACCACTCAGAACACATCAAACTTCTTTTCATAATTGAGCTTCCAAAAATTTTATTTAATTTCCCCCTTCTTCTAATCACTATTGTCAACAGTGGCAGGCACAGACTGACAGGGGTCTCAGGATGAGGGTCCTGTCAAAGGCCATTACTTTAGACTTTTAGCCATGGGAATATTTTTCCCCATTTTCTTTCTGATTAAAATATTAACTCACTTGAAAGCTATCCATAATTTAAGGGTAAAGAAATCCCAACGAGAGAATGGTATATTGTCTGAATAAATTTAGTTACTGGTCACTTCATACCCAATCCTTCATCATATATTTATGGGATCCTACTGTGTGCCAGGCAGTTGTCTAGGCCCTGAGGATTTTGTGGTAAACAGGGCAAAACCCACTGCTTTTCTAGAGTCCCTGTTATAGTGGGAGAAAGAGGCAATAAACAACCAACCCAGTCACTGTGTGCTATTGATAAAGAATATGTGACAGGGTAATGGGCTTAAAAACTAATCGTGGGTAGGGGATGAGAGGAAGGAGCAACACGAAGTGGCCAGTGAAGCCTTTGTGTGCAGGCGACCTACAGCTGGCATCTGGTGAGGAAGAGGATGGCAGCCATAGGAAGACCTCAGGTGCCGTTCCAAGTGGATGACTCAAAGATCCTGATGCAGGGCCAAATAAAAACCGCGGTGTTGACCATCTGCTGCTTAAAAGAGCCCGTCAAATATGCTACCACGTTAAAACACACATGCACACAGTCCTGGTAAGTTTTAATTTTAAAATCCACAAGAAAACACACAGACTGCCTGAATCCAAAGCATACCAAAACTTTCTTATAAATGGCCCCTTCCTTTCTCTTGGATTTCCACAGTTTAATATATAAAGAACATCCGTGAGTGTCTCTCAAAGAACTCACTAGTGGCTCCAGGAAGAGCACCCTGACTTGGCCAGACTGATGACAAGGAGGAGGTGATGGCTTCTTCCTCTTGAGCCATCAACAACCTGGGTTCTCTTACATTCTCAAGCCTCTGTAGAGTCCTCTGCTGACTTAACACATACAGTCCACCCCTGCAGGGCAGGTGGGTAAATGTTGGGTATCTGTCGGCATGGAGCACTTCCAGACTTAATGATTCATTAGCCTTCTAATTTAGGAGGGCTTGCAAATTTGCAAAAAATTTTGAAGAAGAAAAAGATCAGACCAAAACCAGGCTCCAACTTAACTTTTTTCAAATGAAAAGTATAATTAATTTTTTCAGTATTCCCTTTGGAAGATTTTTAATTTCTAATTGTAGCAGTTGGTTCAAAACGCAATTGTTTAAAAGCACCCATAACTGTGGTGCCAACAAAGCACTAACTAACCACCATATACTAAACAGAAAAGGGTGTCATCTATAAGACTTGAAAAGCTAATGGTGATAATGTTTGCAAACATTAATCTATACCAAGGTAAAAGATTCTGGATAAAATTATCCTTACATTCAATATTTTTGGTTGCTTTTGTGAGAGATACATTTTGAGAAGTAGCAGAGACTAAGCATTAAAGAGATGAAAGGTTAAAAAAAATCTATTTTTACTCAAAGGCAGAGTAAAAGAAATAGATGTGACATAGATAAAGAAAGATACTCTGAGGAAACTGAAATATAAAGATTTCCTCCCTTTTCCCACCTGAGTATATTTTAATCTTCCAAGGTCAGGGACATACATTCCCAAAGCCCTATTGCCTCAATACCTGGAGCATGGTCAGTACCTGGTAAACATTTACAAAATCGGTGCAAGGGAGGGAGTGAGGAAGACATTCCGTATGGAACATGCACTTGAAATTATATATCGAGATGATTGGGATCCAGCGACATAGTAATGCCTCCTCCGCCAGTGGGATCCAAATAAAATGAGAAGAAGACACCGATATCAGGTATGAACTTTACACTGGTAAAAAGGCATGGGGCCTCTGGGCCACAACACAGCCCCTTCTGAGCCAATGCCAAGATAATCCATTGCTGTCTGTCTCTGACCAGAGAGAGTCACTGAGTCAAGAGAGCAGGGACTGATAGAGGAAAAGTGAGAGTTGTTCCTAGAAGACAAACTCCAGGCCAGGTCCCTGTTTTCCAGCCCAGAGGGAAAGCAGAAAAAAAAAAAAAAAAAAAAAAAAAAAAATTCAAGCCCATGTATGGGCCAGAAAAGGAGAAAAACTGCCCACTGGATGCCAGACCTCCTCAGACCCCCTAAGAGGAAGCAGAGAATGTCATTCTCTCAGCATAGTATCCACCAAGTGGGTGAATAATCCTTACTCACCAGGGAAGGATTATGTAAAGAATGGAAAATACACCACTCTGGACACAGTGGGATCAGAGATACAGGTCTTCGGATTCCCATCCACTTTACCAAGGAGCCTCCCCCTGCTCTTTAATCCCAGTGGGGGCAGGAAAGGTGTAGGTAGAGGGAGGAAAGGACATTCCTAATTTTAAGCTCACAAGAAATATCGTAGATGTAGAGAGAGAAATACACCCTGTTTTGGTCAACTTTGCAAAAATGAGGAAAAGTATTTTAAATGACTCTTAACCTAATGAGAACATGGAAGTATTCAAACATACACATCCTTGAAGAAGAGATCTAGATGGAATATTAACATCTGAAAAGATGCTTATTGTTATCCATTCCCAAAGAAATGAAATTAAAACGTGTTGAGTACCACTACACACACTAGAATGATTGAAATTTAAAACTTGGCAGTACCAAGTGGTAGCAAGAAGGTGAAGTAAGTTGAATTCTCATACACAACTAGTGAGAAGAAAAATGGTCCAGCCACACTTGAAAACAGTTTACTGATTCCTTGTTGTGTTAAATACATAGTTATCGTAGGACTAAGCAAGCCTACCCCTCAACATTGACCCAAGAAAATGAGAACAGTCCACAGAAAGATCTGTGTGCAGATCTTTATAGGACCTTTATTAATAATAGTCTCAAACTAAAAACAACTCAAATGTTCATCAGCTGGTAAATACATAAACAAATCATGATACATCTATACAATGGAATATGAGTCAACAGAGAAAACCAAGTAATTATGATACATACAACCACATGAATGAATCTCAAAGCATTATACTAGGTGAACTAGACACAAAAGTCTTCCTATTATGATTCCACTTATAAGACATTCCCCAAAAGGCAAAGCTATAGGGACAGGAATCAATCAGTAATTGTCAGGAGGTGAAATCAACAGGAAAGGATCGACTCTAAAGGGACACAGAGAATATTTTGCAATGATGGGAATATTCTGTATCTCAGTCATGGTGGTATTCACACTACTATATACATTGGTCAAAATTTGTCGAATTGTACACCCCACAAGAATAAATTTTGAAAAGGCACTCTTTCCAAGAAATGGTGCAAAGAAATGAATCTAGATACAGAACTGACACCCAAAACAAAAAATGAATTCAAAATAGGATCATGAACCTAAATGTAAAACACAAGATTATAAAACTCCTAGAAGATAAAAGAGAAGAAAACATAGATGACCTTGGGTTTATTCATGTCTTCTTAGATGGAATACAAAAAGCATGATCTATGAAAGAATGAATTGATAATTTGGAATGGTTAAAATGAAAAACTTCTGTGAAAGACAATGCTAAAATAAATAAATAGATGATGGTGATAGATGCATCTGACTCTAAAAAAATAAGTCTTGAGTGTCAGAGACAACATTGTTCACACCAATAAAACCATCTCAGAGACAAAATGGAATTTTTTGAGTTGCCGGAAAAGTGCAGCTTGTCTTCAGCAGATGAGACACTGTAGCTTGTCGGTCAGTGAGAGCAAAGATAGCAGATTCTCCCAAGTAAGTAGGAAGTGAGTTTGCAAAAACAAGCAAACAGACATTACCAATCTATATCACAATTCTTAGATAAAACCAGGGCACTTCTGATGAATTCAATGAAAATAATCTGTATTTTATGAGTAGTAATATGACACAGGATTAATAGATTTTGAGGTAGATTTTTTTTTAAAT
Source organism: Mustela lutreola (assembly GCF_030435805.1). Lineage (NCBI taxonomy): Eukaryota > Metazoa > Chordata > Mammalia > Carnivora > Mustelidae > Mustela > Mustela lutreola. The sequence goes on from NC_081292.1 coordinate 77,779,659, forward strand.
GCTGTGTTCCTAACATATTCTTTAATCGTAATTGTTCTCTTCTTACGATAGATTTTGCCCATTAACTCACAAATTAATTTCTTATTTATCATTTTCTCTGCAGATATTTTTCAAATCCTTTCAAAATTCTCTAGTCCTGCAAATATCCATGGTCAACAGCAATATGGTCAGAGTTTATGTGCTTTGATGATTCTGTACCTGGTTGTCACAGAACGCAGATTCTTGTCATTTGAATCCACCTCTAATGTGAAGTATAGAAACATGCTTTGTGTAAAAGGGCAGCCTTTGAAAAGAAATTAATGTGGGAACATGAATGGAGAAGATAGTTCCCTGTTTCATTCTTGGCATTCAGTGCCATTCCAATTGAATATATTTACAAAAATTTGGAAATTCGACATAATTTGGAATATCTAAACAAAGATATAATTTGGTTGGTGGCCTGTCCTATACGTGATTTACAGCACATTTGCTTATTCTCAGAAGTCAGAGTACTCACAGAGATTCCTCCCTGGTGGCATAAGGTTCACAGATGGGCCAGAATCAATATCATTAATGGATCATTTTCACTGTGTTATTTCCAGATGAATATCGCAGGGTGAATGGTACACATTTCAAGAAACCTCGGGCAAAGCAGGTTAGAAGAAGCTCAGGGAATTAAAAAGGAATTAGAAACAATGTATTCACATTTGAAAATAGACTGTTTCTAGCTGTTTTAAGATGCTGTGTGGAGAGGTGACGTGACGGGTCAGAGACCTGAACGGGTTCACAACACGACCAGAGTGCAGTCACTCTGGGGCCCTCAGTTTTTCACCAGACCTTATTACTGTCTCCTTATTACTTTTCTTAAGCTTATTTTAAATTAAAATTGTGTACTCACTTGTATTGGTTTTTGAAACTTCAAATCAGGAGTTAACAAGCTTTTTCTGGAAGGGGCCAGAAAACATGTCTTTTAAACTTCACAGGCCATGTATGGTCTCTATCACATAGTCTTCATTTGTTTTTGTTTGTTTATTTGCTTGCTTAACTGCACTTTTTAAGAAATCTAAGAACTATTCTCCGCTTTTAGGCCACGCCAAACAGAGTACGAGCCCTTGCTGAAATGATGCCAACCCTGCTTAAAATCATCCTGCTTTAAATCATTAAAATATTTTAATGGAGCTCTAACTTACAGCATCTCACTGAGTGAGAACAGAGCTGTTGCACTCTCGGGGAGAGGGAGTCAATGACACCCTAGTGGTTTTGGTTGCGGGTCTCTGATGGTGTAGTCAATCCAGACACAAGACTTCCCTGGCTATACAAGGCAAGCACATTTTCAGAGCCCCCAAGACAAGTGATAACATGAAGGAGGGAAAGCAGCAGGATCCAAATAAGATAGTCCCAGATGGCTCTTTCTAACCTTGTTTAACTTCATATCCTAACAGCATTTGGAACGTTTTTCCCCATGAATGAGCATACGGGTGGGGATCAAGGACTTTCTGAGTACGTAAATGTACTTCTGTACATTACTTCTGTACATTCTGTACGTAAATGTACGTAAATGTACTTTCTGAGTACGTAAATGCACGTGCTTGTACATCAGGCTGCTTCTATCTGTAATGCTGGAGAGCCTGGATCAAGAGAGGGAGACTGAGCCCACTCCCCACTGCTTCCCCGGATCCCTCCAAACAAGGAAAACAAATTCGCACACTCGTTGCCATCTGAAGGAACAGAGCAGCCAATGTGTCTTCCTTAACACAATGAACTGCTTCAAGCCTGTGGAAGAATGAACCCCTTGTTTAAGAAAACGAAAGAAAATGGGTGCCTGGGCCACTCAGTTACTTAAGCGTCTGCCTTCGGCTCGGTCATGATCCCTGAGTGCTGAGATGGAGTCCCACATTGGGGTTTGTCCATCAGGGAGCTTGCTTCCTCCTTCTCCCGTTGCCCCTCCCCTGCTTGTGCTTTCTCTCACTCATTCTCTCTCTCAAATAAATGAATCAAATCTTAAAAAAAAAAAAAAGACAAAAGAAAAATTCATACATTTAGGTAATTCCACCTCAACGGGTGTCTGATTTATTATAATAGTGAAAAATATCCTCGATCAGAAAAAAGACTCCCTGTATCACATATATAGTCCTAATAGTTACCAGGTACTGGGTATTTACCAAGCAACAGTCACTGTTCGATACGATCAGTGTGATTATTAGATTATTATTCTCACTCTGCAGATGAGGAGACAGGGAGAAAGACAACTTGCTTGGTTGGTGTCCCCCCGGTTGTAAGCGGTCAAGCTGGTTTTCAAGCCCTAACCATTGCTCTTACTGCCCCCAAATCTGCATGACTGGATAGGATTTTGAGTTATTAGAGGCGCATATTTTTATTAAGAAAAGTTAACAGTGTGATTAATAAGTTGGTTATGATTTAATTCATTCAAATAATTTGTAGGAAGAAAGAGATACTTATTAATTACAAAGATTATTATTTTTTGACCTGTAAATCTCAAAATACCTTCCTTGTCATCTATCTTAAAAGTCAGGGATGGCTCAGTCAGGAAAGGGACTGACTACTTCAGCTCCCGTCATGATCCCTGGATCTTGGAATCTAGCCCCACATCAGGCTCACAGGGGTTCTGTTTCTCTCCCTCTTCCTCTGCCCCCCCACTCTCTTTCTCTCAAATAAAGAAGTAAATCTTTAAAAGACTTCATAAAAAGGGTAACTTTTAAAAGAATTCATCAAGATCAATCAGATTTCTTAAGATTAATAAAATTTAAGCAACAGAAGTAGGAATATAGTTGCTTTAAACCATCGGCATCTTAAAAACACTGAAATGATTCCAATCGCAAAACAGGCTAAAATATTAAGGAAACCTGAAATCCTAAAAGAAACACAACCTTAACAAGTGCAAAGATTTTAGAGGGCATGTTAAAAAGATTATTTCCCAAAATCTATTCTTTCTCCTTGTGGCAACACTTAATGTGGTTACATTGAGAGTATATGGCTTTTCAGAAATGTCAGTTATGTTTTGTACCACCTCTGCTAACATGCACTGGTGATAAAGATCACTATTGCTTAAAAAGATAACATTTAGCATTTTATGCTAAAGATCACATCACGATAGAATGCAAGTTGAAATGGCTTACTTCCCTTAAACATTTGATTGAGATTTTTTTTAACTCTATGTGATAATTCTTTACATCAGCTTTATAGAAAAAATGTCTATATTTCTGCCATCACCCTGCTTTATATAAGATGATTCATCTGAAGATTTATAGGGGAAAACCAAAGGCCAATATTTTAAACACTAATGATATATCCAAGGATGCTGAATGCTTCACTTAAAGGGATATTAAGACAGAAAGTCAGATTTTGAAAGACAGGTGTGATTCGAAAATATGGAGATTAAAGATGAAAGAGGGAATGTCACGTGATGACTGGAGGAAACTTCCTAGCACAAGAAAGAAAAGAAACCACATGTTCAAAAAGAAAAGAGCTCACGTTGGCCTCAGGATAAAACTGTAGAAAATCAGTTCGAGATCACTGAAGAGGAAGATGGGGGAAGATCGTCTGGAGTGGGTCTCTGCCCTACAGGAAATCACAGACCTCCAGGGAACGGAGTCCTGAAGAGCTCGGGTACTGGAAGAAAATGGCCTGTCTTGAATCTCAGATCTATGCCAGCCCATGGAGGTACCAACTGGACAAGTTCTTTAATCTGTGCCTTGTTGTCCTCATCTTTACTGTAGGCAGTGGTGTACATCTCTTGAATCATAATGCAAAATGAGATCCTTCAGCCAAATCTTTTAGAATAGGGCCTGGTATGTAATAACCTAAATGCTGGTAACTGACAGAGTCTGCTCTAGTCTGTCAAGTCCAAGTAACCATGTCCACACTGTTACTTGAATCTGTGATTAGTTAAACGGCTCAGGTTGACAGAGCAGGTGTCACACTGGGATGGAAAACCCTGGGGTCTTCTCGAGAGGGCTCCTCAGCCCAACACCCTTTGTGATCCCAGGTACAGGCAATGCCCGGCCCATCACATCAGAGCCTCTATATGCGGCTTGATGTCACCTCCCATCAGAGTCCGTACATCATACAACCAAGGTGTGTGACTCTAACCCCCAGCACACTCTGAGCAACTTGGGGCAGGAGCCAGACTTCACTCATGTTCCCAGACCTAGCTAGCGACCACCCCCCCGGAACAAACTCAGTGAGGCCTCGTGCATGAATGAAGGATTGGATGAATAAAATACAAGGAGTCCTACCAAAGGTGTGCTGGCCTGTGGGCTGGCTGGCTGGCAGAAGGCATCCTTGGCTGACGCTTTCCCTCAGGGTCCTAGTGTCTGAGGGTCAGGAGGCTGAGAGGTCACCATTCGCATCCTGCAAAGACTGATGGCATTTCTAGAATCCATGGCCTGTGTGAACCAGGGAGACCACTGAAGAGCTGACACCCACAGACAGTGCGTTTCTTTACCAATGATGACCCTTTGGAAGGTCCAGAGGCAGGCCCTGGAGTGCATTGCCCCAGGGCCAAAACCCCAAAGCCAGGTTTGCCTGCAAGTGGAAGAGAGTCCCCACCCAGCTGGGTTGCATTTCCCTACTGTCTGTGTGAAGCCCCATCAGAAGTATTGGGAAGGGAATTCTAATTACCATGCAGTCAAGAACAACTCTGCAAGAAGCAGGTGACTTATTGTCTGACACAGTATGAAACTTTTTCTGTCTTTTTGTGCTGCCAGGCTTGAAGGAATTTAGAGTGAGCTATTTTAGGCACCATGGTTAAATTGATGTAGCCACTCCTCTCGTTAAATTAACTGTGAGATGTTACACGTATTCAGGCTTAGGATTCTACGGTGCTACCTACTCACTCTTGAACTTTGTAACATCAGGAAGACTTGTTCTTCACAGTTGTTCTGGGTAAAGGAAACGTGTCAAGGTGTTCAAAGCCAAAAGTAACAGCCAGGCCAATATGGCCTGCCTTCACCTGTCCCTACCTCCACGTGGAGTGAAAAAGATATGAGAGGGGCCAGTCAGAGAATCTCCTGGGCTGCAGAATCTCTAAACCTCGGAAAACACAAATGGAAATGTGCTCACGCTGTCAAATGCAACATTTAAAAAAATAGATAAATGATGCACGGCCTCAGTCTCAGTAGCATGTAGCGGTGGAGTTCCTAATTCAGGGCCTGCCAAACCCCAGCCCTGTCCTTAGTACTTGCCAGATGGCATTAAGAATCACTCCAGGTGCTCCTTATACACAAACAAGCAAAGCAACCAAAAAAAGCTCCGGATCCCCCCCTCCAGACAGTCTGGTGTAGGAAGTCTGTGGTGTGCCCCAGGGGGTCTGCATTTTAAACAACCTTCCGGGCTTATTCTGATGTACAGTGACGTCTGGGGATAATATCTGGATCAGAATCACACAGGGAAGAAAACTCTAACTCGGGCTATCTTGCAGACTCTTTTTAAAAAATGTATTCAGAGGCAGAAGATGTGATTCAAAAGAAATTTAAAAACCTCTCTGTGGGCAGGCTCTGACCACCTGTATTTAGATACCACAGAGGGAAACTGAAAGAAATCTTTGTGTATTAAAACAAAGTAGAAAACACCAAGTGATTAGAAACTAGAACATCTGTTTTTCAACAGGTGACTTTGGGCAAAGAATTTTATTTCTTACTATTTCCTTTCTTTTGCATTGGAAATGGAAATGAAAGTTTGGGATATAACAGCAACTAGAAAGTGTCTTAAATATCAACAAAACCTAAATCACAAACTCAAACACTAATTGAGAGATGGGATGAACAATCAGACAATAGGCGGAGTATATATATGACAGTAGAACTCAAACTCAGAACTGCTCCCAGCAGCCAGCCCCAAAGCCAATCACAACTGAGGCAGCAATGGCCACGAATGGCCAGGACTTGAACACTGACTGCCAGGTTCTTTAATTCTGTCCCTTCTTGCAACTTAGGATCAACCAGGAAAAGCCCAATATACACCTCTAACCAATGACCTAGAATGTGAGCTTCTAGTAAAAGCCCTATAGCTGCCCCAGGTCAGTCGCCTCCGGTTGGGAAAAACCTGAAGCTTCCTTTTCCACTGTAAAGCTCCCCACCTCAGTGTCTCTGCCAAAGGCAAGCAAGGCAGTAAGCTCTCTTGATAGATCAAGCTCTGGATAAACAGACTTTGCTTTTCTTCTTTGGATGGTCTTTGTCGATGTCTACAGCATCATCAAAGTAATGAAAAATAACAAGCCAAAACCCGCTACCTACCTCTATTGTCTAAGGGCTTTGATTCTAAAGTTCCTTAAGGGCAGAAGTTAAAGGAAGGGGCCAAAAGGAAGGGAGGAGGAGCCAGCAGTGGGAAGCCTGCCAGTGAGGAGCAGACCTCAAGAAAAGAACTCAAGGCAGGAAAAAAAGAAAGGGAGGGTAAATGAATCAATGAACACTACATCAAAAACCAAAAAAAAAAAAAAGGTTTGGTGTATTTTTTAGAATACTTCAGTTGCAAAGAAAGAGGAACCCTTATGCTGGATACTTAATTGGTTGTGAGACTACATTTGAAGGGACCAGAGTGGTGGTGGTGGGAGGGACCCAGGCAAGAGGCTCTGCTCAAGCACCCAGTCCACCACAAACCGTCGTGGGGGGCCATTTGCCAGCTTAGGCTGAACCGCCAACAGTTGCTGGTCTCTTTGGCAGCTGAAGACTCTAGTCCAAGCATTATCTTTGCTTGATCATGAGCCTAAGCCCAGCTGAGGGAAATTGGGGCACGAGAACTATAATCCATGGGTGTTAGGAAGAGCAAATTCCTCAAAGGTGGAATGGGTGTTCTTAGAGAAAATGGGTGTTGGGCAGCCAAAATCCATTAAGGATTGACAAAGGGCTCTAAGAATTTAACACACCATCCTTAGTCCTAGTACAAAACTCAAGTAAAAAAAAGGGGGGGATAAATTTCTAAGTGAGGCAACCTGCTGAAATTATAAATATCTGTAAAACATTCAAATGATTGTATCATGCTTAAAGCTGAACTCACAACAACCACCAATTCTATTGTTAAAATTAAGGCAGCCAGGAATCATCAATTCTGACAGAGAGATTAGCAGTAAAAGAAATTAGAGCGTCATAAAAATTATGACAATGGGGAGATTGGTAGTGAAATAACTCGGAAAGTTTTGTGAAAATTAAAGAAACCCTCATTTAAAATGGAACAGGGAGGCCAGCAGGGGGAGCTCTAACACCCTTCCACTTCTGGTCCAAGGCCGACCCAACAGAAGAGGTACTTGGTGAGCACACACTAGCTTGGGGAAGAAGGCTGGTTTCCTCCTCCCCAGGCAATACAGCCAATGAGACACTGTCCCAACTCAGCCACCGAAATATCATTCTGTTTCAAACTCCCAGGTTACTTCAATGGGCTTTTTGTTTACAAGAGCCCTCCTCACTGCCCTCACCCCCTTTCCTCTACAGAATAGTGTTCTTTGCTCTGTTGACTTGTATATGGTTTTGGTGTAGCTTGCTTGTCCTAAATTGAAATTCTCTGCTTTTTCCAAATCAACCCATTTTTCTGGGAAAATAACTGGCGGTTTTATTTTTAAGGTGAATGGACACTTTATGAGCTTACCCTGAGTCTTCTTTCCTCCACAGAATATTTAGTATAATATTACTATTATGTGTGTCATTTCAAGGAGTTGGATTGCATTTTCTGGATTCTATGTTAACCAAATACCTTGGGAAAGATATCACAAGAGTTTACCATCAACCAATTTTAAAGTTTTGGAATATTCTGAGGAAATTCTTGCATGTTCTCAGTACCTTCTGACCCACGACTTCTGGGATTGCCAGCAACTTCAAGATACATCCTTAACCTCCTGAGTGTTTCTGAGGAACCTGTCCCTTCCTATTAACTGTGATGCTTGGCTAAGCAAGACATCTCAAATCTCTTTTCTAAGAATATCTTATTGGGCTAAAACAGTCACAAAAACTATTGGAGAAAAAGAAAACAAGATGAATTTCTTAAAGTATTTCAATGTTCTTATCCTTCTTATCCTTCTTATTAATCTCCATTACACCAAAATATATTTAATTTAATATATATATTTAATATATATAATATTAATATATTTAATTTGTAATAAGGAAACAATGATTTTTATTGTGCCTATGTTGACCCAGCCACTTTGCTCAAGGACAAAAAGATGAAAAAGATGAGAATTCCTGCTCTCAAGGAATTCATTGTCAAGTGGGAGGAATAGACTAATATGACAGGAAGAGTTGTGAGCTATTAGTTCCTGACTTCTTTCATTTGCTCCCTCTCCTCTCCTCTTTTCAAGCAGCAGTTCCGAGGAGGTAACTTTCTGCCCCAGATGTCTGATAGGGAGGAAGACAGGAATTCCCCAAGAATCTGGCCATTATGAATGTAGGTAAAGATGCATTTCCATATTCATATTCCATATTCATTTCAATATTCAATTCCATATTCATTTTTCACTTCCATATTCATTTTTAATCATTCATTTCTTTGTTCTTTCGTAACTTTTTAAATAAGCTATAAATTCAGTGATTCAAAACATAGCATGAAAAGAGTTTCCTACCCTCATCTGCCATTCCTCCATCCCTACCTCTGTCCTGCCATTGGGAAACCATGTAAAAATTTTTAACGAATCTCTTGCCCGTCCAGAATAGGCAAATTCACAGAGACAAAAAGTAGATGACAGATTACCAGGAATTGAGGGAAGAGAGGAATGGGGAGAAATTATTTAATAATGTGAAGCTGAATAAAGGAAACCTCATTTAAAATGGAGCTGGGAGGCCAGAAGCAGAAGCTCTCATACCTTATTCCTTGTCCATTGCAGACCCCAGCACAAAGACATGTACCTTGCATTACCAGCAGGAAGAAATCTACTTTACTACTTCAGAAGGAGAAAGCGAGAATTTCTCCCAATCCAGCGAGAAGCTCAGCCAATAAGAAAATACCACAAGCTTCACTACCCTGAACTCTCACTTCCCTCCAATGGATTTCATTCAAAGCAGCCCAGCCCAACTTCATCCTTTTCTCTATAAAGTAACCTTCTTCTCCTTTGATTTCCCAACTTTTTTATGGCTTGCCATAGCTTGCATGTCCTCAATTGCAACTTTTCTACTATTCCTGAGTAAACTCATTTTGCCAATAGAACAACTGGTTATTTCACTTTAAAGGTCAAAAAATAGGTACAGAGTTTTTATTTGCAGTGATTAAAAAAAAGTTCTAGAAATGCATGACGGTGATGGTTGTACCACCTTACAAATGTACTTAATGCCACTGAACTGTACATCTAAAAATGGTTAACATGGTAAATTCTATGTTACATGTATTTTATCACAAAACACATATGAACTGTGTAAAGAATGATTATAAAATCAACATTCATGCAACCACCATAAAAAGGCCTATGAAAGAACACCCCCTGTTGTCTGGAAGCCCTTCCTGGATTGAGCCCCCGCCATTTTTCCTGACCTTTTGGTAATCATTTCCAGATTTCTATAAAAATAACTATATATATTAGTGAATCAAGCATTAGATATGAAATGTTGCTGGTTTTTGAAATTTATATAAATAGAATTACATTTATATACTTGTGTTTCTTGTTTATTTTGCTCATTATGTTTATGAAATTCATCCATGTTATTGACTCATTCTGTTTTAGTATTGTTTTATGGCCCAACACATGCTCAGCATTTACGATCTTCTAGGTATATCTGAAGAGAGTGTGCATTTGGCATTTGTTGAATGCAGTTTTTTGTATTTGTCTGTTAGGTCTTTTGCTAACCATGTCACTTAAATCCTTTGTATCTTTTTTCCCCTATTTATTCTCTCAGTTACCAAGATGTGCTAAAATCTCCTGATGCTATTATATATGTGTGTGTATATATATATATACACATATACAGGCTTCATATACATGTCCACTCCAGTGGTTATAAATTTAAAAATACAGCTTTTTTACTTCCTGAGGGGTGTGCACTCTCTGTAAGTGGATTTTTACCACTAAAATTTGCCACTGTTTGGCCCTTCAGGTTTCTGTTTTACCTGTTTTGGGCAGATTTTCACTATCTCATGTTTTCATTGGAATAGGAGATTGTGTGTTTCATTCTCTTTGTTAATTTGAGTAAGAACAGAAGGGAAGATTCTTTTCTCTGCTATCACCATACTCATATTGGTAACAAAGTCCTATCTTCCATAAAAGCCCAAATGTGTAAATGAGCTTATACTGGTTGTTCTACAGAAGGAGAAGGGGAATGTTTTTAAGAAGTGACACACCAAGGAGAAGATATTTTCCTTTACCAGAGAACGATCAGGGTCCCCAAGCCAAGTGATCCCCATGGGATTTGTCATCACGGGGTAAGGAGAGACCCTGAAGGGGTCTTCCAAGGAGAGGGTCAGCCAGCAGCCTAGGAAGGGAGGACCTGAGGCACTCAGGTTTCCAGACTTGCCAAAAATTAGAAGCAGAAAGAGAACATTCCTTAGCAGGGACAATGATAGACTGGTAGAAGAAGCATTTTATTCTCTTTCCAAACAGAGAATTAGCCTGTAGGATTCTGTTGCTCCTTGGGAAGGAGAACATGCCACAATTACACTCAAAGAGGGATTTTCTACCAGTCTGTGTGATGGATACTGGAGTCAGACATTAAGTTGATGCATAGGAAACAAAAAGTATCTTATCTGTGACACTTCTGAGTTTCTAAACTAGGACCCATGACCACTATAGAAATGATCATTACAATTAGAGAGGAAGGACAATGTAATATGGACACAGAGAATGGGATGCCTTAACACTGACTGACGGTGAGAACGTCAACCTTGCCCTTGGAAGTTGAGTAAGAGTTTTCCAGGCAAGGAGGGAAGTACCTTTCAGGCAAACAAAACAACATAGGTAAAGGTACAGGGAATTGTGTATTTGCAAGGTTTCAATCATTTGATATGGCTGAGATTGTAAATATTAATGATTACTTCATAACCATTTTTGCATATTTATAAACTCATTATTCAGTTTAATTGGTACTCTGCACTCTGTCACAGAGGCACAGAAAGAGCCGGGAAAACTGACATTATATTCCTGGCACTTCAGACTCATTGTGGTAAAGGATCAAGATTAATTTCTGAACTTGAGGGCCTTTACTTAGTATACTGTATTCCATTGCCTTAAAGGAATTAAAATGAATGTCCATTTAAAAAACATCAGCATGAAGGAGGACCTACTTTGCTGTGTTTCTCTGCTTCTAAAAGTAACTTAAAATGCAATTATTCAGAAGTGTTATCAGTCCTGATAACCATAGGATAAACTAAACTCTGGCAGAATTTCTGGAAAACTTCCCTCCCTTATTAAAGAACAATTAACTTAGCTCTCCAAGATATTATATTACCTAGAATCACAGAGAAGTTGCATTAACCTTTGATATAACAAATTTTTCACTGTAGTATTTACCTGAGTCTGCTTGACAGGTTTATATGAAAACATATTAGAACCTCAAGGCCATCCACATCGTCATGGAAACATTACTATCATTTTCTAGCTAAAATATGAGATTTATCCCATCAGAAAATAAAATAAAATAAAATACTTATCCCATCAGATAAAAATGCTCTTCATCTCCTCTTGACTTTGCCCCCAAAATAGGAAAACATGAGAAGGTGCCAAGATTGTGCCAGACAATTGTCTAGCCAAAAACATTCTGGTTTTGGCCTTCGTGTTTGCACTTGTTTTCCATTCTTCAATATTTCCAAGGGATACACATGGCAGGTTTCTGGATTAGGGGTTCACATTGTTCTCTCCACAGGAATAAGACACTTCTTCCCGCCAAACCTTGTCTATTTGGGTTCTTTATACTGTGTATTCTTTTCATTTTTGCCTTTTCAGCAAACTCAGAAATAAATGCAGTTTTTCTCTACTTGTTTTTGGGGTGTATCTGTTATATAATGGGGTTAGATGGAGGTAGTCCCAGAATCCGGACCATGTCCGAGAAAATGAGGGCTCTGCTAATGAAGCAAACAAGAATCAACACAAAATGGATCGTTTGCATTTACCTCACCTCCGCTCTCAAGAGAAGGATTGTAAATGTGCAGCCAGAAAGAACTGGGACACATCCAACTCCAGTCTGTATGGTGGGGGCTGAGGGACAGGATTATGTTCGGTGTTGAAACATACTGTCGTAGAGAAGTTTGAAAAAATAGAGGAACAGAGTGTAATTATTTGTATTTATTCCATACAAATATGAGCTGAATCAGGTATAATTGAATATTCTAATCACTTAAAAGGTGTATTGTAATTTAAGGCAGGGATGATTCATGCATTTAATAGACACAGAGCACTTACTATGAGTCAGGCAGCATGCCAAGAACTAAATATACGGAGAAGCACAAAATGATCTCTACCTCCAATGAGCTTGCAATTTAGGAACGAGCGGTACTGATCTATGTTTAATTATGCATTATTCACTCAGTTCCCCACTCTGACAGAAGCCCCTCTGAGGGCAGGGAAAATGACCGAGCTGTTTGCCAGTTTATCCCCAGTGCCTGACTCTGTCTGTTTCTGGCACACAAGAGATGCTTAACAACTCTGCTTAATAAATGACTGTGTTTATTCACTATCTGCTTTGTGCCAGGCACCATGTAATAAGCATTATCAACAGCGAAATGTGGTTCATCGCACTTTCCCACAGTCTGCTGAAACATATCAACTCTTCTTACCCAGACCACTTTAGGAAAAAAAAAATACTGCTTTTTAACTTCAAATCACTAAAGCTCTATTCTTGATGTGTTTTCAAACTTAGATGTAAAATGTAGCATTTCTAAGGACTGGATTAGTCTTTCGGCACAGATTGGTATAAGGTAAACCATGACAAAGATGGCTCCTACTTATTGAAACTGATCACTATATGCCAGGACTACTGGGCATTTATAAGATAATTTTAGGGAACATAAAGACTAACCTAAATTTTTTGTTGCATATAAATTCATCTTAAGGTGTTTTAGGGAAAAAAAATGCAACAACACAGCGGCACCTGGGTGACTCAGTCGTTAAGCATCTGCATTCAGCTCAGGTCACAATCCTAGGGTCCTGGGATTGAGCCCCACATCAGACTTCTTGCTCAGCGGGAAGCCTGCTTCTCCCTCTCCCACTGCCCCTGCCTCTTGTGTTCTCTCTCTCGCTGTCTCTCTGTCAAATAAATAAATAAAATTTTTTAAAAATGTGACAACATCAATGATTTCATGGATATTATGAATATAGTTTAGAATGAGGATAAGTTCCCTCTAGCCCCAAATGACCTGATTTAAAGAGCGTTTAAAGGAAAAAAAAGTGTTAAGTATATAATGGTACAGGTGACATCTGCATAAGACGATAACAGGAAGGTGGTGTGCGAGATCTGACTGCTTGGGACCATCCGGGAGATCCACGGGATACCTGGAAACATGTGGAGGAAGACAGACAGGGTCACTGTGTGTATGCATAGGGACTGTAGAGCGAGACCCCTGGGTTCAAATTCAGCTGTCCTATTTATTTCATTCTTTGAGCTTAAACACACTTCTCCAAGTCTCAGTTCCCTCATCTGAAAAATGTAATGATACTATTCTCTTCACAGTTGCAGAACTGAGATTCAAACACAGATCTCTGATATCAAAGCCAGGCCATAGCCTCTTCTAGGCTAGCAGATGGGTTTTATCTCATGTGCCAATTTGAAGGGTTAGAAGAAGCTGCCAGTGGCACCAAGTTGACAAGTATTTGAGGCTAATTGAGGAAAGCGATAAATGGACAGAAGACGTCTGCCTCCATGTGTGTCCCCTGCATGGGGCTTGGTGGCTATCCACCACGCCCCCAGCAACCAGCTCCCAAAAGACCAACCTGATGAGATTCAGCGTGAAGTGCAGTGAGAATGTGATTTAACCCAATCATTTCCTTTTTACCTTTTCTTCATTATATTGCCACCAATAACAAGAGAGTCATGCCATTACCTAGAATAAGACTTCTGCTTTCAGACTAACGTATGTTGTATAAAACTATTTTATGGTTATCAAATGTTATGGGCCTCTTCAGTTACCTTCTACTAAACCCACCTAAACATTTTGGTAAGCAGCAGGTGTCAGATTTTCTGAAAAATAAATGAGAAGAAACAGTTTTTTTTCTCATGCCAGTGTACCTTTATTTTTATTTTCCTAATTTAAATTTAATTAGCCAACATGAAGTACATATTTAGTTTCAGATGTAGTGTTCATTGATTGATCAGTTGCATATAACAGCCAGTGCTCATCACATCACATTCCCTCCTTACTGTCCATCACCCGGTTACCCCACTCTTCCACCCACCTCCCCTCCAGGAACCCTCAGTTTGTTTCTCATAGTTAAGAATCTATCACGGTTTTTCTCCCTCTCTAGTGACTTCCCATTCAGTTTTCTTTCCCTTCCACTGCTATCGTCCGGACTGTTTCTATTACTCCACATATGAGTGAAATCATATGACAATTGTCTTTCTCTGATTAACAATATTTTTTTAAAAAATTTAATTCCAGTGCAGTTAATATATAGTGCTATATCAGTTTCAGGTGTACAACATACTGATTTGACAATTCTATACATTCTTCAATGCTCATCATAAGTGTACTCTTTTTTTTTAATATTTTATTCATTCATTGGACAGACAGAGATCACAAGTAGGCAGAGAAGCAGGCAGAGAGAGGAGGAAGCAGGCTCCCCGCTGAGCAGAGAGCCCGATGCGGGGCTCGATCCCAGGACCCTGGGATCATGACCTGAGCTGAAGGCAGAGGCTTAACCCACTGAGCCATCCAGGTGCCCCCATAAGTGTACTCTTAATCCCCTTCACCTATTTCACCCATAAGAAGAAACAGTGTGTGTCCCTACTCCATCTATCATAGACTAATCTTGGTCAGTTGTTGGTGGGCTCTTCTTCCAACTGTTGAGGTTCTCAAGCAAGGATGGGAACAGAATAAACTGACCTCCCCAGCTGTTTGCTCCAGTATGAGAGGAGGGCAAATATACTATCACCAGCAGATCAATAGCCTTTTGAAGGCACCATGAAGGCACAACACACACGTGTTGACCCCATCAGGAGGCCACAGACTCAGTCTCTCCTTCACAGTGAGACTTCATGTTCTGCGAACAATTCTCGTTCAGTCCTGCCATCATCTTGGTACTCATCTAGCCACCTGCCATGGGAAGAGGGAAGACAATATGAGAGAGAATTTAAAGGCATGTTATGCAGAACTGAAAACAAAATACGGAAAGGGTTTAAAGAGGTCTTCAGGGGAACCACAGAAATTTTTAAAAGCATTGAAGATTTCAAGCTATATCAAATGATCTTTAGGAGTGCAACCTCAGCAAACCTTTGTCATATACTTTAGTTGCAAGGCTGCACTGATTCATCTGAAAATGCTGGATTTTAGGAACATCCTATGATTACACTACAGATGTTCTAATATATCATAAAATCAGTAAAAATTTCTCATTTCTCATTTAGTATTTCCTTAGTGGGAGCTGTTATGTCTCTCCTTTCGTGTGACTGGTAGGTATATACAGTGGCTCAAACCTTAGATTCTAGAACAGCACTCTTCAAGAGAAATACAACATAAGCCATGTATATAAAAACAGCAAAAATTAAAAACATGAAATTACTTCTACTATTTTTCATTTTAATAAATATAAAAGATGTGAATGCTTGTTGCCTCCAACCCCTGCCCAAATTCATATGTTGAAATTTTCTGGGAGGTGCTTCAAATCCTGAAGTCTTTCCTGAATAGGATTAGTGCTTTTATAGACAAGGCTCCACAGAGATCCCTTGCTTTCTCCATCACATGAGAACACAGCAAGTAGACAGTTTGCAGTCTGGCCTTTGTCAGAACCCAACCCTGCTGGTACCCTCATCTTGGGCTTCCACCCTCCAGAACTGTGAGAAATAAATCTCTGTTGTATAGATACCACCCAGCCTATGGTATTTTGTCATAGCAGCCCAAACAGACTAATACAATTACATTCTTACTCATTCTAATGTTTGATAGCTGATATGTACCTTATATCTTATTATATCACCTCTCAGTGTGGAATAAGCGCAGTTGGGAAGTTCAGTAGTCCTATAGCTGGTGGCTCCCCTATTGGACGGGGCAGTTCTAGAATCACATCCACCTCCATCTGAATGCTGATTCCACTAATCACGGTTGGGTAAGACACTTCATCTCCGTGTTCCTCAGCTTCCTCATCTGTGAACTACAAGTATCACATAGCCTCCTAGTGGTCATCTGTGAAGACCACAGGAGTTGCTGTGTGAAGCTTGGGCTCCATCATGGAGCCCATTCTGTGGTAGGAGTGTGCTACATGGTAGTGATGGGCACTCCTTGATTTTCTCCCCGCCAAGCAGAAGAGACATGTGTAAACCTTTGAAATCCACAACAGAATAAATGTCCTATTTGCTTTTCTTATTCCACAATAGTCTTAAATAATTTCTGCTCCAGAGACCTTTTCTTTTCTCACAAGTAGAGGGGGCCTTGAGTCTAACTGGTTAAGGTATGCTGGGAAAACTAGCAAAACCTGTGTCTTCCAAACACCCCAAATCTCAGTAGAATTTCCAACAAATCAGTTTTATAGGGAGCTCAGTAATTTGCACAGGGACTTCTTCCTTAGAGGATAATGCACAAAACCCTGGGAATAAAATGGGAACAATAGATTAATAGACATTAAATTAAAATTCCCAAAACGTCCAAGGGACCAAGAGACATGACTAACTCATCTATAGCTTGTACACATCGTTTAATCTCTATAGGTGACATTTTTTTTTCATTGTCTGTGAAGCACAAGACTAAATGTTGTTAGAGTTTCTTCACCCTTAAGGGAATAATAGTAAGAAAATGTCCCTCTTTTCTTACTCAGGTAATCCATGGCCCTCAAAGAGAATAAACAAGGGAAACCCTGTTAATAATCTTATAGTTCAGTTGATAACAGTGCAATGGAATATCTGTGTACAGTATTTAATATGATGTAGTAGTTTCATGCAGCAAAATACTTAAGTCTTTTCATTCATATCATTTTGTTTCTTACATAACCAAGGTTTGTAACCATTCCAAAATGTTAGGCCTAAAGGAAGAAGTCACCTCCATCTTGACTTCTACTCCTTTACCTTGCCAGAAAAATAAATTTCAGCTCTGACTATCATCTTCTGTTCTGGATGATTCTTGATTTTTAAAATGTGACACTTTTATAAAAATAAAACTATTTTATTTGTTCCTTATGTTATTGCATAGTTACTCTAGTATAGAGAGCAATAAAACTGTATTGTATATATTAAATGTAACTTCATATGATATCAAATATCTGGATGTGATTTAGAACCAAATGTTTATATGCTGCCCAATAGAATAGCCACTAACCATCTGTGGTTATTGAGTCCTGAAATGTAGCTAGTATAGCCCAGGAACTGAATTTTTAATTTAATTTTATTTTAATTAATTTACAAGTACTAGCTTGATGTAGTTAGTGGCTACCATATTGGACCATGAATATCCAGATTTTTAAAAATAAAAGTTAGTGGGGCACCCTAACAGTGCAGTCAGTTAAGTGTCCTACTTTTGGTTGTAACTCAGGTCATGATCTCAGGGTCATGGGATTGAGACCAGGGAGGGGCTCTGTACTCAGCATGGAAGTATGCTAAAGTTTCTCTCTCCACTCTCAATGAACTTACCCCGTGCTCTCACTCTCTCTCTCAAATAAATAAATACATCTTTTAAAAATAAATAAATAATAGTTAATAAATTATTTGGAGACTTCTAATTACTACACATATGATCTAGAAATAAAAGTGAGCTTTTCTCCTTCATTTGCATATGTGGCATTGTGTCTAAAGATTTCTTTACTTCAAAACTGCTTCCATGACAATAACACTTATCATCATGTAGTTTCTAATAATTGCAAAGCGCTTTTGCAGTTACTTCATGTACACTGTGTGAAGTCTTCAAAGGACCCTGCCAAATAGGTGTTTTTACTGCTATTTTACATAAGAATGAACCGAGACTAGTCATTGAAGGAGCTGTAATTCAAAGGAAGTCCCGAGAAGTTTCAATCATTGCTCTTTTCATGGCCCATTAATAAAAATAAATAAATTCTTACAGAAAATATAAATATAAGATCTCTCTCCAGAGCTTGAATGTTACACAATGGCAACAACTACTATGATGCACATGTGTTTTAAATGGATGTGATTGTAGAAAACAGGCAAACAGAAGATCAGAGAAGTGTTACGCATTTTGTTCATACAGAATGCATAACTCATTAAGTTTCTAAAGAATCAACATTTTCTAGAACCAAGTATTGTAAGGTAAAATCCATTCAGTCAACCGTCGTGTTTCTCTATGTGTTTGAAAGAGCATGCAACACTCTAGGAGAAAATGATGCCAAAATACCTGCTTAACGCAGAGCACACCCAGCTTTCTGGCTTCATTAAGTATCACATCCCTCCTGCCTTATCCTAGCATTAAATGGGAGCTCCTTCAAGACAATGGTGCTTCATTTTTTTTAATCTCCATATATACAGGACTTGGCATAGGGCCTGACACCTGGGAGGCATTCAGATTCTGCATGTATAAACAGATCAACAAATGAATAAATACAGTGCCTGAGTTCTTTAGGTTCAAGGACTGTGCAATCACATAGACAAACACCTTGGCACCTGGACTCTCACATAGGTCTCTATCATGGCCCTGAGGACATTGTTGTTCATTTTCACATGGGCATCCACTGAGTCCTTTCAGGCAAAGACTATATTCCTTATCACTGGATTTCTTTACTCCACTTCTTTTTTTTTTTTTTTTTTTTTTAGGATTTTATTTATTTGACAGACAGAGATCACAAGCAGGCAAAGAGGCATGTGGGGTGGGAAGGGCAGGCTTCCTGCAGAGCAGAGAGCCCGATGCGGGACTCGATCCCAGGACTCTGAGATCATGATCGGAGCTGAAGGCAGAGGCTTAACCAATTGAGCTACCCAGGTGCCCCTACTCCATTTCTTGATACGATAGCTAGTCAGTTACTATTTATACAATGACTGAATGAAGAAATCAGTACATTTTATAGATTAATTAATAAAGGAGGAAAATTAGTTTTGTAATTTCTATTCGTAGTGCACTTTATGTTAGGATGTATTTGATATTCAATGCATAATAACCCTAAAAAAGGAGGGACATCTGATTTAAACATTCTCACCATAAAATTCTGAAAACTGAAGTTCTGAGAGTGTTAAGTGATACACCTATAAATGGCCCGGGAGTTACAGAGCTGCCCTTGCAACCTGATTCTCCTAATTTATATTCTATCTACATCACATTAGAATAATGCTTTAGAGCTCACAGCTCATATACATAACTATATACATAACTTTATTGGACTTTGAATGAGTCTGACGAGTTAGGAGGAACAGGTATTATTCCCATTTTACATATGAGGAAATTGAACATCTAGGAAGTTGATGGTAGCACCCACGTTTGCAGAACCAGCAGGAGCACAGCAAGTATTTGAGAAACACATCGCAAACCATGTTTCTTTCCATTTCAACATGTTTATTGCAGAAAAGTATTAAGTAATACAAATAAAGAGAGAAATTTTAATGCTGTAAGGAACAGTTTGCTGAGGAGAGAGGCCTTCAACTCTGGTAGTAAAGGGAGGGGTGATGTGACCAGGTGACTGGGGGCAGGGCTTGCTGATTCTAAGCTAAAATGGACTGGACAGAGGGAAGCATAAGTCTGCATAATGAGGAATTAAGTAACAGCATACCGGTTGCATGGAAACAGCACTTCTTGACTGCCATCTTCCTCTTCAGACTTAACAATAATACTCTCTAGAAACCATCCATTACCTGTTTAAATGCACAAAGGAGATCATTTTCTTTAAGATAAAATACACTACTGTTGTGATTTTATTCACAGACTGTCCAACTGTTCAAAATCTGGGTCCAAAATATGCACTTCCAAATTATATCAGGAAAGAAATGAAAGTTTGAGTGAACGACCTTATTTTTCAAAGTAGTAGAAGCAGAGGAAAAAAGAAAATTCCCTATCAGGGACAAACTCTCTAAATTCTTTTAGAAATATTTAAGGGCCAGAACAAAAAGAAATAAATTCCTATAAATACATTTCAGTGCATTATTTATAGAGGGTTGATAGATTTAAATCATAATGTAAAGTCACAATAATCATCACTCTTAATGATGAAAGTCTAGAAGTTACCACTGATTACTGCATTTGTTAATGCAATTAAAGAGGAAAGAGAAACGGAGGAAGGAAGGAGAATGAAAAGTGCTAAATTCTGGGAAAGAAGAAACAGAGCTGTCATCATCCACATGTAAGGTGACTTTCTAAATTAAGAACCCCAAGAAGCTGCAGAAGATAGTGAGAGATGAGAAAAAATGATTACATAATAAATATATAAAAATCCATTACATTTCTATTGACCAGAAAGAAAGCGTTAAGAAGCATAGTTCAATGAAAGCAATCATGTTGAATTGCGATAAAAATTTAAAAATGTAGGGATAAATTTAAAAACAGATACAATGTAATTTATAGAAAAATTATTGGGGTGTCTGGGTGGCTCAGTAGGGTTAAGCATCCAATTCTTGATTTTGTCTCAGGTCATGGATCTCATGGCTCTCATGGGTAAGGGGATCAAGGCCTGCCCACCTTGGGCTCTGCACTCAGAGAGTGTGCTTGGGATTCTCTCTCTCCCTCTCCACCCCAACACACTCTGGGTCTCTCTCTCTCTCTAAAATAAATAAATATTTAATAAAAACTGGGTGTGGTGCATAAACAATGAATGCTGGAACACTGAAAAGAAATAAAATAAAATAAAGAAAAATTATCTAATTTAAGCATAACAGCAAAGAAGACATAAATAAAGAACTATTCCATATTCCTGAGAGTGAAGAAATTATAGAGATGTCAGTTTCTCTCAAACTAATCTAAAGCTTGAATATAATTAAATCAAATTCACCCTAAGGTTTTACAAGAAA
This sequence comes from Mustela lutreola, assembly GCF_030435805.1. Classification (NCBI taxonomy): domain Eukaryota; kingdom Metazoa; phylum Chordata; class Mammalia; order Carnivora; family Mustelidae; genus Mustela; species Mustela lutreola. The sequence goes on from NC_081292.1 coordinate 77,800,646, forward strand.
ATTGACCAAAAAAATGATAAAATGTATACGGATATGTGAAGCCCAAGAATATCCAGACACTCCTGAATTTGATAGAGTAAGGTAGGTGAATCATCCTTCTAATTACAAACATTTGTTATAAGTCTATACTAATTAAGACAATAAAGAATCGGTGCTGGCATAGATAAATTGATTGATAGAACCAGAGAAAGGACTCAGAATTGACCTGCACATCTACAAACTCGTTACAAGCAGCCTGTGCTTTGCTCCCAGTGCAGAAGTATATGAAGAACTGCTTGCTGGGAGTACCATTTTCATCAATGAAGAAAATTATGACTGTTCATTTGTTAAATATTTTTGCCAAAATATCAAAAACTCCCTTACTGTCAGTTATAAACGTATAGGAAAGTGAAAAATATCACACCAATATTTAGTACACTGTAATTGGAAAACATTAGAAACAGAATTAAAAAGTAAAAAACTTTTTAAACAGTAGCTAAAAAAACTTATCAAGAGTAGACTGGATGATGCTCATATTTTTCTTTCATCACATAACTTGTAATAAAGAGCAAGCATCTTTTTGATCCCGAATAACCAAAGGAAAGTTGAAGAAGAAAACTAAAGCAGGTAGTATCACAATGTCAGTCTTCAAACTTTATTACAAAGCTGTGGTCATCGAGACAGTACTTGATGGTACTGGCACAAAAACAGAAACATAAATCAATGGAACAGAACAGAAACCCCAGAAATGGACCCTCAACTCTATGGCTAACTAATATTAAATGAAGCAGGAAAGAATGTCCAATGGGAAAAAAGGTAGTTTCTTCAACAAATGGTGTTGGGAAAATTGGACAACCACATGCAGAAAAATAGAACTGGGCCATATAAAAAATAGAATCAAAATGGATGAAAGACCTGATTGTGAGACAGGAATCCATCAAAAACCTAGAGGAGAACATAGGTAGCAATCTCTGTCACCTTGCTGCACTAACTTCTTGCTAGTCATGTCCCCAGAGGCAAGAGAAACAAAAGCAAAAATGAACTATTGAGACTTCATCAAGATAAAAAGCTTTTGCACAGCAAAGGAAACACTGGACAAAATCAAAAGACAACCAACAGAATGGGAGAAGAGATTTGCAAATATCTTATCAGATAAAGGGCTAGTATCCAAAATCCATAAAGAACTTTTCAAACTCAACACCTAAAGAACAAATAATCCAATTAAGAAATGGGAAGAAGGCATGAACAGACTTTTCTCCAGAGAAGACATACAAATGGCTCACAGACACATGAAAAAGTGCTCAACATAACTCAGCATCAGGGAAATACAAATCAAAACTGCAATGAGATACCATCACTCTATACCAGTCAGAATGGTTAAAATTAACAATTCAGGAAAGGACAGAATTGATGAGGATGTGGAGAAAGGGGAACCCTCTTACACTGTTGGTGGGAATGCAAACTCTGGGAAAAAGTATGGAGATTCCTCAAAAAGTTGAAAACAGAGCTACCCTATAACCTAGCAATCACACTACTGGGTATTTACCCTAAAGATACAAATGTAGTGGTCCAAAGGGGCATGTGCACCTGAATGTTTATAACAGCAATGTCCACAATAGCCAACCAATGGAAAGAGCCCAGATGTCCATCAACAGATGAATGGATAAAGATGTAGTATGGATATATATAAACACACATGTGTATATATATATATATATATATATATATATATATATATATACACACACACACACACAGTGGAATGGAACATACAATGGAACATTAGAAAGACACCAAAAAAAAAAGAAATCTTGCCATTTGCAATGATGTGGATGGAAACTAGAGGGTATTATGCTAAGCAAAATAAGTCAATATGAGAAAGATAATTACCATACTATCTCACTCATATGAGGAATTTAAGAAACAAAACAGAAGATCATGGGGAAGGGAGGGAAAAATAAAACAAGATGAAATCAGAGAGGGAAGCAAACCATAAGAGACTCTTAATCATAAGAAACAAACTGAGGGTTGCTAGAGGGGAGGATGGTGGGTTAATTGGGTGATGGGCATTAAGGAGGGCACGTGATATAATGAGCACTGGGTGTTATATAAGACTGATGAATCACTGACTTCTACCTCTGAAACTAATACTACACTATATGTTAATTAATTGAATTTAAATTAAAAAAATTAAATGAACAGTAAAAAAAACAAAAAACAAAAAAACGCCTCTTTTCTGGCCTTTGCAGTTGTCTTCTTTCTAAGTTTCCATCAGCTTCCTCCATTGTATCCTCTGTGCTTCCAGTATCATAAAACATCTCCTAGAGTTGCTTTAATGGGAAGTTTTTAGCAGCATCGCTTCCTCCAGGACAAGTTCATCTTTTTTGCCATCCCCATTCAAGGTCATAAGGTCCTTTCTCTAGGTTTGATGGGTTGTTTATTTAAAGTCTCTCCAACGGTGACATTAGCAACATTCCCACAGTCAGATATTTCTTGTATAATTAACTCCATTTATATTTGATTTCAACTTCCATCCCGGTATTATCACTTTTGTTTCTTTGATGTGCTTGTACCTTTGAATTGTCCATTTTTGTAGAATGTCATATGCTTTATTACTGAGAGACAAGTAGTCAATATAGCTACAGGCTTTGCTGTCTGTTCATGAACTGTGTAGCAGACTGTGAAAGACGTAAAGTGATTGGTCACAGATCAGGATGCACATCTGTTATATACACAGTGATTTGTGGACTGAGGACGCAGCAGTGAAGTCTCTACTTTATGCAGTTACAGTGAGCATGCCATGATAACTGAAATTTGAACCACGTTGTTGAGGGACTTGTGTTATTTAAATCATTGCCACTAAAATCTTGCGTACAGAAACCTTGCAAAGTAAGAACTTCCCTATATCTGACAAAAGTGACTTTGTGGAGCACAGTAGGAAAAGATGGAGTAAATGATAAATCATGATGTTACAACTGGTCATCCACATGGGAAAAAGTAAAATGGATTATATCCTTATGTCATACACTGAAATCAACTACAGGTGGAACAAATATCTAAATCTTTAGGACAAGAATTTATATATATATTTTTTTCTTTCTTTCCTTCCTCCTGCCCTCCCTTTCTTCCTTCCTTCACTCTCTTTCCTCTCTTCCCTCCGTCCTCTCTTCCTTCCTTCCCAATACCTCAGGGGTAGAGAAAGCTTTCTTAAGATGGAAAATCTGATCACTAGAAAAAATACCATATTGTTAAATTGAAAGACGTTAAAATTGGGAATTTCAGCTTATCAAAAGATATCCCACTGCACAGATATTATGGTAGTAACTGCTAGTTGATGTCCCCCACAATCACTGCAATGTTAGAGGCACATTTCCCAGATGGCTTTGCAGTTGGAGATAACTGTATGACTAACCTCTCAGTAATCGGATATGACCAGAAGTAGTATGAGCAGTTTCTATCTCACTTGCTTGAAAGACACTGTTGCCACGGATTTTCTCTTTTCTATGTGGTGTGACCAGCTCTGCCCTCTCAGAGGAGGAAGAGGTCTGGGTGATGGTATAATAGCAAGATGCAAGGACCTGGTCCCTGATGACAAGCCAGAGCATACCCATCATAACGACTCACTTTAGAACTGGTACCTGGGTGGGAAACCAGCTTCTATCTTTTTAAAACTCTTTCTGAGCATTTCTTATTAGACATCTTTAGCCTTTACCATAAATATTATAAAATATTATAGAGAAGAACATGTATTTCCACAGAAAAGGAAATTCAATAGACAAAATAAAAAAAAAAGAAAAGAAAGGAAAGCTCACGCTTCTTATGAATCAAGGAAATTGAGACCCCAATGAAATACTCTATTATACCCTAAAATTAAGTGTACCAGGTGTTTGTGAGACTGTGAAACAACAGAAATTCTTATACACGGTAAGAGTAGAACAGTAAAATCATTTTTGACAAAGCAATTTATTTTATAAAGCTGAATAGAATCCGTAATTTTTGGTCCAGCAATTAACTGCTACAGATTCAGCCTGGAGCCAGGTTTCTCAGCTTCAGCACCACCGAAACGTTGGGCCTGACAGTTCTTGGTTTTGGGGACTCTCCTTACATAATAGGACGATTAGCAACAGCCCAGACCTCTACGCACGAGATACCAGTAGCATCTCCTTCCCAGCATGCCAACCAAAACAAATCTCCAGACATTGCCAAGTGTCCCTGGGGGAGGCACAGTCACCCCCACCTGGGAATGATCACCCTGGAAGAACTCCACCTTCCATGCACCAGGGAACATGTACAAGAATGTTCATTTCCGTCTGGGACAGCCGACTGGAAATGACACAATCAGTCATTAACAAGAGATGAATAAATTCATCATGTACAGTCATGCAATAGAATATTATGGTCATGAAAACATTATCTGGAGCACCACACAAGAAAGTGGTTGAATCTTGGAAATACAATTTTGAGTGAAAAAGAAAATCAAGCCATATGAGATTCCATACAGCATGTCATGATTTTTACAAAGCACAAAAACTATCAGAAGCATTTTCAAGGATGGCAACATAATTAATAGAGCCTCTTTTTTTTTTTTTTAAGCAATGATAAGAATACCAAGAAATGATAAGGAAAAAACTCGGGATGTCTACCATGGGGAGAGGATGGGTGCAGTGAACACAGGCAAGGGGGCCCTGGTATCAATAATGTTCTGGGATTAACTTGTATGGTTGGTTATTGAATTTATATCATCCATATTTTGAAAAGAAAAGAAAGGAAAACATACCCTAGATACCCTAACTATCATGGTATTTTTTATTTTAATGAAAAGACTGTGCAGCATATAGGAAGGAGAGTTTAAATAATTTAAAAAGAACGTTAAAGTATTACAGGCATACCTCATTTTATTGTGCTTTGCTTTATTGCACTTTGGGGATACTGCAGTTTTTACAAATTAAAGATTTGTGGCAGCCCTGCATGGAAGAGGTCTCTCTGCACCATTTTCCATTTCATGTCTCTGAGTCACTTTTTGGTAATTCTTGCATTATTTCAAACTTTTTCATTATTATCGGTTATGGTGATCTGTGATCAGCAACTATTACTCAGTGTAAGTTCAAATGATGGTTAGCATCTTTTAGCAATAAGGTATTCTTTAATTAAGGTACATACATTGTTTCCTTAGACAAAATGCTATTGCACACTTAATAGACTACAGTACAGTGTAAACAGAACTTTAATATTCACTGCAAAACCAAAGAATTCATTCGACTCACTATATTGTAATATTTGCTTTCTTGCAGTGGTCCAGAACGGAACCTGCAATATTTTGGAGGTATGCCTGTCCTTTCAATTTCCCCAAATTGAATTTCAAGTAGCCTCATCCCATCAGCCAAAGAAAACCTTCAAGATTTCCAGATATCACACCAAAACCTAGCTCTCACCCTAAGTCTACCACATTTTCATCTTTTCTCAGAGAATTTCATGTTCTTCTGGACTGTGCTAAGTACACTTGCCATATGTCCAGTAGCACTACAAGGGTCGCTTTCAGACTGTGAATCATATTTTATTACACTTGCTTATTTCATATGTGTTTGCTCCCAGTAGGCCCTGCCTATGAGGGCAGGATCACCAGCATCTTCTTCACATTTGAATGCCCAGTCTCTGGTGAAATACCTGGCACATAACAGCCCCTCAGCAAAGAACTCTGACAGAAAGTAGTGTTTGCTGTTGACTGCTTTGAGGACCACATGAATCAGAATCCCTTAAAATGCTTATATATACATGTTTTATATATGTATAATATAATAAATATATTAAAGTAAAATATGAAATATGTAACAAAATATTTTATATAGTATATATTTATATTATAAAAATACATATTTTTAAAAGTTTATTTCTGGTAGCTCAATACCTACTAGATCAAAATCCCTGGGGTGGGCCCAGGAGTCTATTTTGTTTGTTTAAAGACACTCAGTTAATTCCTAAACACTCTGAAATTTTACAAACTTTGCTAAAAAGGTAGGGCTTTCCTGAAGCTTTCTATTATTATATTTGAGAGAAATATCTACAGATACAACTACATTCAAGTTAAATGAATAATGTGGTAAGTAAGCTTCTCTTTTTACAAATGAGATGGGAAAATAAGCCTTGAGGATGTAGCCGAAGTCATTCCCATACCTGCACAGGTTTTGTTCATCAATGCTTCACTGGAAAAAACTGATATTTAGAAGTGTGTTACATCTTCAGCCCAAAGCATTTTCCATGTGAGTCATTTAGCTCCTTCAGCATATTTAAAATCACAATGTTTATTTCCTTTTTCCTTCTGTCATTTTTATTCTTTGTATCTACCAGCCTTGGTAACGACAGAGCAGTCTTCATATATGTGGTTTGCCCCTTCATGTAATTCCCGGACTCAGCCTCTTTTCTTCAGAAACCGTCCCCTGTGATTGATGTGCTGTGACTCCTGTTTCTACAGTCCTTCCACATTGGCCCTTTCAGTAATTCGGGGCTTTCTTCACTCATCTCCAAGAGGAGTCTCAAAATAATTTTCTGAAACGACAGCCTGATGAAGCCAGGGATTTCTGCTAACTGCTCTGTTCTGACCCACGCCCCACTCTCCAGTCTGGCATCTCCCCGGCTGTTCTGCAAATCCCCACATTGTTTGCAGCGGAGACTTAGCATAAAGTCAGGACGATGCCAGTTTCCATCCATCATGAAAATAGTGCAAAAGTTATACCCCCTGCAGCAACACCATATAGAGAAGGCAGCATACTGTGTCTTTCTATTCAATTTCTCATTTCTGTCTCTTCCTAATAATTTCCCCTATAGGATCCTCAACTCATTTTACACGTGTCCGTTCTTTCTATACACTGCTACCTTCCCTTTTCTTCTTCCTTTCTCTTTGGTTCACATCCAGAATAAATGCTTCTTTCTTCCAAAGGCCATTTTAAGCTGTCCTCACTTTTTTTCAAGGATTTTACCCAAAATTGTTTCACTGACTTAATAAATTGTCATTAATTAAACCTCCATACTATTCAATGCTATACTAGGAAAGAGAGTAAAGATGAATAAAATATAATGCCAGACTTCAAAAACTCAATATTAAGCATAAAGATAAAAGGAAGCATAGAAATAAATGTAATAAACAGTTTCAGCACTATGATATAAGTGGTGATGTGGAGCTACATTCTAGCAGTAAAGAATACAGGTTCTAGAGACAAACACATAAGCTTGAATTGAACGGCTCTACAGGAGAGAGCAAAGAAGGTATTAATGAGGTAGAATTGACTGGGCTTGATTAATAGACATGGAGGAGGTGGAAGGCAGGGAGGAAAAGGAGGACTCAAAAACTATACTCAAGTAGCTGCTTTCCTGAAGAGTGTATGGTATGGGACAGAGGAGAAACACATCTGCAGGAAACATGACAGATGCAATTTTGAACACTGTCTAGTAGTTCTGGAAATTTTGCATGTGGGCACACACACACACACACTAAAGTTTTTGTTTTCGTGGAAAATTTCATTTATAATAACATAGCAGTGAACTTTGAAAGTCATATAATAAACCTAACCTGACAAAACATCATCTAACTATATAATTTCTTTTTTTTTAAAGATTTTATTTATTTATTTGACAGACAGAGATCACAAGTAGGCAGAGAGGCAGGCAGAGAGAGACGGGGGAAGCAGGGTCCCCTTTGAGCAGGGAGCCCAATGCGGGGCTTGATCCCAGGATTCTGGGATCATGACCTGAACTGAAGGCAGAGGCTTTAACCCACTGAGCCACCCAGGCACCCCTAACTATATAATTTCTTAAAAGAAATTTATTTTCAGTGGCTTAGTCAGTTAAGTGTCTGACTGTTAATTTCAGTTCAGGCCATGATTTCAGGGTCGTGAGATGGAGCCCTGTGCTGGGCTCTGCATTCAGAGGGGAGTCTGCTTGAGATTCTCTCTCCCCCTTTCCCCCTGCCCTTCCTCCTGTTGTCTCTGTCTAAAATAGATAAATAAATAAACAAACAAATATAAAACCTTTAAAAAAAGAAAATTATTTTCTCATCTCAACTTTACATGACCTATATATTTATCTTTTTCTTTCACTTGCCTTTTATGCTACTTTTAATAAATTTTCAAAACAGATTTCTTACCAAGAAAGCACATCTTACCTGGACCTGTCCCATCATGACTAATCAGAACTTTCTTCAGTTTTCCCAGAGACACTGCCTCAATGGAAAAAATATCAACCTATGTGATAACAAAAATAAACTGAATGATCATTAGGATATTTCTTTTCTCTAGGAAAAAAATAACATTATAGTACTATATTAGTTCATCACTATATTGCTATATATCACTATATTATTAGTGGTATACTATAAAAATTTTCCACTTACTATTTTATATGCAGTCCTATGCTATGCCTTGTGAGACAAATACAAGCAGGCTATATAAGTTTTACCTTCCTTAATCATACAGTCTAAATAAATCTGAAAAAGATTTTAAAAGTATAATCATACCATTTAAGTCTGCCATTAATAGTGATAATAATACTTGATATTGTCCTCACTATACACAAAATTTTCTAAGTGTTTTTCATATATTTAATCCTCACAACCCATGAAGTGAGTACTGCTCATTGTCTTATTTTACAGTTGGAGAGACAAAGACATACAGAGTTCAATTACTCACCCAAGATCAATGTCTAGTGAGAGACCAAGTCTGGAATCATCCCCCAGCAGTCAGCCTCCAAAATATACCATGTACACCATTGGTGTCTGCCTCTCAGTATGTTTTGTTTCTATATCAACAATGCATTGCAGTAGCTACATGTGCATGCATATACAAATAAAGTCTTAAACTATTAACTGGATATGTAGTCTACAAATTAAAATACATAACACACTCAATGCAAACATCCATGCAAATAATACAACATGAACAGCACCCCAAGACCCCCCCATGGCCCATTACCATCATAATCTCCCCCAGTGGTAACCAATATCCTGACTTTTAATTAGATTTCTCTAAATAGAATCATACAGTATGTTTTTTCTGCCAGGCTTGTTTTATTCAACCTTTGTGGAATTTAGCCATGTTGCTTATGTAACAACATTTTGTTTATTTTCATTAGTGAATATTATTCCATATTATTTATCTATTCTACTTTTATGAACAGCAATTATTTCTGGATTAGGGGTATTACAAATAAAATTGCTTGGAAAATTCTTGACATGCCTTTTTGTGTATATTCATGTACATTTCTGATGGGGAACTACTGGGTTACAGAGCTTTAGTAGATAGTCTACTTTTCTAAAATGCTTATACCACCGCAAACCATGTGTGCTGTGTGTTAGAGGTGAAGGTGCTCCACAGCTACTCAGTATTTGAGGTTGTCATTCTTTTCAAGTTTAAGTCATCTGATTATGCACAGTGACCCTTGATTATGGCTTTCATGTTATTTTCCTGATTACTAACTCAGTTGGGTAGACTTTTCATGCTTATTGGCTATTTGGATACTCTCTTTTTAGAAAGGACATAGTCAACTGTCATGCCATGTTTTAAATTGGGCTAACTATTTTCTTGTTGGTCTGTTGGTGTTCTGTATATAGTTTGGAAACAAGTCCTTTGCCAGGATATATTTTAAAATGTCTTCTCCCACTTTGTGATTTGCCTTTTTACTCTCTTCAAGTTACCTTAAGAAAGGGAAGTCTTTATTAAAAGGGTGTAAATTTATCTTTTTTTCCTTTATTCTTAGTGCTTTCTTTGTTTTGTCTTTAAAATCTTAGTCTCTATGTGTACACACATGTATAAAAACTATCCATAATGCTGCTATAACCAAAATGTGGAAGCAATCCAATAGCACACATACTAATGAATGGATAAATGAAATCTTATCTATACACATAATGGAATAGTATTCACCCTTTAAGAAAAAGGAAATTCTGACACATGCTACAACACAGATGAACTTTGAAGACATTGTGCTGAGTGAAATACAAGTACTCTTTGATTCCACTTAGGTGAGTTTCATAAATGAGCCAAAGTCACAGAGACAGGAAGTAGAATGGTGGTTGCCTGGGTCTGGGTTGAGAATGGGATGTATTGTCTAATGGGTATAGCTTCAACTCAGGAAGATGAAGTTCTGGAGCCTGATGGTAGTGATGGTTGCACAACAATGGGAATGAATGTGCTCAATATCACTGAACTGTACACTTAAAAATTGTTAATGTGGTAATGTTCATATTATGTGTATTTTACCACCATTAAAAGTGTTTTTTTTTTTTAATCCTAACCCACCCCCAAGATCACAAAGGTTTTTCTCTTACAGTCCCTTCTAAGTACTTGTTTGTTTTACCTTTCCCATTGAGACCTCAATTTGTATGAAATTGATTTGGGGATTTACTGTAAAATGGGGCTCATAATTTCTTGATTATCATAATTGATGTCCAAGTTGCTGCCTTTCTCTGATGCTGCACATCAAGACATGGATCTTGTTCTGGCTCTATTCTGTTTCTTTTGTTCTATTTGTCTTGCCTTGTACCAATTAATGCTGTCTTAATTACTTTAACTTTACAATAAATCTCAGTATCTGGTAGTGTGAGCCCTCTAGCTCTGTTTTTCTCTTAATAATCTTCCTGGTTATTTGGGGTGCATTTGACCTGTTTCCTTTCCACATAAATCTTAGAATTAGGTTGCTAATTTCCATTTAAAAATACAGGATTTTGAATGCTATTGCACTGAAACTGCAGATTAGGAGAAAAGTTGAGAAATTATATTGACTCTTCCAATCCAGGAACATAATGTATCTCTATTGATTTATGACTTTTAAAAAATTTCTCGATAATATTTTGCTGTTTTCCATTAGAGGTCTTGGGTTGGCCGTCTGGTGCCTGCTGCCCCCTGGGCCTGCAGATGGAGGAAACCTCAGGGCAGATTGTATGTGCATCGCTCCAGGACTGTGCTTGTTCCTGCTCAACTGCTTTAGTCACCACTGTCATTGGTGCCCCTGTCAAAAGAGGTCCTGGAGGTCCTTGCTGTCAACAGAGGCGACCTCAAGAATGCATATGTACCTTCGCTCCTCCTCTTTCCTTCTTTCCTCTACATTCATGCCTTCACTGTGCTTCTTAGGATCACCCCCGTCCCCATCAACCACTCACAGGACCTGTCCCAGGCTCTGCTTTGGGAGAACTCACATAAAGGTCCCACTTGGCAAGTGGAAGTTTGTGAAGGCCTCTTTACTGCTGGGTGCAGACTGAATCCCAGTCCTCTGAGAACTTCCAAATCTCTGCGTGGCATCTGGGGCTCCCCATGGCTACTCTCTGATTGGCTTCCTGCTTTGAAGCTTCTGCTTACAAATGGTAGAAAGCAATGCCGAATACCAGCTTCTCCTCCACACTTCCTTTCTCTCCCAGGTGTTGGACCCTCACACCCTGACTGGCAGCCTAACTGACCCTTGGCAGCCATCCAATGCCTTTAAAACCAATTTTAAAAGGTATTTATCTAATGTTTCTAGCGGTCAGCAAGTTAGTCACTTTGTTATGAGCTAGACTGCCCTAGCAGGAAGTATAATCTTCGTTGTTTTGTTTTTGTTTTTTGTTTTTTTTTTTAATAGAAAAAACTAGGAGTTACTCATGGTTGTACTGTCTCTGGTTAAGCCCACCTCCTCTCAGCCCCAGTCGCACACCAAGAAATCCCCACACCTACCCGTACTTCTTAATTGGTATTAAATGAGCAGCTCTGGAATTTTCTTTGTGTCTTTTTAGTTATAGAAATTAGAGAACAGATGGTAGGTAAGAATCAATAAAGATCTTTCTATTACCTGTCCACGCCGAAACTTGACTGTGTTATTTTGGGATTGATGAAGCCTTCGGTTCCCTGAATCTCCTCTGGTGCCAATGAGGTTGATAACCACGTTAGCCTCTGTCTCTGCGCCTGGCTTCCTGCCCGTGTACATGTAGATCTCATAAACCACTACTGAAATGTCAGAAATACAATATTGTCTTTCTCATTTTCATTTCTCTCTGAATGTATTAGATATCCTGAAAAACAATCAGAATGTTGCCTAATGGAGCTGACATGAGTTTCTCTGTGGTGGTTGGTCCCAGCTCTTTTCATCATGCAGACCCCACTCAAACAGACTCTTAGCTGTCCCATGTTCACCTTTCGTAAGAGTCAGCTATTTCCCAAACAAAGGTTTCAAAATAATTATTGTTAGCAATTATGCACTTTCATAAACCACTATACTTTCACAGTTATTTTGAAAAATTAAACTTAAAAAAATACCCTCCCTCTCTTAATTAAATGAAAGTGGCAACTTTCCCCCCAAAGTTTGGCTGGTCTAATCACAGCTGGTCATTCATGCTGCTACTTCACAGAGATCACCACTCCAATAATGGAGATTTGTAATAGCATTCTTGAGAGAGAGAAAAAATACAAAGATACTAGAGAGATACAAATTTAATTTTTTTGAAAAGAGACCAGGGAGGTACCAGCAAATTATAATCCACCATATTTGACCCTAGAATTAAGGCAATTTCTGAGACACTGGTAGAGGTTGCTAATTAGAAAAGAGATTGCTCTTGCTGATACAACTAATATGAATAATATCTTGGACACAATGAGTACTTTTTATTCCAAGTCCTAGAACACTTTATAACTCGTACTCTGTGCAATTGAACAGTTGCATTTATAGAAATTCACATTAACATTTTCCAAAGAACTCAGACATGAAAATCCAACAAGTAAGAAAACAAGGTAAGTGAGAAACATTGCCTGTTTCCATCGTGCCTGACCTTTAAAAAGACAAATGTGGTATACTGGGAAATGGTGTAAGCAGAGAAGATAAATCAGTTTCTTTGAGCAGTCTTACATATTTTAAAATACCCTAGAGTGAAACCCAGCTGAGTTTAAGCAGAAAATTAGAACACTTCTCATGAATTTAGGACAACAAAGGAAATCTTTTAAACTTCCTATAAAGAAGATCTGGTCTTACAACCTGGGTAACTGCCTGAACTGAATTAAGCCAAAACTTATGATAGAATTCTTCATGAAAACAAGTATGTGGACAAACATGATCAGAAGTCTTAATAGAGAAGACTTGCTTCTGTTTACTGAGAATTTTTCCATTGTTTCAGAGGAAGAGTGAACTTGTTTACAACTTAAAAAATAAAATGAAGAAATTTAAATGATTAAAACATATCTAAAGTAAAAAAGAAAAAACATTGTTAAAGGTCTAAAAAAGGCATATCAAAAATTATTTAAGTTAGAGATCATCACAAAGAACAACACTCAGTGCTCCCTCTATCACAACAGACTGTACACATTGTACAACCAACGTACCCATTGTCCCACGATCAAATCATGCACCTTGCCTGCTACTACACACAACTTAAATATTTCTTAACATTGTATTCCCAGAAGCTGCTATAAATTTAGTACACAAGCACCAAAACACAAAAACAAAACAAAACAAAAAGACAAAAAAAAAAACCCTTGAGATCCAAAATTCAAAGAGAATTAAATGTACTACATATTGGAACAAAGTGGATGTCATAGTTGAGCACTAAATTCTATCCTCAAACCACATCAAAGAGAAACATAGTTCGAATTGGAAATTGAAAGAAAACATATAATCCTACCCAGAGAAACAGATATTTTGCTGAAATCTTTAACACTGACTCAACTTTAATTGTACAGTGTTACATAATTCACTAAGTATTTGCTATAGTTCTTCAACAAAAGCATATAGTTTTTTTAATGCTAAATTCATAACAATAGAGCAATACAAAATTCTTCCTTTAATGTAAAGAAAGGGAGAATTTAAAGGATACCTGGTTAGCACGTTGCTTAGACGCACTCTAAAATATTATGTGTTTTAAACAAGTCTTAGCAAGAGAAGATCTCAGAGAATTCTTTGTTCAGTCTCTCTCCTTGGGCATGAAAGTCAGGTCTCAGGGTTGTTGATTCAAAGGCAGGACCATATGTTCTAGCTAAAAGACTGGCATTGTTGTAAAAATGTGGAAGGCTAACAGATTATCTCTATTCTAAGAGAGGGACCTCACACACACACACACTCAGGGAGGTGAAATCCTAAAGGAGAGCAGTAGTAAGTTAAAAATGTGAGTTAGAAGAAAATTTACAATGGTCTCAAATACTTGAAAAATTCAAGACTGGGTTTCTAGACCTGGATGTTATACAGAATGGAAGAGATCATTTTACTTGAACATATTCAAAGACAAATATTACTAATCAATCATTCTGGCTGCAAGTAACTATTCTTAAAGCACCAGATTTTAAGTAGTTATTAATATACATCTCTCACCATGATTTAGCTGAAAGTATTGAAAGAGTTAACTTGTTGCTTTAGGTTATCCATAAATATTGGACATTTTTGCCTCCAATTTTCTAATGTTCTTTTTACCATAGTTGGTGCTAAATTTTTCTTTCAGGTTATTAGTCAGGAGCCTCAGCTGCTGTGAGCCTTACTCACTCAGATAAAGTCTGCTATAAGCACCCAATAATAACATTGCTTGTCTGCCTGTTTGCTACAACTGTCATCCGATTCAGTTCCTAGCTAAACTCTATATTTTCACCAAGGGTGGGGGCATTTGTTTCACTTGCATTCTCAATGTCATTGCCTTCAACTCTCTCATTCTTATATTTACCCACACTTATAGTCATTTCAAAACTTTTCCCCTCTTTCAAGGAATGGATAGCACGCATATCAATGTCTAAGCTCAGCATTCTTTGGGCCGACAGACTTGTGGGCTACATAGTAAGATTTAACATCACCTCATTAGTGACACAAAAATCCAGTTTTCACCTGAAGTTTGTTTTTTCCCCCCTCAGACATCATTTTAGGCCAGAATCTTCTAAGCATTTGTAAATGATGATTTATCAGCATCAACTCTAAGCATTAACATCTCCGTAAATAGTATCCTTAAGATTTCCTTATAAGAAATCTTAGATTCTTTTGTCTCTGCTTACTACAGAAAGCATAGGATTAAAAATATACATATTTGCTCTTCATAGGGATATATAGATATATAGATAGATGATAGATAGATATAGATCTATAGATATATAATTTCTTAGCCACAAGGGTATATTAAAAATGTCCCATGACTGGAAAGTGGACTGAAATAAATTCCTCAAATGTGATTTTTCAAGTTTAGGAGAGGATAGACAAAGCCATGGTAGGACACATGTTTCCTCTGGTAGATGAGCAGGAGGTGATACCTAAAGAGGAAGTAGAATGAGATGCCTCAGGGCTAGCCATATCAAGGGACCTCTTCACATCTGAGGGTGACATCCAGGAACTAAGGGTGACATGGCGTAAGGATGTGAGCAGAATGAGAATTCTAAATTGACCAATTTTTTACCAAAAGAAACTAAGCGTTATATTGGAAGTGAATGAGCTTATATTGAGTTACAACAATTAAGATTTCCATCACCCATGGAAATAGGGGCTTGGATTATTTTTACATCAGGTTTGTAGAAATAGGATTTACATGTGGCAAAATTCACTCGTTTAAGGTTTGATGAGTTTTGGGAACCGTGTAAACTTTGGTAACAAGTCCTATTACTACCACTACCATCAAAACAGAGAATATTTTTATCACCCCAAGAAGTTTCTCTAGGAAGAGTATGATTCTAATTAGCTATGAAGGGTGAAAAATGTTATATTTTTGCAGCCCTCAGAGTCATTGATTGTGAAGACTCAAATCCATGATGTGATGATAAAAACAATGCAGAAGGAATAACCTGGAGGGTATCCTGAAAGATCATCTCATACCTATACCTGTCTGATTTTTGAATGAACATGTAAAGAAATTGAATCCAATTAACTATTTATAAAATATATTATATTTAGTACAGTCCTGTAACTTTAATTATATTTGAATTACATTTGAAAGATCACCTTCTTAATATTTTATCGTGCCTAGAAGTTTTTCATTCCCTTGGTAGCCCATTTCTTGATTACCCAAGGTATAATATACTCAAGGTATATGGTGATGAGGACGCCTTTTCACAAAGCTACTGGAATGGAATATTTTAAATATTTAGACACCAGAGGTTATTTTCAGAACTAAATGGAGTCCATAGGGTCATGGAGGGCCAGTATATGGAAAGGACGACCACTAACTCCATCTAAGATGTCATATTGAACTGAGAAGTACTGATGACCTGCAAAGTCAGCCCTGGGAGTAAATATGGAAAGTAGCAGGCTGCTGCCTTATACCACAGTATGCCATTCATTAGTATTAGAATGTCATAATAAAACAGTAGAACCAGGAAATTTTCCTCCTATATTAAAACAGCTACTGCCAGAGAAATAGCCTAAAGGAAAGCAATCTTCTCAATTTCGGATGATTTTGAATAAATAGTTAAAGAATATTTGGTGATTCTGTTATGAAAGTCACCTGAGATCATCGATAGTCTATGGAGCAGTTGGCTGCTTTCACAGATTTGTCTGTAGTCCAAGACATGGTCTGCCCTTGAGCCAAATGCACCAAACGCACCCCCCACTCCCCGAGTGCACATACCTGCATAATGGGCACCTTGGTCTCCCCTCCTAAATCTCACATGCTGGAAGTGCAGGGCTCACAACTTTTTCAGTTCTGAACCCCCAGCTCCTAATACATGTAAATGTTTACCGAAGAATGCTGAATAAATGAATGCTTACTAATCCACCATCTATCAAAAAACGCTGTGCAATGCCCTCTCTTGGTTGCCCCCAAAACCACTCAAGTATGAGTTATCTAGAATGAGCTGTGGCAGCTCTGTACCCAGAACTGGGCCCTAAACCAAGGATACCTTCTCAGGCCCTTTGCTCCCAACTTTGTTCTCATTCCCCAGTTTCTTTCAGGGTCCATTTGTTTCTGGACCTTTGGCTTTTTCTCCTAGATCTGTATGTGTAGGAGTGAACGAATGAATTTGGCTTCCCAGACTCTGACTCTGGAGTGAGTGTCCAGAGAGGACCAACAGACCCAGGAAGTGACTGCAGAAGGGGAGGGGGGCAGGGAACTGGCATTGTCAAGCCCTCCCAACCAGACTGGGGCTAGATTCTCCTCCAAAGTGAGCTCATTTGAAATGCTGCCTCATCTTCCTTGTGCCGTATGGCCCAGTGGTGTTATTGTCTTTTGATCCAAACCAACCAGAGATTCTCAAATGTGCTGCCCCTCAAAATTCCTCATCTATTAAATAAAAAATAGAGTCATATAAAAATATCATTCTTCCAGCTATATCCCCAAAGTTGCAGGCTTCCATTCTCCTTCCCTGGGTATATTGTCAGATTTTCACTGGGTAGGTAACTTTTGGAAATTATCTGAGAGAAACATGCTTCTGTGCTCATGTGTGTCGATGGACACACACACACACACACACACACACTCACACACACACACCATGTTATTGCGTTGAGTGTAAATACATGAATACTTCAGTGAAACTCGCGGGACCTTAAATCTTAAGTAGGTCCTCACTGGAAGACTGCAGACCCAAGCCATTCAAATATTTAGCTCTCCAGTTTAGAGACAGTGGCATCAAGCGGTGTCTGGAGCAGCCGGTCCGCAGCTCTCTCCGACCAGCACATGGTCCTGGCGCCTGATCTCTCAGTGCCCTTTTCTCCATCCGGGGAGACAAACTCTTAAAACATCTCAGATCTGCCAAACTTGGGTGTCACTGACAAATAATCACAAAGTCTAAGGAAAAAAGTTTAGAAGGCGATGAACTTTACATTTGTGTCCCCATCTCTGTCAACGTGTACACAGTATTTTTAGGGAATGTAAATTTTGTGGGTTTTTCTTTTTTTTTTTTTTTTCTGAAGACTTTCCTAATCAGAAAATGAATGTAATTATCTACGTTTAGGGGGACTTCCTGGTGCCCTGTTGTTGGTCATTATGCTCAGATATTCCTAGGGAACACTGAAGGATTTTGCCCTGCCAGGGCTGTCTACACTCTTCCCCATGGGCGGCAGCTCCTCTCTGCACGAGGCTCCTGCAGCGCTGGTGAGCATGGAGGGCTGCCTGTACACCTCCCGAGTAGGAACATCAGCTCTAGTACTGATAGAGTTCTCCAGGCAGTGCAGCTGAAATTCCCCAAGACAAACAAACCCTTTGGCTGAAGCTTTAATTTGATTTAATTAATGGACTGTTTCGTGCTTTCTCTCAGGTCACCGAGAATTAAGCTTTCTCAGCACTTATCATGGTGTGCTCATGTTGATACAAACGGCCCAAAGAAATCTGATCTCAGAAACAGATGGTAAATGAGATTCAGTGTTAAACACGTGCAGACACTTCAGTCTGCACTGAAGGTGTGTGGCCCAAGATCACGGACATTGGAGGTTTAGGACTGAATCTTTATGTGTCTCTTGGTTGAAAACCTTGATCTTATTGCTGAAAAAGAAATACTTTTGAGCTGTAGAGAGAAGTGCCAGGATGGGAAGGGACTGGAATTTCCTCACATTTTAGAGAAGGTCTCCAGGGTGGGGCGCCGGGCGGCACAGTCACTTAAGCCTCTGACTTGGGCTCAAGTCATGATCTCAGCATCCTGGGATGGAGCCCTGTTGAGCTCCCTGCTCCGTGGGGATCCTGCTTGTCCTCCCCCTCCCTCTCCCACCACACTAGTGTTCTCTCTCTCTAGAGAGAGGAAGGAAGGGAGAGAGGGAGGGAGGAAGGAAGGAAGGAAATCAGTCAGTCAGCCTCACGGAGAAGGTCCCTCGGACCAGAAACCTGAACAAAGGTGAAGGAGTTGGCCATGCAGAGGCCTGGGGAAGGCACAGGCCAGCAAATACGATAGAAGGGCAGAGTCCTAAGTGCTGAGAGAACAGCTTGCCTGGCACCATCAGCAATGGAGTTTGTAGTAAGCAAAGGAGTGACACAATCTGACTAATACTTTCAGAAGGCCGTTCTGGCTGCGGGATTGAGAATAATAGCCTTTCCTAATCCTAAATCATTCCTTGTGTTGGCCCTCCCCTCATGATAGCAGCTACATGGTATGAAGGAAGCAGGAGGGAAAAACAAGTTGAAGGGAGAAAACAAAGAATTTAGTGTGTGTTAAGGGCCTGCTTTGTGACAAATACCATATTCAGGGGTGCCTGAGTGGCTCAGTTGGTTAAGCATCTGCCTTCAGCTCGGGTCATGATCCCGGGGACCTGCTCAGCGGAGAGCCTGCTTCTTCCTCTCCCTCTGTCTGCTGGCTTGTGCTCTCTCTCTTTCTGTCAGATAAATAAATATATATATTTTTTTTAAATACCATATCCATACCTTCCTAGAGAAAACCCAGTGGATGACCCCATTTCTGCGTTGCCTTGGAATGGTCCCAATTGACGTTCATTGTTCTCGTCACTAACAGAGCCTTTCCTCTCTCTCAGAAATGTCCTGGTTTGCATGGTTTATGTGGTGATCACTGACAATAGGTATTATATGTTCCATTTTACAGACAAACTGGCTGACTGAGAAAACTTGTGTAACTTGCTCCAGTTCACAAACCCCGTGATTGAGACTGAGGTTTGGAAGCGACTCCCCTTCTCGGCATGTCAGACGTCTCATCAATAAAAGGGTCTGTCTGTCTCTGAAGCCCACATTTTCCCCTCGAGCATGGGTAGTGTGGTAAAAGCTAAAGCATTACAGAAAGCTGGCTTGTTTTTCTCAAACTTAGTTCAGCTGTTATCATCCAACGTTTGTTGTAGGTTGTCTGTAAGTGTTCAGAAAGACACTTATTTTCTCAGTACTTAAAATCTGATAAATATAAATAGTGTAAAGCCAATGCATTTCTATTATGATGGTACTTTCTTAGATTCTCTGAGAGTTATTTCTTTTGGAAGTGAACCATCCTTCCTTCAGGCTTACCAAAACCTAGCATCAAACAATTCTTTGGCCACGGTTGTGGCCTCAAACCTCCCCTCCCATTATCATGGGTCTCCCCTGAAGAAAGCCCGAAGCAGAACCTGTGAAAAGGTCACTGTCAGCTGAGTCAGCCTTCTTTGTCACTGCCCCCCCCCCCCCGCCCGTCCCCGGCACAGGCACACCCACCAGGCCATTAACTAAAGATCTTAAGGACAACCAAGCAATGGTGATCAATAGCTCTTGGTGCCTTTCTCCACAAACAGGGCAGATGGTGAGCAAATTGGAGGAAAAGTGTGGAAACTGTGCATGTGAACAGGCTCAGCTTGGTAGTGCTGGTCTCCAAGAGGAGACTGCTCTGATCTCACCAGCAATCCAGCTCAGCCCCCAAAGCGTGATGATTTATAGACGAATAGCTTCAAGAAAAAAAAAAAAAACCTTTTCTTTTGAAAACATTCCAGTAATCTTTTGAAAACAAGAGGCAAAGTCACAAAATTAATTGGCTCAGAGTATAAGTGCCAACTGCAAGGAAAAGCACTCTTTTTGTGCTACTAAATTAAAAAAATATATAACCCTTAAGTGTCCCTAGGACTCTATCCAGCCTGGCAAAACTAAGTATTAATAGCTTCATTTTATAAAAGAAGTTCCTCTATAATCATTCTTTGTGCTCTTCCCTGGGCCAACTTCAGAATATTTTGACAGATGAACCGACAATCCCAAAATATTGAAGGTCAACCCCTCCTCAGTCCTCCTTTCAAACCCAAACCAGAGAAGCATCAATTCAGTGGTTTGATTCTGCTGTAGCTTTCCTTGATGTCACAAGAATAGTAAATGAACCTCTTGGCACCAAGAATGACTTTCCAAAAGCAATACTCAGCATGCCTGGACTGTTTCTTGCTCTCCAGCAGGTTTTGATCCCTAGCTAAACCTGAACATTGAGGTGTCACTATCTTTTCATTTTCTTATTTGGATGATTTTCCTCTAAATGAGCAAATAATCAAACTGGGAAAGGGGCAGCTAGAAAAATTTGTCAGAACTGGAAAAAAATGGCTGGATCAGATTTGCTCTAGGTATCATGTATTACATTATATTATTTTGGAGGAGAAAATGTTTTTAAAAAGGCTCAGGTGTTTCAGCTAAGAAATTAGCCCTTTAAACGGGAAATGCTAATGGATCAAGTTTCATTAGCTAGTTTGGGAAAAGGATGAACAGACTGATGCAGGGAAGACATGCTGAGTCTTTACTGCTGCTAAAGTTAAATGAACCCAAAATCAATAGTTCATTTAAAGCACAATGGAGTTTCTTTTGTTTCTTGGATTAAAAAAAAAAAAATACAACTCCTTTCCACTTTTTTTTTTATATGTAACAAACTGTGCATATGTCAAAGAAGCAATTGGAAGAAATACGCATTAGTTGTCAGAGTTTAAATAAAGTTCATTTTTTAAAAATGCAGTTTTTAAAAACACTATAACTTAAGAAATAACTAATATAGCACCCCAATATGACTTCTTCTGATTTTTATTGGTACCATTGATTTCAAAATCCTTCTATACATCATTTTGGGTAGGGGGAGAGGCCAGATGAGGGGCAGAGGGAGAGAGAGAAATAGAATTTGGGGTTTTGGTTTTTTGCCCCTTTACTCTTCTTTTTTAAATTAACATATAATGTATTATTTGTTGCAGGGGTACAGGTCTGTGAATCATCAGCCTTATACAATTCACAGCACTCACCATAGCACATACCCTCCCCAATGTCCATCACCCAGCCACCCCATCCCTCCCACCCCCTCCACTTCAGCAAACAAGTTTATTTCCTTGAGGCCAAGAATCTGTTAAGTTTTATCACCCTCTCTGGTTTCATCTTGTCATTTTTTTCCTCCCTTTTCCATGACCCTCTGTCTTGTTTCTCAAATTCCTCAAATCAGTGAGATCATATGATAATTGTCCCTCTCTGATTGATTTATTTTGCGTAGCATAATACCCTCTAGTTCCATTCATGTCATTGCAAATGGCAAGATTTGGTTTTTGATGGCTGCATAATATTCCTCTCTCTCTCTCTCTCTCTGTGTGTGTGTGTGTTTATACTATATCTTTTTTATCCATTCATTTATTGATGGACATCTAGGTTCTTTTCATAGTTTGACTATTATGGACACTGCTGTTATAAACATTGGGGTGCACATGCCCCTTTGGATCACTACGTTTGTATCTCTTGGGTAAATACCCAGTAAAGCAATTGCTGGGTCATAAGGTAGCTCTATTTTCAACTTTACAAGGAACCTCCATGCTATTTTCCAGAGTGACTGCACCAGCTTGCATTCCCACCAGCAGTGTAGGAGGATTCCTCTTTCTGAGAGAGAGAATTTTAAGCGGGCTTCACACCCAGCTTGGAGACTGACAGGGGGCTCAATCTTACACCCCTAAGATCATGACCTGAGCCAAAAATCAAGAGTGGGATGCTTAATGGACTGAGCCACCTGGGTGTTTAGATAGATGATAGATAGATAGATAGATAGATAGATGATAGATAGATGATGGATATGGCATTTTTGAAAAACAGAATGGATTCTTGAGAGATGTTAGCAACACGGTGAATAGTAGGATTTTAAATATTTTCCCCAAATTCTAGATATCAGCTCTGATTTTTCCTCATATATCATCTGTATTTCTAACATTCTTACGTCAGTTTAAAATGATTCGTGCAACAGAACATGCTGAGTCTTTTAAAAATGTTTCTTACTCAATTTATTAAACTAAGAAAAATAAAGTTCCCCATTTCTCCTATCCTCTATCCCCACCTCTTTCAACCACCAATATGTTCTCTGTGTCTATGAGCTTGGGAGTTTTCTTGTTTTTTGTTTTTAGATTCCACATATATAAAGAGATCATACAGTATTTGCCTTTCTCTGTCTGCCTTATGTCACCTACCAAAATGCCCTTGAGGTCCATCCATGTTGTCACAAATGGCAAGATTTCATTCTTTTCTATGACTGAATAATAGTTCATTTTATATATATATAATATATATGTAATATTATACATAGTATACCAAGTAATTATATAATTATATGAATGTGATCATACTATATATACCTATATATATATATATATATACTAGCACGTGTAATTATATACCATATACAGTATAATATCTATATAATTTTGATATATATAATTATTTGATATAATTATTGGTATATATTTGATATATATATTATAATTTTGCCAAACTTTCTTTATCCATTCATCCATGGATGGTCACTTAGGTTGTTTCCCTATCTTGGCTATTGTAAATAATGCTGTAATAAATGTGGGGGTCTTCATATATTTTCAAATTTAGTGCTTTCATTTTCTCTGGATGAATACCCAGAAGTAAAATAGCAGGACATATGGTAGTTCTATTTTAAATTTTTTGAGGAACTTCCATAGTGTTTTCCACAGTACTTACACCAATCCAACACTGAGAATATACAAGGGCTCTCTTTTCTCCATATCCTCACCAACACTTGTTATGTCTTGTTTTTTTGATATTATCTATTCTAACAGATATGAGGTGACATTTTTTTGGTTTTGATTTGCATTTCTCTGATAATTATGGTTGGAGAATTTTTTCATATACTGGTTGGCCATCTGAATGGCCACATTCAGTTAACACACAATGTACATCAGTTTCAGGTACCATGGGTAATGATTTGACAAGTTTATGTAATGTTCATCACAAGTATAGCTACCATCAGTGCCATACATCACTTCTTTGGAAAAGTTTGTTATCTAGATCTGCCCATTTTTTAATTGGATTTTTTCACTATTAAGTAATATGAGTTCTTTATATATTTTAGATTATTAGCCTTTTGTCAAATATATGATTTGCAATTATTTTCTCCCATTCAGCAAGTTGCATTTTGTTGCATTTTCATTTTGTTGCTTGTTTTCTTTTTTGTGCAGAAGCTTTTTAATTTGATGTAATCCTGCTTTTTAATTTGATGTAATCCTGCTTTTCTTTCCTTGTTTTGTTATTTTTGCTTTCAATGTCAGATTTTTAAAAATAATGAAAATCTATGTTAAGGAGCTTACCTCCTGTTTTCTTCTAGGAGTTTTATGGCTTCAAGTTTTTTTTTGTTTGTTTTGTTTTGTTTTGTTTTTTTTAAGGCATTATGTCTTTACTTGTCAGAGAGACAGAGATAACAACTAGGGGAAGCAGCAGACAAAGAGAGAAGCAGGCTCCCAATGCAGGGCTCCATCTCAGGACCCTGAGATCATGACCTGAGCCGAAGGCAGATGCTTAACCAACTGAGTAACCCATATGTCCCTATGGTTTTAAGTCCTATGTTCAAGTCTTAAATCTGTTTTGAGTTAATTTTTGTGTATGGTGTTAGATAGTAGTCCCATGTTGTTCTTTTACATGTAGCTGTCCAGTTTTCCCAGCACCATTTATTAAAGAGATTTTCCTTTCCCTACTGTATATTCTTGGCTCCTCTCTCATAAATTAATTGACCACATATATGTGGGTTTATTTCTGGGTTCTCTATTTTGCTCAGTTGAGGGGTCTGTTTTTATGCCAATACCAGACTGTTCTGATTGCTTTGTAATATAGTTTGAAATCAGAAAGTGCAATACCTCCAGCTTTGTTTTTCTTTCTCAAGATTGCTTTGGAACTGAAATAGCTTTCCATTTATTTGTGTCTTCTTCAATTTCTTTCATTAATGTCTAATAACTTTCAACATACAGGTCTTTTGCCTCCTTGGTTAAATTTATTCCTATGGATTTTATTCTTTTCAATGCAATTGTAAATGGGATTGCTTTCTTAATTTCTTTCTGAGAGTTTGTGATTAGTGTAAAAAGATGCCACAGATTTTTGTGTATTGACTTTGTATCTTGCAGCTTTACCTAAGTCATTTATTAGTTCTAATAGTTTTTTGATGAAGTCTCTAGGGCTTCCTGTATATAATATGTCAGCTGCAAGCAGTGACAATTTGGCTTCTTTCTTTCCAATTTGGATGCCTTTTATTTCTTTTTCTTGCCTAATTGCTCTTGCTAGAGCTTCCAATATTATGTTGAATAAAAGTGGTGAGACTGGGCATCCTTTTCCAGATTTTTTAACTGTTCAACATTGAGCATGATGTTAGCGGTGGGTTTGTCATATATGACCTTTATTATGTTGAAGTACATTCCCTCTATACCCACTTTTTTGAGAGTTTTGTCATAAATGGATGTCTAATTTTGTCAAATGCTTTTCCTGCATCTATTGAGATGATCATATAATTTTTATCCTTCATTTTTGTTAAAGTGGCATAGCATATTAACAGATTTATAGGTGTTGAACCATTTTTGCACCCTTGAAATAAATCCCCCCTTGATCATGCTGTATGATTCTTCTAATGTATTGTTGAATTCGGTCCCTTATATGTTGTTGAGGATTTCTGTATCTATGTTCATCAGAGGTATTGACCTGTAATTCTCAATTTCTTAGGACCCTTTTATCTTCCATTTCCGTCTCTCTGATATTCCTGAACACTGTTACCATTCTCATATAACTGCAGGGCAACTAAAACTGTTAGGATCTAGGGATTTATGTACTAAGTGAGATTTTCTATGAGGAAATACTTTCATAAACTGTGAAAATATATAAATATACAAAGAATTAGTGTTAAATCTTTCTCCTTTCATTAAGCTATTATTATCCTAAATGTTTTTTCTGTATCTGAATTAATCTACAAGTATTTCTGAGACACTCAGCTCATGTGTCCTGTGCCATGCATCAATCTAATAGGGACTGAATATATGTACAATGGGCCCCATGCTGGGAGAGAGGCTAATCAATGTGAATTTGGTATAGAAAAGCCAGGCTCTCCACGTAGGTTTACAGAAAACAGGCTGAAGTGGAGGAGCTGCGGTGGTGAATTCTGTTGGGCATGTGGTGTGCTCAAAGCACAGCTCAGTGAGCTGTGGAGTGAAGATGTGTGAGGGAAGCTGAAGAGAAGAAACTGATGAGAAAGCAGAAAGGGAGCTACCATAAGCTAAAATACAGCTAAAATAAGAACTGAAATGACAAAACTGAATAACTTCTGGGGAATGGAAGCCCATCTGAATCATGTTTCTATTCTCTGGTTCTCCATACTCCTGGCAACACTTGGCACCTATTACCTGTTTGTATACATGTGTTTACCTTTACTTGTGTGGAATGGCTAAACAGACCATGGATGGTTGTTAGAAATGGCGGGTGGTGCATCACCTAATGGAACAAGGGGGCGCACGGCGAGGAGGACAGGGCTAAAGATGAAGTGTTACAGTTAACAACAGAAGTTAGAAGGAGGCTCAAGAGGGCAGGGAAGAATCAAGCCTTTAAGTCCATATGTTCAAGGAAGGAGAACCAAGATAGAAATAGAGCTAGTGATAGAAATAGGAAAAAAAAAATAGAGAAAACAGTGAAGAACTAGGTCAGTACATTTGATAGTGGTCAGGATTGGAGTGATGTTTAATAACAATGTTGGTAATAACAAGTATTTATTGAATGATTACTATGTACCAGGAACAAAGTACCATAAGCACATTATTCTAAAGACTAACTGCATTATCTCATGTCCCTAAAATAATCCTATGACATAAGAACTATTTTTTATCTCCTTTCTTAGATAAAGTATTTTTGGCTAAGAGAGGCTAAGTAGTTTGCCCAGGATGACATAGCTAAATACTTCCCTTACTCCGTGAGTCTGATTACAGAGCCTCTAGAAATCTCTTCCTCTTAAAATGAGGGATCATCAGTGTCAAATATAGTAGACAGGTGTAGAACACCAAACACACACACACACACACACAGAGTCATACTCATTTAATTTGGAACAAAATGGCCATTAGTATCCATTGAGAAAGAACATTTTCGCTATGGCTGTGGAGGCAAAAATAGGGTAGTTGTCAGAAAGAGGCAGGGAGTGGATGGAGAGACAATTAAAGTAGTGTGTGAGTTCACTTTTATGCAAAAGAAAACAAAACTAGAGAAGGGAATTCAGGCAATTCCGAATTCATGATTACTGACATTTGTTAACATAGGAACACAAGAGAAAAGCCACATTTAAATGGCTAGCAAAACTGTTTACAGAAAGATGAATTGTTGACACACATTCATCCTTGCATATATGTTTTCACCTTTGAAAGGCCATACAAGAGCTAACCCGAAAACCTAATATTCTAAATCAGGAGTAGGCAAGCTATGGCCTGTTGGTCAAATCTGCCCGCACATGTTTTTAAACAAGGCAGGAGCTAAGAATGCTTTTTACACTTCTAAATGGTAAAAAAAAAAAAAAAAAAAAAAAATGAAAGTAGAATTCTATTTATTAACAAATGAAATTTATATGAAATTCCAAGTTCAGTGTCCACAAAGCTTTATTGTAATGCAGCCATACTGTCAGTTTACATTTTATCTATAGCGGCTGTCTCACAACCCTGGCAAAGCTGAGCTGTTTGGAGAGATTTTATGGCCCACAAACCGTATTGTATTTAGTGTCTGGCCCTTCCCAGAAAAAGGGTCCTGATCTCCATTCTAAATCATCTCAGTTGTTTTAATTTTTAATACATATACAAAGGAAAGGAAATTATATACCTGGTAAAGGTGCTTTATTAGTTCTTGCCATGGGCACTTCTTTCCATAGATCTCCACCATTTTCATTCTCAGCTATCCAGGAGTCAACAGCTAGACAATACACCTCACATGTATCTATATTTTCAAGCCTAATTTCTTCCAGATACCATGCGGGATCCTTTCCACTGTTGTCATGTCCAATGCGTACTTTATAGATTTCACCAATATCTTTAAGATTAATCTGCAACAAGAAGGGAAAAGGAGAAATTAAAGTCCCCAGATTTCTGATTTGATTTTTCAAGTCAAAAATTCATATCCAATTTTGAACTCAGTATCTGTTTTCCAGTACATATGTACTCCTAACTAATTTTCCTTTGAACTGTTTACTTGTAACATTATGAAATGATCTTATATATAGCAAAGCATGAATCCAGTGACCATGGACAAACCAATAGATGAAATCTAGCTAGTTTTCAGTAATTTTTTTTTAGCAACTCATTATTATCTTGCAAAATAAATGTTTTATTGTAATGATTGATATATACTACTTATTTGGTAGTTTAGACTTGAAGAAAACAATCTAATTCTAATTGGATATTCCCATTAAAGTGGAATCCTGAGTAAAAGAAACCATATATGCTTCTGGATTTAAACTAGGGCTAACTAAGTAGCCCTGAAATAGAGTGGCACTGGAAAGACTATGACTATGATTAACAAGTAATCCTGCCTTATATTGCTTTGCACCTCACCAAACGACTAATTACTTGGCATGATAAATATTCTCACATATCATTCACTACTCAGAATGAGCAATATTTTTCTTTTGAAAATTCTTACAAAGGCCATATGAAAAAAATTGATCATTTATATACTACATTAGTTTTCTATTACAAACAAGGACGTTTAGAGCCTCCCATTCTGTGGGCCAGAAATCCAGACACCTTGTGGCTCAACTGTGTTCTCTGCTCAGCGCCTCACAAGCTGAACTCGAGGTATGGGCTGGGTTGGGCTCTTCTCTGGAGGCTCTGTGGAGAATTCTGCTTCTAGGCTCATTCAAGCTAGTGGCAGAATCCAGTTCTTTGCAGATTTAGAACTGAGGTTCCTCTTCCTTGACTTGTAGCCCTTTCACCCACAAGCCAACAAAGGGCACACTGAACCCTTCTCTTGCTTGGCATCTCTGGCTTTCCCTCTGCTACCAGCTGGAGAAAGATGTTTGCTTTGGGGGGCTCATAAGATTTAGATGAGGCCCACCTAAATAAATCAGGCTAGTCTCCCTATTTTAAGGTACTCAAATTGCACACTATATGACACCATAATTAGAAACAATGTTACCTGCCTTCTGGTATTTTGTCTCCCTCCACCTAACTTCTTTTCTCCCCTGTGGTATTACTATAAACATTCACATTGCCACAGGAAGTTACTCCTTCAGAGTTTATGTAGACTTGCCACACTTTTTTTCTACTAATATATTTTTTATTGGTAGTGTAATTTTGGGTTTCTGCACTGGTGATAATTGTTGGGAAGAAATTCTGTCCTCCAGCCAAAATGCCTTTCAGTCAGGATGCAGAGGTCAACACAGTTGAGCTAAATAATTGGGCCACTCCTATTATTTCTGGAACAAAGTGATTATAAAAATACTATCACGTAGAAATCTTAACATCAATGCTTTGTACAGATAATTAACATCCTACAGAGTTAGAGTTGCAGATAGTAGGACACAGGAATGAAAATAAAGGCCATATCCCAAAACAGTGAAAAGACGAAATTGTGTGGTGGCTAAAACCCTGGTTTTTGAAATGAGCTCTGGAGTTGAAAGTTCCTTTGCCCTTGCTGATTGTATAAATGGCAGCAAGTATGGCCACTCCTCCAAGCTTTGGTTTCCCCATCTGGTCAGTATAATGGTATCAATCTTACAAAGTTCTATAGCACTCAATGAGTATGAGCAGCCATCATTTTATCAATCAGAATTATATGCTAAATAGAAAATGCCTAAATCTACCTAAAGTAAAAACAAGATGAGTCTGAAGACAGGGTCCAGCATTCATAGAAGGAATTAAACTAGTATTTGATATATGATATATGAAATTGATATATGAAATTGAAATTGATAAGACCTATATCTAACCCTGCTGGTAAAAGCAGGTATTTGTCATCAAAACCTAAATGGTGCCATGGTCCAGAAACAAAATCATTACTCAGATACCAAGCATGCGTGGTTTGGACAATTAAAATCAAA
Source organism: Mustela lutreola (assembly GCF_030435805.1). Classification (NCBI taxonomy): domain Eukaryota; kingdom Metazoa; phylum Chordata; class Mammalia; order Carnivora; family Mustelidae; genus Mustela; species Mustela lutreola. Next base: position 77,830,270 of record NC_081292.1, read on the forward strand.
ACCAAATGATTATACCACAGTCTGGATAGTGCTATAGATTGCTCCCAAATTACTTTTAACATGTTAACCAAACTGATTTGGAGCTCTTTGTTCTGGCTTAATATAGTCAACCTGGGTTACTTCAGCTTTAATAAAGTACAAATGCAATATGTTAAGAAATTATTCTTGCACATAACTGTTTTTAGTATTCTGCATTTAACTTCCACACTTGAACACACACACATGTGCATGCACGCACACACACACACACAGTTATTCCATAACATAGGATGGCTTTTCATCATACAGATGGACCACATCATGGCTCAGTTATTCTCCAGAAAGGGAATTATGTTTAAAGTAGTCTACAGTCACAGATTAAAATAAAATTATCTTCAACCTAAAGACCAAAGAAGCATATGGATTGAGAGAGAGAGGGTTAGAAAGAGAAAGGCAGAAGAAATATAGTCCATTCTCATTGTTTTAAAGTCACATATTGACATTTATAATATCAATAAACTTCCACTACATAACCAGAACACAAAGATTAAAAAAATTGTCATTTGAAATGTCTGATTTGGGTACTTGAAATTATTAGCAAAAATAGATTAAGTCTACACTGAATTTAAGTAAAGAAACAAAGCACTTTATATAGCCACATGTTTTGAATAATTCTGTTTATCATATATACTACTCCCAAGAGCAACTTAAATTTGGACTAGGTAAATTAAACCTTTTAAACGTTTAACAAATTTTTATGCCATAAAAACACTATTTCTAAGCCAGCGTATGTGAACAGGGGAAAAACAGAGCTCTCACATTCATGTGAACCTCTAATCCAATCCATTCAAAATGGGAAATAAACAAAGTAGGAGTATAAGAAAAGTATGAGGTGGTTCAGTACAAGCAGAGCAGGTAGCAAGAAAACCAAGAAGAGCAAATGTACTTCTTGAGTCTGAGTTTATTGTTCCTGAAATTTCACAAGTCTGGGTTGCATTCTCTCTGTCTGCATGGAAGCTAGTATCCTTTCAAGTATAAATAAGTACTTCATAAAAGTGGATGCTGCCACCAAGAAATGGACTAGGAGCAACTCCTCAGCTGGAGGTGTCTAGTGTCACACGTAAGCACACAGGTTTCGTGGCAGAGGGATCCACTGAAAACTCAAACCCTGAGAACCTTGGGAACTGGGATCTTGAAGAAGTGATATGTTCTCTCTAAACTTCAGTTTCCTCATTTAAAAAATGCAGTGATTAAGAATCTCTTTACTGGGAGATTATGAGGACCGGGGACATATTAACTAGCAAAAAATGGTCAAATAAACACATTATTAGGTCGTTAATAAATAGTGTTGATTTTAGTAATTATTATTATTATTACTATTGGGAGATGGAAGGAAGTAGGTGAAGAATACAGTGGGAAGAAGGAAACTAAAGTCCATTTACTTCCATCGTACAAGTATTCTTAGTGCCTTTCACCCTCCAGCACTGAGTTGGGCAGATGCGAGAAGGAGAAAAGCCAAAGGTGATCAATTTCTCCACCCATCAAGTCCTTAACCAGCAGCATCACCAGGACTCCCAGGCATAGAATTCTTTTTTTTTTTTTTAACATATATTGTATTATTTGTCCCAGGGGTATTATTTGTAAGGGGTTTTATTTTCAAGCTTACACATTTCACAGCACTCACCATAGCACATACCCAATGTCCATAACCCAGCCACCCCATCCCTAACCCTCCACCCCCCAGCAACCCTCAGTTTGTTTTGTGAGATTAAAAGTCTCTTATGGTTTGTCTCCCTTCCCAGTCCCATCCTGTTTCTTTTTTTCCTTCTTACCCCACACAACCCCCTGACCTACCTCTCAAATTCCTCATATCAGGGAGATCATATGATAATTGCCTTTCTCTGATTTACTTATTTCACTCAGCATAATACCCTCTAGTTCCACCCATGCCATTGCAAATGACAAGATATCATTTCTTTTGATGGCTGCATAGTATTCCATTGTATATATATATACCACTTCTTCTTTATCCATTCATCTGTTGATGGACATCTAGGTTGTTTCCATGGTTTGGCTATTGTGGACATTGCTACTATAAACATTGGGGTGCACATGACCCTTTGGATCACTACATTTGTATCTTTAGGCTAAATAGCCAGTAGTGCAGTTGCTGGGTTGTAGGGTAGTTCTATTTTCAACATTTTGAGGAACCTCCATGCTGTTTCCCAGAGTGGCTGCACCAGATTGCATTCCTAACAACAGTGTAGGAGGCTTCCCCTTTCTAAGCATGGGACTCTTGACCACAGGGTGGGCCTAACTAGATTAGAGTCCAGTTATCAGAAGCAGAGTGCAAGAGGAAAAACAGGACAACCAGGTCCAAGGCTAGTAGTTTCCTATCCCCAAGTCTCAAGTTTCTTTTTGTATAAAGAGGGCTTTTGTAAGGACCAAATGAGATAATCTCATTAAAACACATTATAATTCATAGACTGACTGTCCATACAGGTCTCAGAAAACAGGTAGAGAGGTTTAGAGAGTTCTCTAAAGAATAACCAGGACTTATACTGTGCCTTGTGTTCAGACTACCACTTTACTTGGAGCTCCCTTGATTGAAATAGTTGGGAAAATTAGGTAGTAATTTGAGGGGTACTCAAAAAAGAATTTGAGGATTATCACAAGAAAGGACATTTTTATTTGTCAGTGAAAATGGAAATATTCATGCAAAAAGATAGCAGAAAAGATTCTCAAAGCTGAAAAATGAGGTTGAAAAAAATGCATTCCCTTTGCAAACTGCACAATACAATGAATATCCTGTCTTTTCAAAGATGAAGGTTTTTGTATGCTAAAAGTTGTATAGCCTATTAGAGAATGTTCAGTTACAGAAACATAAAGGAATAACCTGTATTGTCTGGGAAAACAACATGGCTGGTGGATCTGTGAATAATCATACAAAAATTTTATAGAAAAAATATCCCTCTTCAGGTATTCAGCTTTAGGATTTGTTTTGTTTTTGTTTTTGTTTTATTTTTTTTTCAGTGTTCTAAGATTCATTGTTTATGCACCACACCCAGTGCTCCATGCAATATGTGCCCTCTCTAATACCCACCACCAGGCTCACCCAACCCATTACTCCCCTTCCCTCCAAAACCCTCAGTTTATTTCTCAGAGTCTGCAGTCTCTCATGCTTTGTCTCCCCCTCCAAATTCCCCCAACTTACTTCTCTGCTCCTTCTTCCAATGTCTTCTGTGTTATTCCTGATGCTCCACAAGTAAGTGAAACCATATGATAATTAACTCTCTCTGATTAACTTATTTCACTCAGCATAATCTCCTCCAGTCCCATCCATGCTGATACAAAAGTTGGGTATTTGTTTGTTTGAAGAAAAATTTTGTAACCAAAATTTTTTTTTTAATTTTTTTATTTTTTATAAACATATATTTTTATCCCCAGGGGTACAGGTCTGTGAATCACCAGGTTTACACACTTCACAGCACTCACCAAATCACATGCCCTCCCCAATGTCCATAATCCCAACCCCTTCTCCCAAACCCCCTCCCCAAAATTTTTTTATTGTATTTTTTTTACTTGAGTATAGTAGATAGAGTGATTCAACATGTTATGCTGGGTTCACCACAAATATAGTTACCATCAGGTATCTACTTTTAGATGTAGATCTTAATCCAGACACTTTTACATGTGTAAATACTGACCAGTTGGATTTTTCCAACTCAGAGATGCTAAATCTCCTCATGCAGACTTCAGTAATTTTTCAATAAATGAGTTATTTTTTAAAACAATTCTATTCTAGAAGCAAATTTCGTGTTCTACAGTCTCTTTTCTCTGTTTAAGAACAATTTCATAGTTTTTAAAAAAGCCTACTGGAACACAAATTAGCTTTGTGATCTCTGAAATCCCATCTGGGGGCATTTCATTTCCATTCAACCTCTTAATCTATACAGGATATCTCATTTTACATATTTATCACCTTCCAAAAGAATATTATGGACAGTAATGTAGAGGTATAGACTGGAAACTTGAGCTCTAATATGTTAGAAACACTGAAAATTATCAGGGTACATTTTTAAGAGAAAGTAATCAACATCACTAAGAGCAAGCAAATATCCAAAGCCATAGCACAATTTGCTATATTGTATATGACAATGAAAATGAGATGCTTTCCCCTCCACGTATCTTAAGCAAAAATTCTTGATGTTAATCGGTCCCAGTGCACTCCCCTCCCAAAGAGATAGGAAGCCCTGATGCTCCCATAATTTTTTAGAGGTTACCACTCGTGAGTACATTTCCTGAAGCACCACCCCTCCCTGTCCCTCCCTGCCCCCCCCACCCGCACCTCCGCAGTCTTTTCTATATACCAGCAACGTCCTTCCTCTTGAAAGAGCTGGAAAGAGCACTTTCCTGGCTTAAGTAGTAAATGTAGACTTTTTTCAAAAGGGGAGACCTTTATGTCCTAGAATATTTAGGTTTCCTTCTGAAGCTAGACAGGAGTGCCTGAATTGAAGAATGCCTTATTTTCTATTCTTGCTGCCAGTCAGTCACAAGCCAAGTTCAAAAGCCCTGGTATAACCAATTTTAAAACGTTTAAAGAACCTCATTATCTCAGATGTGACTAGGTTTTCCCAGTCCTGAGTCCCTGACACTGACCTCATCTGTCAGAGTAAACAGATTCTCACACAATTGTCTACCCAGAGTCTCTAAAGACTTAGAAGCTACTAGCTTTAAACTAAGTGTGGGTACTTTACCGACTCTAGCCTCAATGTATTGAGAAAACGTCAGGATTTGGTATTTTTTGGTTGTTGACTTTATCTTCCTTAAGGTACTCTTAACTCTTTGAAGACCTAAGCTTTGTCTTCCTTTCTCTATCCTTAATACATACAAACATTTGGCATGTAAAAATGAAAACAACAGTTGTTGAATAAATAATTTAATTTGATAGTTTAAATTTTCATATGTTTCCTTCATTCTCTTTGCTTTCTATCAAAATTTTGCTGGATGAAAAAGTGATAATAATTTGCAAAACTATGATAATTTGCTATGGCATACTTCTGGTAAATACCTGAGCCCCAGTAACTAGAAAAAAAGTGTTAGTCATACTGTGAAGTTGCTGCTTTTTAAACAATTTAGTGGTATTATGCAATCCAATTAATATAGCCTTAATTAATGAAAAAATGGCTTTTACCTTAGTATGCAATCTGGTTTTCTTTTTCTTTTTCTTTCTTTTTTTTTTTTTTTTTTTAAGTAATTTCCACTACCAGCCTGGAGCCCAGTGTGGAACCTAAGCCCAGGACACTGAGGATGAAGAGCAAGATGAGATCAAGGGTCAGACACACAATCAGCTGAGCTACCTAGGCACTCCATGCCATTTGTTATTTTTGACAGTGAATGAATTCTGTTGGGAAACAAATGCCAACAGCTTTATTATAAGGGTTGTATGATTGATCTTTAAAGTCATTGTCCTATATCACGGATCTTTGACTTATTCCAACAGCAGAGGTACTTTTCCTGAATTTCCTCATAAATTTTGAGACATTTTGGACAAATATAAACAGATTGTAACCAATTCTGTATTTAGGTTCCAGTTTCATCAATGGTAGAGTAGTTTACATTGACTAGTAGTTTACATATGACTCAGCCATAAAAAAGAATGAACTACCGATACAGACAATAGCTTCGGTGGATCTCAAGGGCATTGTGCTTGGAATGGAAAACAAAAATGGAAAACAAAAACCTAAGGTAGCCATATGGTTCCAATTATATAACATTCACAGGATGACAAGGTAATAGAGACTAAAAACAGAACAGTGGGTTATGGACATTGGGGAGGGTATGTGCTATTGTGAGTGCTGTGAATATATAAGCCTGTTGATTCACAGACCTGTACCCCTTGGGCAAATAATACATTATATGTTAAAAAAATAATTAAACAAACAAACAAAAAAGAAACAGGATAGTATTTTTCCAGGAATGGTGGTGGTGCATGTGTGGGGGTGGAGTCAGAGACTATAAGAAATGATACAAGAGAGATCTTTGGGGGGATATAATAGTCCTATGTCATGGCTGTGATAGTGATAACATGAATCTACACACCTGAAAGAATAACATGTAACTAACTATACACACAGATTGTACCAATGTCAAAGTCTTGATTTGATACTGAACTGTAACTATGTAGGATGAATCCATGGGAAGGAAGCCGGGGTGCATGGGAATCTCTCTGAATGTCCTTTGCTACTTCCTGTGAAGCTATCATTACATGACAACAAAATGCCAAAAAACACGTACTTACCAGCATTTTTATTACAATTAGCAAGGCCCTCTGGAGGGTGTCATCTCTTGGGAGATAAGAGAACTTTTCTGCATGATTTCTCCAGGCATTTGGCTAATTTGCCAGTTGGCAGCACACAGTGACCGGCTGCTTCCCCTGGCTTTTCTAATGTTAGTGGGGCAAAGAGAGACCTTCTTCACCTTGGTGTAATACCTACTTTTTCCTGGATTACTTGCATTACTCACAATTCTCTATATTTTTTTCATCCTTCCCACACAGATAGAAATGCATACATTTTTGTGCTTATAAATAGATACATAATTAAAATAAGAGACAAAATACTCATATATTCAAGATATCAATAAAATGAATGTGCAGTTTTAATTTTAATACATTTGCATCTATAGAAGATATAAACAATTTGCAGAATGTAAGAGAGTTGGAATTTACTCATAATTTAAATTGTTAATGAGTCATTTTTTCTAATTTCTTCCTTTTATATTCCAGGTAATAAAAACTATGCTAAATAATATCAAAATTATCCAAAATCATGGTGGATATATTGAAAGACGATTCCTGCTACTCTCAGATATGCTACTTCCTGGGTAATTTTTTCTGTTGCATTTTGCAGATTGTTTATATCTTTTATAGAAATGTATTTATTAAAATTTCACATGGCACAGGGCTTTACAGGCATCCCATTTATTAACACTCCTTTATTTATTAAAATCAATAAATAATTAAACATACACATATATATGCCCTTCTTTGTATTACATCTACATTTTGTACATTTTACATTCACTTTTCTCTTTTGAATATAATTACTAATTCATAGCTATTCATAGTCTTCACTTGTTTCAATTAACTATTATGATTATTATCACTATTAAGAAGATGGTAATTCCATCTTAGCTCGTACAAGCCCCCTTTAAATTTGCTCTTCTGTCCTTAAGCACTGCCCTTGACGTTTCTGAAGTTATCACGGGGATTCCAGACAATAAGAAGATATTCCAGACCAATTCTGGTTTGGTGTTTTGAGGTGGTTTTGGGTTTTGTTCTTGTTTTTTGTTTGTTTGTTTTTGTTTGTTTATTTGTTTGGCTTTTGCTCAAAGACAGAGGATCAATTTCCTGCCTAAGTATACTTATTCTTTTTAGTGGTGTGCATTATTAGAGACAAAATAATGGGCACTCTGGGACACATCAGAGCTGCAGGTGCAGAGCTGCAACATGGCCACTGTAGGGACAATTAGTGAGGACAGACCAGAAAATACGCATCGTTTTAAGGTCATGAGTTCACACTAATATTTCCAACTTGACACATGAACTCACTCTCCCTACCTTTCCTAGAGTCTGAAATTTCATCAACCACTGAGGCCACAGATGCTGATATCTTCATGCCCACAACCAACATAAGAAGTAAATATCTCGATGCCCTTTCTACAAACCAGAAGTCAAAGTTTTGAAACTATTTACTTGGCTCCCTTACAGAGTAAAGCAGAATATGGCATCCAGCCCATAAGTACTAAAATTTCTTTTGGACAATGTAAGTCTACTGGAATTGGTGTCAATATGTTTATGTAAATTACTTGTGTTGTTTGGCAGCATAATTTCTTTTGCACAGACCTCTTCAGGGTTATCTTAGCATTCCAGAAACCAGCCAACGTGTATCTGAGTGTAGGTCCCTTTCCACTGATTTTGTGTAGAACATGATGAGCCCTTTCATTTATATATGATAGTCTTTCCACAACTCTAGAAAGTTTGTTCCATCATTTTTTAGAGGTAGTTATTACCTACTCTCTTGTTTCTTTTTCCAAAACACCTTGGTTTACTTTCTGTTCTTGATTCTCTACCCCTGCCCTCTTTTCTCCATTTCTCTCTTTTCATTCTGGGGATCACTCCGGGCAGACACCACACCACAGACTCATTCTTAGGTGTTGGTATTTTGCACTGCTCCAATTTATATATGAATGTTCATCTACGTTGTGTTTTTGTTTCTAAGACATTTCCAACTCTACCTCTCATCTTGCTGCTTCCTCCTGTGGATTCCTGAAGACGATGACTTCTTTTCCTCTTGTGAGTACACCAGTCTCTCAAACCTGCTCTAGGCCCTCCAGAAAGGCACTGTACGTCCTGATCCCCCCACACCCAAGCCCCACCTTATCTATACCATTCAGGTGCAGTGAGCACCCACTGCTCTCGGCTGCCTGCCAGCCCCATCTCCAGGACTTTGCTCCTAAAGACTCCATCCCCCAGAATGCAGTCTATGACTGCCAAATTCCTCCCATTTTTTGATCCATTGTTCCTGGGATTTGTAGTATCTGTCTTGTTCTGGGATCCTAGCAGAAAACATCCTAGGGCTTCAGAAAAAAAAAAAAAAAAAAAAAAACAGAGCAAATAGTAATTCACCTCTCAGAGCAGTTCCATCGGGGTAAAGACCAGTAGCTGGTTTTTTCCTGTGGGGTGCACCCTAAGACTCTTTGCAGGCATACTACCCCATACCTCATTACCTCTCCTTGGGCAGCTGTTCTTCTTAAACAAAGCTAAGTCTGTCATTCTGACTCAGCTCCATTTAGATGCCCTTCTGCATCAAGAAGTTTGTTGTTATTATTAGTTTTCCATGCTGAAATTTTTCACTGTTACTGGGTCTTCATGTGTTTGTTGTGAGAGAGATGCCATTCTGAGCAAAAAGTCTCAACCTAAATAAATCTGAGGGATTTTTATGAAATAGCATTTCTCAGTGTTGATAGAAGTGAGAGGTTAGGAAGGTCCTGTCAGAACAGGCCATCATTAGCATACGGCTTATTTCAGCTACAGTTTGCATTTTTGCAAAGACACTGTTTATTGAATCCATTTCACAGTTGAAGAAATTGAGCTAAAGTAGCTAGTCCAAGGTTGCATAGGAAGCATGCAAATTAAGAATGAAGGCCTCCAGCACACATTTGGTTCAAAACTGTCAGTCAAGTTCAATCCTGACCGAGGCAGCTTAAGATGACCTTGGCATGAGAAAGTGACTTAAGTAATAGTTGTTAACATACTGAATCTTTGAAATGTTAAAAATGATTGAGAGTTTTTATTTGTATGCTTTTTTTTTTCTTATTCTATAAAGAAACTCTGGTTTTAAGCTTTTAGGTTGGTCAAGCTTTATGATAGGAAATATAAACTCTGTGAGGAACTATCACATTTCCCAATTATGAAATGTCTTTCATGATTCTTTTGTGAAAATAAAATGAAATAAGCCATATATTAATTTTGACCTTCTCTGAAAATAGAATTTTGTAATACTACAACCTAATTCTAGTAAATTAAAATGAAGAGTGTATATTAGTTTTAGAGAAAAATGTTTTACTTTATGTCTGTATGAACATCAGTAGAATTAACAGTTGTAATAATAAGGGTTTTTAGAGTCATTTAACAACAACAAAAATGTTTGTAGTAAGTGAGGAAATCATTTAGAAAATTAGGGGTGACAAAATGTTCTCTGTATTAAACACACTTTCATTTTGCACACAACATGCTCAGATAGAATATACTCTATTTTCCAGAGTCGCTGACCTATGTAGTTTGCAAACCCTCCTGCCATTAATTGGACTCCACTCTGTTTACTGTCATTCCTTACTGCTTCCTGACAAGCAAGCTTGTTTCTTTCTAGGCTGTTCATTCTTCACCAGCTTCAAAGGCCTGGGGCTATCCCATTCTACCATTCCTAAAGAATATGTGCCTAGGTCTCTCTTCCACCTTTCCAACTCCTGGGGAAATCTCCAACCCAACCCTACCTCTTCCAATAGTCCCCTGAACATCAACCCTAACTTGCTTTGAGCTTCTTTGTCTTCGATTTTCCCCAGCAATTTTTTAAAAGATTTTATTTATTTATTTGAGAGAGAGAGAATATGAGAGAGAGCAGAGAGCACTGAGGGGGGTGATGAGAGGGAAAAGCAGACTCTCCACTGAGCAGGGAACCTGTTGCCCACCAGCCTTGATCCCAGGACCCTTGGGTCATAACCTGAACTGAAGGCAGCGCTTAACCAACTGAGCCAGCCAGGCACTCCTGATTCCCTCCAGCTCTTAATCATTCATACATTGAGTCAGTCAGTCAGTCATGTAAAACTTTTATTGAAAGCCTATTACGCACTAGGCACTATTCTAGGCCCTTGTATGTAGGGAGACACAGCAATGAATTAAAATAGAGTCCCTATCCTCGTAAACCTTCTAATGGGGTGAGAAAGACAAATGTTTAGACACAAATGAGAGAAAAGCAATGAGGTGTCTAAACTCCCTTCTGAGCAGTGGCCTACCTTCCACGAGTGGTTCACGCGTGAACTCTGCTCACTGGCTCCCTCCCCCTTATTTAGCTAATTAGGCTGAGGTTCATTTAATATTATCTCTGGGAAGATGTTAAGTCCTATTCTCCTTCTTATACCCAGAGCGTTTTGGACTCATTCTCTTCAACATTATCAAGAGAAATGCAGTATAATATTAACCTACATAAATTTAATTTGGAAAGAAACATTATAGAAGGGGGGAAAAAAAACCCATATTGTGGATCCCTGTGCTTAGTCCCCACACAGACAAATGGGTGACCATTCTACATAGGATATCAGTGTCCCTGAGAAAGTGATATTCAGGCAGAAGTGTGGATGACATGAAAATATTCAGCTGGTGGACAAAGAAAACAGTAACAAAACCAAAAGATAAATGGAAGAATGGGAGAAGATATTTGCAAATGACATATCAGATAAAGGGTTAGTATCCAAAATCTATAAAGTACTTATCATATCAGATAAAAGGTTAGTATCCAAAATCTATAAAGAACTTATCAAACTCAACACCCAAAGAACAAATAATCCAATCAAGAAATGGGCAGAAGACATGAACAGAAATTTCTGCAAAGAAGACATACAAATGGCCAACAGACACATGAAAAAAATGCTCAACATCACTCGGCATTAGGGAAATACAAATCAAAACCACAATGAGATATTACCTCACACCACTCAGAATGGCTAAAATTAACAAGTCAGGAAATGACAGATGTTGGCGAGGATGCAGAGAAAGGGGAACCCTCCTACACTCTTGGTTGGAATGCAAGCTGGTACAGTCACTCTAGAAAACAATATGAAGTTTCCTCAAAAAGTTGAAAATAGAGCTACCCTATGACCCAGCAATCATACTACGGTATTTACCCTAAAGATACAAATGTAGTGATCCGAAGGGACACATGCACCCAAATGTTTATACCAGCAATGTCCACAATAGCTGAACTATGGAAAGAACTTAGATGTCCATCAACAGATGAATGGATAAAAAAAGATGTGGTATATATATAAAATGGAATACTATGTAATCATTGAAAAACTGAAATCCTGCCATTTGCAATGATGCAGATGGAACTAGGGGTATTACGCTGAGTGAAATAAGTAAATCAGAGAAAGACAATTATCATATGACCTCTCAGATATGAGGAATTTGAGAAGCAGTGCAGGAAGTCATGGAGGATAGGGAGGGAAAAAAATGAAACAGGATGGGACTGGGGAGGGAAACAAACCACAAGATACTCTTAATCTCAGGAAACAAACTGAGGGTTTCTGGGGGCAGGGGGTGAAGTAGGATGGCTGGGTTATGGACATTGGGGAGAGAATGTGTATGGTGAGCGCTGTGAATTGTGTAAGACTGATGATGCACAGACCTGTACCCCTGAAGCAAGTAATACATTATATGTTAATTAAAAAAAAAAGAGAGAGGGGTGCCTGGGTGGCTCAATGGTTAAGCCTCTGCCTTCAGCTCGGGTCATGATCCCAGGGTCCTGGGATCGAGCCCCAGGTTGGGCTCTCTGCTCAGTGGGGAGGCTGCTTCCCCTTCTCTCTATCTCTGCCTGCCTCTCTGCCTACTTGTGATCTCTCTCTGTCAAATAAATAAATAAAATCTTTAAAAAAAAAAAAGAAAGAAAGAAATGTACTCACCTGATGGATATTGGGAGAGAAAGCATTGCATGTAGAAGGAACAGCTACCATGATCTCTTAAAGGTCTTAAAGTGGGAATGAGTTTGGCTTGTTCAAACTTTGAGCAAAAAGAAGTTCCATAGGCTTTTGTTGCCAGGAGAAGCACAGAATGGGTGAAGGACAAAGAGGGAAGTACCATACATCAGGGATGGGACTGTTAGCAGGACATAACATAATCTGGTTTAAAGTTTTAAAAAAATTTCTCTGACTGCTCTGGAAAGGCAGGATTGGAAGGGAGTAAATGTGGAAGCCAAGGGACCATGTAAGGGACAAACTCTTCATTTGAGTGACAGGATATGGGGACCCGGACTAGGGTGTTGGAAATGGAGATGAAAAAGAATCTGAATATATTTGGAGGCACATTCTATGTCCCATATTTTATCTGATCACATCCTTAATTTCTCAGATTGAAATTCTCCCTGATTTGCCTTTATATTTCCAGGTTAGAGATTATTGTCGTTGAAATCCTGTCATAGTTTGTTAGCTCCCTTTTCCCTGGTTTTTGTTCACAATATCCATTTGACTCAAGTAGGGAGTCTATCGCAGTCATTCTTTTCTTCTTCTTGGCTTTTAATGGCCCCTAGCATTTTCCACATGTCTCTAGTTACCTTAAGTCTTTATCTTTACAAAGACCTTTTTGAAAGTTCCTGCTATTTGTTTTTATGTGTTCTTAACTTTGGCCCTTTATGCATTTTAAAACAGCTTTCAAAATTTTAGTTTGTCAAAGAAATCTCTACAGAGTCACAGCGACTTTATTAAATACTTCCCCCCTTTCTCTCTTTGGCTTTGTTTATAATTGGAAAGTAAGGGTTTTATTTTGAAGAGTCTAGCTTTCTTTGTAAGTCAAATCCCCCAAGGTTTTATATTTTCAGCTGTGAAAGACAGAGTTAAGACTCAGCAGCCATCTCAAAGTTAGTAGACAAGAGATCTGTAAGACCCAGACAATGTTATGGTCAAATTGGGATATATCAGTATGCTGCAAAGGTTCATACTCATGTTGTATTAAAATTTCTGAAGTAATAATCCCACTAGAAGCAAAGACAAAATGTTCATGTCTAGACATAAGTTAATCTCCATTATAATAATTACCGACAACTGAGCCAAATATGAACTATCGTTCTGGAAAATATTAACATTAGCAAATAGAAGTTCAAAACAGGCATCTATTTTTAAAATTTAAAATGTTAGAACTGATATTCTTCATTCTGTCTCTCTTTTATATACACACATTTGTTGTGAAAATACTACAAGAATTAAAGGGCTGAAAAACACCTTGCAATGCTATCTTAGTCTACCCATCTTGAAATTAAGATGCCTAAAAATGAACCATCCCAGACCATGAAGAAAATTCTAAACTTCCTTGGAATCAACTTCAATAATTATATTTTATGTTGGGAATATTGCTATCAAGCTACATTGTCTGGAATATAACAAATCAGTATGAGGCATATTAATAGGCTAGAATATCAAGAGTGAACCCCTTCCTTGATTTGGTGTGGAAATTATATAATGGTTAATAGCTTGACTGTTTAATTTAATTTAATAAAAGTATAAGAAGAGAGTAGTTTATTTTTAACAGCTTTATGTAGATACAGCTGATATGCAAAAAACTGTACATATTTAATGGAGATAATTTGATGGGTTTGGACATATGCATATGCTCATGAAGCCACAACTAAAATCAAAGTGATAAACACCTCCATCACCTCTGGAAGCCCCTCTGAAGAAGAGATTTTTAAAATTTGGTTTTAACTTGAGAACTAGACAATAAGCTTTTTTAAGGCTTAGAGTCATTCAACAAATATGTCATAGACTATTTTGAAAATAGTTCTTCCATAAGCCAAGGGACTTATAAAAGAATAATTTGGTCACAAAGGAGAGAATTCCACGGTGGTGGGTTGGAGGCTGTCAGGACTGTGTATGTCTGTCCAATTACCTACACTACAAAAGAAGTCTAGGCCATATGCTGAGGTTTTTTCTGCAGTATTTCCCATGGGCACGATCATTTCATGATCAATGGTAAACCTCTCCAATGAGAAGAAAATAGCTGAAACAATTTGAGCACCATCAGATGTCAGTTTAACAGAGTTAAAATTCTATGAAATAAAAGAGGGTTAACTAACCAATACTCCCTGAGAGAGAGCGCTTTGAAAACCCAATAACCAGGGCTTTTACTTCATGGGGCAAATTGGAAAGCTAAATTCCATGTTCATTCCTTCCACCAATGTACAGAGAGCCCTAATACAGCACCTATTTGCCACAGAACTTCCTTGGTGAACTCTGAGAAAACACACCAAGTTTTATGTTCTAACGACCATCCATCATGCACTTTGTTCTCCATAGAGAAACCACCATTCACTCCATGCTAAATGGACACTATAACGTGTAATACTTCCAAAGGATGACACAGTTACTCAGAGTTACTTGGGTTATTTGTCTTGTTTCTTATGTTTTGTTTTGTTTACTTTTATTTTAAGCACTCATTCAATCTAGGTGGATGCCACTTAAAGGTGCTCTTCATTCTTAATATTCCATGAACTTCTTGGAGAATTCTGTATTCCATTCATTTTTTGGAATTACAATAATAACAGTTTGGGAGTTTTCACTTAAAACTAGTCCAGTTTTATAATCAAAATCAAGTCAAGATTCAAGATGTTTATCTGGTCTAATAACACCAGTGATGGGTACATGTTGAGGAAAGGAGATTTTCTGCCAAACACTTCACATATGTTATTTTAAATCTTTACAGCAACCTTATGAGATATACATAATTCTCTCCATTTTGCAAAAGAGGAAACCGAGCTTGGGAGAGATGATGTCATTTGTCCAAAGCCCTGGGGTCTTCAAATTTCAAGCAGGAATTTTAACTCAAGATGACTGGATTTTCTAGCGCACATACTTTCTACCCCACAGCACACTAACACAGCTGTGCAACTCTACCTCAAGAGGTAGACCTGATTCACATAGGAAAACAAGACAAAACAAAGCAAAGCAGAAACACAAATATAACTGGTGCTTTACAAGAGTAAATCGATGTTTCCTCCTTTCTTCCATCCCCCATGAGCTCCTACATAACCACCCCCCGTGGAGATAGAGCCTGTGCTTTCTCAAATAAACATGTGTTGAATGTCATATGCCTGAGTACATGTATGTATTGTATCCCTGAGGACCAGTTCTCAAATATTCTACAGTATTTTCCAGGGAATGAGGTAATACTAATCACGTGCAAGACCAAACAATTAAACAGTGTTACAACTGATTAAATTAAAATGCACTTTACATCTGCTGAGTTGGAATGTTTTTGCCATTTTGCTCTAAGTTGAAGAGGATTGACAGCATCCATTCCCACCCTCCAGTGCTCTCTGGGAAGTGGCCTGGTTTTATCATGGTTTTATCAAGGCACTATATTTCTTTTTGCATTTGGAGCAAAGGTTAACCATGTTTGTAAATGCTGACACTACACTGGGGCACACTTAAACAGTAAAACACAGGCATGGTGACACAAAAAGTAGACTGCATGAGTAAAATAGAAGCCACTCTGTCTTGGGTCAGAGACTGAGCTTGTTGAGGAGCTAAATGCAGAGAAGTCTTCAGGGCACAGCAAGGCACTAAGTCGGTGCCTTCCTGCAGTATATGGAAAGGCTATTCATGAAACTCAGTGCACCAAAATGAGGTGACAGACCTGAAGCCTGGAGCTGTTTTCTCAGCATGCTAGGTTGCAGTCTGTTAACTCAATCCCTGGGTCTAGGTAAAGAAGAGTGATATATATTCCATGGGAATAAGGTAGCTACTGATTTGATTGTCCACTGTTACAAGTCCCAGGAAAGTGCTAGACACAGTTTACATGCACAATCACCCCCTTATCTATGGGGATTTATTCCAAGACCCTCTGTGCATGCCTGAAATCACAAATAATGCTGAATCCTATATGTATGATGATTTTCTTATACATACAAAAATACAAACATACATACCTATGATCAAATTTAATTTATAAATTAGGGTCAGTAAGAAATTAACAACAACAACTAATAATAAAATAGAACAATTATAACAATAAACTATAATAAAAGTCATGTGCATGTGGTCTTTCTCTAAATTACTTGTTTTACTGCACTCACCCCTCTTCTTCTTGTGATGATGTGAGGTGACAGCCTACGTGACAAGATGAAGTGACGTGAAGGACACAGGCACTGTGACATAGCATTGGCTATTACTAATCCGTTGACAAGTCAGGAGGATCATCTACTCTCTGCCCATGGTTGACCATGGGTAAAACTGAGACCACAGAAGGCAAAACCATGGGTATGGGGTATGGAAGGATGACTGTAATTGAAGTTCAGTGCATAAGGCTTCGCTTGCACACTCAAACTGTGGCTTCCTTTCCTGGCCTGCAAACTATAGAAATTGGACTGGATTTCCCCCCTCCCCCATATCCCCTTATCATTGCCACAATAAGACTCTCAGAGAAAACAAGAAAAAAACCTTCAATTTTGACTTGTGGCACAGAAGTGTTGATACCAATAAAATCTGTTGGCCAGATGGATTAGTAAGAATGACTTCCCACAGGCATTTAAGAAACTGAAATAACTATAGCTTGAGTCTTTGGAGAATTATCGAGAAATATCATTTCTAGGTCCTTTCTAATTCAACAGATAAATGGTAGATAGATGACAGATAGGTGATGATTAGATAGACTAGATAGATGAAAGATACATAGATAGATGATAGATAGATATAGACAGATGATAGATGTAAAGAAATGTAAAGGAGAAGGGGAGAGGGAGGAAGACAAGTACCTACAATTATGTAAATGAGAATCTACTCTTATGCTGGAGATGTCAAATTAACATATACTTAAAAGACAAAGGAAAACAAATGGAAGTGAAGATTTAAATAGGCTTATGGATGTTTCTGAGGTTGATTATTGAGAAACCAGGCATGAAGATGAGATGTCTGAACATTAATCTTTGTGTTATTATATGGTTGGAGCTGATGTAGCTGGCAGGAAATATGTGCATTTAATAAGGAAATAAAAACCTGGCAAATGTGCACATTTCTCATGGTATTGATGACATTTGTAAGTTCTTCTCTTGGTCTTGATATAACACAGTTGTGCCCACTCTGTAATTCACAGACAAGTTTTAGACATGAGGATACAAACTGTTCTTGAAACTGACTTCACAAATATTGTTTTTTTATAAAATGTTTTTATGCAATTATAACTGAGCTTCCTCCCCAAGACTGTGATTCAGGTCTTTGGTGAGGAACAATCAGAAGCTGAGCCTTTGCTGGATACTGTGAACAGAGAGAAATGTTAAAAGGGAGCTTTCCATTTGGGTTTATCTATGCAATCCTGAGTTCTATGAAAAATGTCAAGATCAAATTGTAAACTTGGATCAGTTGAAACCTGGAAACTTCAGGGAGTGCTCCATACCCCTAACTTTCTGAATTCCTGGATTCTCCCAATCTTTAAAAAAACAATGGCGGAATATACCTGAGGTTTGGCTTATGTGTTTAGAACAACTCACTATCACTCTCAAGTTTACCTACTTCACAGATATCTGAGGGCCTGAGTTTGGCTGATGCTCAATGCTGAGGAAGTTAACAATGTGTAACACACATGCAACCCCTTCTCTCAGCACACAGCTCAGACGTGGACTCAGATCTCAAAAGCGTTTGTCTCCGAGGTGATGGCACTGCAAGGAGGAGCCATGGAGATGAAGAAAATATAGACTTACACTAGTCTAAGTGTCAAGGAAAGGCCTGTTTTGTTAAAATTTTAAGTGGTGTTGATGATCATCTGCTAAAGGTAGGTGTGGGAACTTCAAGTACAGGGTAAAGCCTGGCAGGAGCGCCCTGTAGTATGGATGTTGTAGAAGTGTTATCGTGGAAAAGCAAGGTCGGGCAGGTAACAATTGAAGGACAACTGCACATCTACACATCACAACAAAGCAAAATGGAGAAAATCTTGTATATTATGTCATCAAAATCAGAGCAGGGATTCTCCCTTTTTGTGAGGCCTTATTTTGGTTCTTTTAATAAATAAGGAAAAGGGCATTGTAGGGTACCAAGAGACCTAGAAACCATCTGACAAGGGTTTATTCTCCTTTTCATTGTGTACAAAGCACTACATTTCATAGCCTTCAAAGATCCCCACTTTTATGACCCCCCAGATTCACACGTCAAAATGTTAACCTTCCAATGCGATGGTAGTAGGAGGTGGGTCTTTGATAAGTCATAAGGTCATGGAGGTGGATCCCTCACATGTGGTATTAGTGCATTATAAAAGTAAGCCCAGAACGCCCTCAGCCTTTTTCTGTCACATGAGAATGACAAGTTGCAGTCGGCAATCTGGCAGAGGTCTCTCATACTCTACCCAACCTAAAGGGCCGCCTGACATCAGACTTCCACCCTCCAGAACTGGAAGAAGGAAATTTCTGTGGGGTATAAGGCACCCAGTCTGTGGTGCTTCCTTAATGCAGTGCAAAGGAACAAAGACAAACACCCTGTGTTTCTGCCTCGACGTGTGCTCTTGTTCATGCACGTGTATGGATTTGAACCTCTTACCCTGTGGGGTGGAGGAAACAAAGATTTGGTTTTGTTTCAAGGCTAGAGGGATGGGACAGTGCCACGTTTCACACACTTTTCTGTGAGTGGCTGATATAAACTGTGAATTTTCTGTGTCATTGTGGACAGAGCCCTCTCTTCTTTCCAGTAGCCCCATAAGCAGCATAGTGTTTGAAGGGGGATTTTCACAGGAACAGTGCAAGCATCATGTTTTTACCTTTGTTGCAATAATGTGAAATTTATTTTTCTGAGAAAGGAACACATGGATTGGTGAGACTTAATTGGGAATAAACTTAACAGTCGATTTATTTCTGACTGTTTCCAATAGAATGGAAAAAGTAAATCAATATATGGTGAGTTTTAAGAGGCTTCATGCCTGTGAAAGGGATTTGAACATTCCTGGGAAGAATATTGCAATCATTTGGTAATAATAATTGTGGTAGTAATAGTAATGATAATGGCAAAAAGTAAAAGATAGAATAATGAAACCTTAAAAAAATCTATTTAGAAAGTGATCAGGTACTATATGTTAAGGAAATAATTGCCCAAAGTATAGGATTAAATATTACAAATATCCAAAAAACATTGTTCTTAAAAACCTTTGCGCTGAGATCAAAACCATCATCGTAGTGATTGCCTTACAAGAAGCCGGGCATTTCAGCATAAAACTCGTTTTAAAATATTGCTTCGTATCTATCTTATCCCAAGATAATTATAAGTTCATGCTGGTGCCAAATGTAAATTTTGTTTATTTCTTTCTGAAAACTGTGGCAGAGATTTTAACGGCATTCACTAGAGCATATGGTCAGATGTGTGCATTATTTTGAAAGGTGACTCATTTATGTGCTCCAAACACATATATACACGTTGTTTAGAATGTTGATAGTGTTCATTGGTCTGAGCTTCCATCAATTTATTTCACTTTCAGATGAGCTTTTACATTGCACCCTCAGCAGTATTGACTTATTAAAATGCTACCGTTTGCCAACTGGAATTCTGTCAAACGTTTTTCAGCTTTCTCTTTAACACCGCAATTCGGAAGAAAATGCTCCTGCTATCACACTGCATCACAAATGACTTTCTTGTTCCCACCTTTAGTAATACAGCTGAAGTTGCTACTTAATTTCCAGCATCAGCCTAACCACTGCAAATGTCACGTATGCAGTTCTCAATATCAAAGTATGTTGCACAGTCTGCTCTAGGAGAGAGGACTATTTTTTCCCTAGCAAGGCCACCACATAGACTTTTATTTCTTTTTCGGTACAATGGCTGTGAAAGAAACAGCATCTTTATGTACAGCATGTCTTTCTGGCATAAGGTTGAAATAAATACAGAGAATATGTTTGAATTTAAGGCTTTTATGAACAACACAGTCCCCTACGACTTACATACTGCATGAATCTGTCTTTTACATAATTCAAATGCCGGCAGTAGACTCCTTCTCTCCCACTGAACACCTATTGCTGATACTATCTTCCCAGACTATTTTGATGTCCTGTGAGAATGAGGCCTCTTTAGGAAGCATATACATAACTCCCACTGCTCCTGATCCAAGTTCTGCATTGCAGAATGAAGAGAGAGAATGTATGAGTAAGAATATGAGTTGTTTATTTATGATAGCATAGGTGTTAACAAGCTGTGTGTGCTTCTAAACTTCAGAAAGATCTCCAAGTTAATAAAAGCAAATTAGATCTTGTATATAAACCCACATTCTTTCTAGGTAAAGGCAAGAAGGAAGCAAACATTATTGCTCAGAGTTTAAAAATAAAGACAGAGTGATGTAGGTAAACTCAAGAAATGAAGGTTGAAGTGCCAAGTAAAATCATCTGTATAAATTTAAAGCTATTCAAATATTTTCTAGAATTAGAGCTTTTAGTCTCATAGATAAGTTCTCTTCTTGTTAGCATTACATAGTATTTGTTAATTTTTTATGCAATAAGATAGACAATATTGCTAGATAGAAAGAATTTACAAACTTTAGTGGGCTCTGGAAGTTGATCTAAGTTGAGTGGGGTGTGGCCATGAAGGACTAGTCTGATAACACACCAGACAATGTTCCAGGTAGTAAAGAAGCACAATTAGATAAGCAAGTGTACATCAATGCCTGTGCATTAGATCCTCCCAAGTTCAATAGGGCTATATAATCAGGGAGGAGTAAGATTTTTAAGAAATAAATGGTAAAAGAATGAATCCATGTGGGAAAAAAGGTGGGGGGAAGAGATTTGCTCCCATCTTTCTGCTTTATTAAGAACCCTAATGATGGGGGCGCGTGGGTGGCTGAGTGGGTTAAAGCCCTCTGCCTTCGGCTCAGGTCATGATCTCAGGGTCCTGGAACAGAGCCCCACATCGAGCTTCTGCTCAGCAGGGAGCCTGTTTCCTCCTCTCTCTCTGCCTGCCTCTCTGCCTACTTGTGATCTCTGTCAAATAAATAAAATAAAATCTTTAAAAAAAAAGAACCCTAATGATGGAAAGCAAATGATTGGTATTGATCAACTAGGTGTCTTATATCCACCATATAACTAAGTGCTCTCAGATCAAAGTTATGACCTTCCTATAAGTTACAAACCTCATTATTAAATTAAAACCGTTCAAACCTTGGGCTGATGGCAAATATGTAGAAAACGTGAGGGATGCAGATATGTCCTCCTTCACATTCTTGGCCGCTGTGAAATGCTGGCTAAGGAGCTAAAGCAATGACATCTTTCATTCACACTAGGACTCCCAAGGAAAGTTGCAGAGAGCTGTGCATAAGTCAATCTAGTTAGTAAAATGGAGTAAACCTCCATACAGTAAACCTTAGTGTACTGAGGAAAAGGGCTCCTTGAAGGATTATTAAGTGGCCAACATACTCCTGAATGTACCTCAATAAACTCCATATCCTATAAATTCTTCTTTGGTTGTTGAAGAAGGAGTTTCAGGGCTTAGGATGATTAATTTATGTCACTTTGGCAAGCCATGGTACCCAGATATTTGGTCAAACATTATTGTGGTTGTATCTGTGAAGGTGTTTTGGATGAAATTAAAATTTAAAGAATGGACCCGAGTAAAAAAGATTGACCTCTACAATATTGCTGGGCCTTATCTAATCAGTTGAAGGCCTGAACAGAAAAAAGAATGATCTCCCCAGAGCAAGAAAGATTTCTGTCAGTAGACTGTCTTTAGATTTAGACTGCAACACTGGCTCTTTCCTGGGTCTCCAGTTTGCTGGCTTACCCTGCGATTTTGGACTTCCATCTCCATGAGCCAATTCCTTCAAAACAATCTCTCTCTCTCTTTCTCTCTCTCTCTCTACCCCTCTGTATATGAATACATAACCTTTTGGTCAGTTTCTCTGGAGAACTCTGACTAATACAAGTGCTATACCCAGGTACCTCTCTAAGTTAAGGGATAAACTCAAATCCAAATAGACAAATGGACAAGTATCAGAAATCCATACATCATATATTTATACTCATGTAGTCAAGGAGTGAATGGACTAAAGGAGATGGTTGAGACACATTTTAGCAATATAATTCTCTAGCCATGTAACTACCATGATAACTTCTGACTGAAAAAAGGAGAATATCATCTCCTACCTTAATAATACATGCAGTTCAGAAGATTTTGCTCTTTGAAGGACAAGTGACAACTTTTTGCCATGTTTTTTGAGATCTGCTAACATATCTCAGTCTCTGACCCAATGGGCAACATGATACAATAAAGATGGGTATGGTCTAACAGACCTGGACACACAGTTGTATGCCCATTGCTCTCTCAAGTATCTGTTCATTTGCAGCCTACATCCAGCAGATGGGGAAATTTTAATTAAATGATGTATGTAGAATATCTCAAACCAACTTTACCCCTTGCGGGCAGTCAATAAATATTAATTTTGACACTCTATAGTGCACATAAGAATGAGACATCTCTGCCACCAAGGACCTGCTTATTTTGTTCATTTTTCTCTCAGAAACCTAATTCTGTGGCACATCAGCCTTTAAAGACAAAGGTAACTTAAATTGATTCACTTCCATGTATTTCCAACACCACAAAGTCAGCACTCAGTAACCGTAACAACAGCATTTCCTCAGGGTGACAAGAGCTATCCATTTCCTCTTGAGATACTAAATGTTCTTCCTCACTCGTTACTGGCAAAAATTTTTTGAAAACAAAGAACATTTTTTAGTGAAAATACAGAGGAAAATGGAAGGGAATATGTGTTGGCTAATATTCCAATTCTGTCTCCAAAATTATCACCAAATAAATTGAAAGCCTGATTATATAAGTTATGAATTCTTAAAGTACATATGTTCACATATAGTAAGGTGTTGAACTTTAGGAATTGTGTTCATGAGACAAATGTAAGAATGAAAAAAAATGAGAACTCTATTTGAAATCTTAAACCCATACCAGAAATACTGTTTGTCAAGCAAAATTTAAAAAAAGAAAGAAAAGTAAACCACACACACACAAACAAAAAAAGAGTTACACATTTTTGGTAAGAAGTAGCCAGGAAACCCTTGTAACGAGAGATAGATTTTTGTATTTTTTAATCAGCCATACCTAAGATAAATGTCTATGATTATACATTGAGAGGATGTCCATCTTTAAGCTTTCTAGTTGATGCAATGTTAAGAAAAAACAAAACAAAGACTGTACATTCATTATCTTCTTCTATTTTTGTATTAGACACAGACATTCTGCACAAGAGCAGGATAGTCACTCAGAAGAATCAGCGTTTGTATTTTAGCACCCAACATATACCCTAGAGGCTCCTGGGAAACAACACTTGATGAGGTACCCATAAAGACACATCATTCACAAAGTTTCAGATGCCTTATGTAATGTCTGGATTCTCTAGCAGCCTGGAAATCACCGACAACTTTCATTTGCCTTCTGCGGCACCCGCAGACATGAAGAAAATCTAGGGAAATGAAAAACATTTCCACTACATGAGCATGCAGCTGGTGTCATTGCCACAGATGTTGTAACTAATGTATGGACAAAACACCAAGGCTCTAACCAGGTTGCTTTCATTTTCCAGTTGTATGAACTTCGTCACCTTTTGGAACAAAGTTCAATTAACTTGACACAGTTTCACTGGGTATAATATACAACAGGTAAGGCTATTCAGCGTAAGAGGATTCAAGTTATAAGTGTAAAAGTGCTGTTCATTTTGTTTCTTTTTTTAATTAAGTTTTTTTTTCATAGAAGTTTAAGGTTCACAACAAAATTGAGAAAGTTACAGAGATTTCCCATACCCCTATTGCCCCAGAACATGCAGAGTCTCCCCAATTACCAGTAACGCCCATCAGAGTGGTACATTTATTGCAATCAATGACCCTATGTTAACTGGTCATATTCACCCAAATCCATAGTTTACATTAAAGTTCACTCTTGGTGTTCTATATTCTATGGGTTTGGAGAAATGTATAATGATATGTCCCCATCATGTGATATCATATAGAGTATTTCACTGCTCTAAAATCCTCTGTGTTCTTCCTATTCATTCCTTCTCACTATCCAAACCCTGGAAACCACTGATCTTTTTACTGTCTCCATAGTTTTGCCTTTTCCAGAGTGTCATATCCTCGGAATTATAAAGTATGCAGCCTTTTCAGACTGGCTTCTTTCACTCAGTAATATGCATTTAAGTTTCTCCCATGTCTTTTCAAGGCTTGATAGTTCATTTCCTTTTACTGTTGAATAATATTTCATTGTCTAAATGTACAACATTTAAATGTACAACAACGTGTTGTTTTTTCCATTCATCTACTGAAGGGCATCGGGGTTGCTTCTAAGTTTTGGTAATTATGGGTAAAGGTCAAGTTGCTATGAACATCTATGTGCAGGTTTTTGTGTTCACATAAGTTTTCAACTGCTTTGGGTAAATACCAAAGAATACAAATGCTGGAGTGTATGATAGGAGCATGTTCAGCTTTGTAAGAAACTGCTAAACTATCTTCTGAAGTAGCTGTACAATTTTGCATTCCCACCAGCAAGGTATGAGAATTCCTGTTGCTCCACATCCTCACCATCATTTGGTGTTATAAGTGTTCCAAATTTTGGCCACTGTAATAGGTATATAGTGGAATCTCATTACTCTAATTTGTATTTACCTGATGACATACGATGCAAAGCATCTTTTCATATGCTTATTTGCTATCTGTATATCTTCTTTGGTAAGGTGTCTGTCCTTTGGCTCAATTTTTAATCAGGTTGTTTGTTTTCTTATTGTCAAGTTTTTAAGAGTTCTTCACATATTTTAGTTAACAGTTCTTTATCAGATGTGTCTTGGCAAATATTTTCTGCCAGGCTGTGGTTTTCTTATTATTATCTGGACATTGTCTTGCAGAGCAGAAGTTCTTAATTTTAGTTAAGTCCAGCTTATCCATTATTTCTTTCATGAATCATGCTTTTGTCTTGTATCTAAAAAGTCATCGCCAAACTCAAGGTCATCTAGATTTTTTTCTTATGTTACCTTCTAAGTGATTTATAACTTTGTGTTTTATATACTATGATTCATTTTGAGTTAGTTCTTGTGAAGGGTGTAAGATCTATGTCTACATTCAGTTTTTTTCATATGGATGTCCAGTGTGTCCATATCATTTTCATATGGATGTCCAGTTTATATTCAATTTTTTCATATGGATGTACAGTTGTGATGGCACCATTTATTGAAAAGATCATCTTTACTTCATTTGCTCCTTTGTCAAAGATCAGTTGATTATATTTATGGTGTCTTATTTCTATACTCTCTATTCTGTTACACTGATGTATATGTCTTTTATTTCATCAATACCACACTGTTGTAATTACTTTAGTTTTATAGTAATTTTTGAAGTCAGGTAGCGTCAGTCTTCCAACTTTGTTCTCCTTCAATACTGTCATGGTTATTCTGAACCTTTTGCCTCACCATATAAACTTTACAATTAGTTTATCAATATCCATAAAATAACTTGTGGGGATTTTATTGGGACTGCACTGAATCTATAGTTCATGTTGGGAAGAACTGACATCTTGACAATACTGAGTCTTCTTATCTATTAACATACAATATCTCTTCATTGATTTAGTTCTTTAATCTCATTCATTAGACTTTCGTATTTTACTCATATAAATTTGGTACAAATTTTGTTAGATTTACATCTAAGTATTTCATTTTTGAGGGCTGCTAACATAAATCATACCGTGCTTTTTAAAATTTCGAATCCTATTTGTTCACTGCTAATATGCAGAAAAGAGATGAACTTTTATATATTAGCCTCATACCTGGAAAACTTGCTATACTCACTTATTAGTTCCAGGACTTCTTTTATTGAATGTTTTGGATTTTCTACATAGATGATTGTGTTATCTATAAACAGAAATAGTTCTATTTCTTCCTTCCCAATATGTATACCTTTTATTTCATTTCTTTGTCTATTTGCATTAGCTAGGACTTCCACCATGATATTGAAAAACAATAGTGAGAAGAGATATCCTTGTCTCATATCTGATCTAAATTAGAAAGTTTCAAGTTTCTTACCATCAAGTATAGTGTTAGCTATAATTTTCTTTTGTAGATATTTTGATCAAACTGAGTAAATTCTCCTCTATTCCTAGATAACTGAGAGCATTTATCTTGAATTTGTGTTTAATTTGGGTGAAACCTTTTTCTGCATCTACTGATATGGTCATAAGTTGTTGTTGTTTACTCTGTTGATGTAATGGATTACATTAATTGATTTTTGAATACCCACAATAAATCCCATTTGGTCATGGTATATAAATCTTTTTACAGATTGTGGGATTCAATTTGCTAATATTTTGTTGAGGAACTTTGCATCTATGTTCATAAAAAATATTGATCTGTAGTCTTCTTTTCTTGTGATGTCTTTAGCTTTGGTGCTATGGCAATGCTGACCACATAAAATGAGTTAGGAAATATTCCCCCTGCTTCTAATTTCTAAAAGAAAATGTAGAGAATTGGTATAATTTCTTTCTTAAAGGTAGAATTCACCAGTGTACCCATCTGGACATGTTGCTTTTTATTTTAGAAAGTTATGAATTGATTCAATTTCTTTAATAGACAATTTATTTAGGTGGTCTATTTTTTTGCATAAGTTTTGGCAAATTGTGTCTTTCATGAAATTGGTCCATTTCATCTTGATCTGTCATTGGTTTTATTTTATTTTTGTACCTCCAGAGGAAAAGATGAAAACACCATATATTCATATAATATCCCTTTTCTTAAATAAATGGTAGCATACTTGTTTTTCTCTACTTTTTTCCACTATATTACATCTCCTGGAAATCACTTCATAATAGTATATGGGAATAAAACCTCATTCCTTTGCATAATAAATATTTTTTTAAGAAAATTATTCAATGACTGACTTTTCTGAACAGGATTTGGGGGCAGTAATACTGTGTAATTTCATTATTAGTTATACATTTTTATAACCATTAGTTTTCTTAGATAAATCTTTATGTTACATCAAATCCATTAACTGTTAGAGTCCAGATCATTCTCATGGTCCTTAAGAGGTCCCTCATGACCATTGGTGTTACAGGGTAGTATTCACTATCATATTTTTCTATTTTTACCTATGATATCTAATTGTCTTATCAATTGTCCAAAATTCTGCCCATGTGTTTCCCTCCAATCATCTCCATGAGACAATAAGGAACATATTTATATAGAGTCCCAGTGCATGTATCATATTGATTCCCAAAGTAGCTATGAAAACTAATTTGAAAGCTGAATTCTGATTAGACTGAAGAATAAGCCAAAGTTTTCAGTGAGATTTTTTAAAAATAATACTTTGAAGTTTTAGTTGCCTAGTAAGTTTAAGAAAATGCAGAGAATATTCAGCAAAAGATAATTGCTGCTGAGTTTAGGGTTGGTCATGTTGGTCATTTGAGAAGCACAAAGAAGCACAGAAAAAAAAAATGAACTATGAATCCAATGAGAGGCAAATTTCTTGTCTCCCTTAAGCTTAGTAAGCTACCCTGTTTTTATAAAATGACATTTCCAGCACACTCTGATCCCAGTTGAAAGGTCCACTAGTCAACAGCTATAAAAGATTTTGCTTTAGCAAGTCCCGAGAGAGAACTGTAGATCCTTTCTCTGAGTGCCTAAAACATTTTTTATCTATACTGTTTAATGGGACACTAAGTCATAAAATTTCTGGCATCTTACCTGTTTCATGTGCACATGTCCCTTCTCTTCAATGTGATTGTTCCTTGTTTTATAGTTCTGTACCTATCAGAGGTCTTAGCACAGTGTTGAAAATATTGTGTGTACTCTATAAACACTTGCTGAACTACACTGAAATGAATAATATCCTTTGAAGACCCTATCTTCTGAGGAAGAAATAATTTGGTCTTTCTGAAATGCTTTTTGAGAAACTGGATGAAACATTTTGTTTAGATCCTTCTTTTTTTTTAATTTATTTTTTTATTTTCAGCGTAACAGTATTCTATTCTTATACCACACCCAGTGCTCCATGCAATCCGTGCCCTCTATAATACCCACCACCTGGTACCCCAACCTCCCACCCCCCACCCCTTCAAAACCCTCAGATTGTTTTCCAGAGTCCATAGTCTCTCATGGTTCACCTCCCCTTCCAATTTCCCCCAACAACCTTCTCCTCTCTATTTCCCCTGGTCCTCCATGATATTTGTTCTGTTCCACAAATAAGTGAAGCCATATGATAATTGACTCTCTCTGCTTGACTTATTTCACTCAGCATAATCTCTTCCAGTCCCATCCATGTTGCTACAAAAGTTGGGTATTCGTCCTTTCTGATGGAGGCATAATACTCCATAGTGTATATGGACCACATCTTCCTTATCCATTCGTCTATTGAAGGGCATCTTGGTTCTTTCCACAGTTTAGATCCTTCTTAAGAACTTTCTAGTCTCCTGACTACAAATGGATATTTGAAAATATTTCTCATTTTTTCCTTATTAAACAGTTTATATTTTTAGTATCTAATACTGTCTATTGAATATCACAATTAAGCAGTCTATTTATAATTCAAAAATGAAATTCTCCTACTGATAGGTTGGTTTCTTCTAAATCAGGGCATAGTAAGAAGCACCTGAGTGGCTCATGTAGTCAGGTATCTGACTCTTGATTTTGGGTAAGGTCATGATCTTAAGGTCATGAGATTGAGCCCCACATCTGGCTCTATGCCCAGAACAGAGTCTGCTTGTCCCTCTCCCTCTGTTCCTCCACCAGCTCATATGTGCACTCTCTCTTTACCTCAAATAAATAAATAAAATGCTAAAAATGCTCCAGCTGTTGTTATATATTGTCATAGAAGAAAAATATTTAATAAATATTATTCCTAGGCTATTCTACCTTTATTATTTACAAGTTCTTTCTTGAATATTACTTTAATTTTGCTGCTACAGTCTAAGACTTTTATTCCATTCTTGGAGAAGTTAGAGCATATAGACTTATGTCCCTGAGTAATATTTTATTTGCCCAACTGGTTATTGAGCCTTTATACATATTAAGTTTTTATATAGAATTTTAAGCTCTTTATTTAGGACAATTCCAGAAACAATCTCACAAAAGGAAATAAATCTATCTGCCTACACACACACACACTTCTAGTTTGAGCTTAGAGATGTAGAGAGTTGGAAAGGATGGCATCACTCTCACCTTCACAACAAGAAAAAGCTCCAGAATAAACTGTAAATTAATTACTTTTCTTGAAAACTAGGTTCCAAGGTAAGAAACTAACCCCAAAACAAGAGAAAGACAGGCTTTTGCAGGTAGACATAGGACTTAAATATTTGCTTATCTGGGGCAGATGCCAGCAGATCTCCTATAAGTCAGTACAGTAATTCACCTAGAAATTCTCAACAAATTGCCAAAGGCTAGTGTGAACTATCACAAAAGTTTGCCCCTACTTACAGACTATTCCTCTAAAAACCCCACTAGGCATTTGCAGGGAAGATTAGGGAGAACATTAAGAAAGATTTCCTCCTAGTCTGGCTGGGAGGAGAAATAGCAGTCAATTCTTCCCAGACCTATTTCTGAAATTCTTCCCAGACCTATTTCTCCTCTATCTCCCCTTTGGAACAGAGAATTTAATCTGCAGAAGGAAGAGCAACAGAAACAGTCATCTGAGGACAATGGTGGAAACCCACTGCAGCCTGGGCAGAGAAACAGGAAGAAAACATATCTCTGGCCCTGGAGGAGGAGGAGAAATCTGTGCTAGACCCACTATATCTGGAGAAGGGAAGGAACACTTGTGAAGGACATAACTCCAGAACCATGTTCATAATGCCCAACCAAGACTAAGGCTTAATCAGAATATCAGAAAAGATACATACCTCTTTCCTACCCTCTCGTCACCACATTAACAACTTTTCAGTAAAAATAACAATGGTGTGTAAACCCGGTGATTCACAGACCTGTACCCTTGGGGATAAAAATATATGTTTATAAAAAATAAAAAATTAAAAAAATTAAAATAACAATGGAATACAGCTGGGAGAGCAGCAACAGCAGCAACACCCCACATCCAAGTAGGGGTGCTCAAGTCAGTTGGGAAACAAACACAGAGAAAACCTCTCTGACCAATTAGAGTATGTCCTAAACACAGGTGTTCTTAAAGGAATCTGAAGACTGTGATACACTAAGTATAACCACAGCAACAGCAGTCTTTAATCTCAGCCCAACTACTGATGACATCAGCATGAATTCTTAAACCAAGTGCTGAGCACAGGGAGGTGTGCTTATCTGCACACAGGAACAATACTGACCCTAGGGTCTTCTATTCTATACAACATATGTAGTTTCCAAGAAAACAAAAGATCATGGAAAAAGAGAGGAAAACCATAGTCTGAAAAGACCAAGCAATAATCAAAACCACACTCAGATATGACACAGATGTTGAAACTACCAGACAAGCAATCTGATCTAATTATGATAAATATGTTATGTCTCTAATGGAAGATGCAGACAACATACAAGATTACACAGAACAATTAGGAACTATAAAAAAGAGCTAGAGCAAATTCTAGAAATCAAAAACCTAGTAACAGATGTGAAAAAAATTTGTGACCGGTTCATCAGTAATTTCAACATGGCTTAGAAAAGAGTCAATGAATTTTTAGGCAGGTTAATATAGACACAAAGAGGGGGAAAAAACAAAACAAAATAAAATAAAACAAAACAAAGAAATAAAACAGAGTACCCAACAGCTGTAGGACAATATCAAACAAATAGTCTTATAGATACACAAATGGAATCCCAGAAAGAGAAGAAAAAGAACAGGGCCCGAGAAACATTTGAAAAAGATAATAGTCAATTTTTTTCAAAATTAGATGCAGCAAACAAACCACAGTTCCAAAAATCTCATCAAGCAGGATAAACACTAATACACACACACACACACACACACACACACATACCCCACTACTTATACCGCCACCACGCCTAGGCACATCATATTTGAAATGCTGTAAAGAAAACCAAAGACAGACAAAATCTTGAAGGCAGTCAGAGGAAAAAGACACATGAACAATAGAAAGGATAAAAATCATAGCAGACTTCTTGTCATAATATATGCAAGCAAGAAAACAGTGAGTAACATCTTATGGTACTAAAAGAAAAAATCCTGGTAATGAAGAATCCTATACCCAGTGAAAATACTATTTTAAAATGAAGAAGAAAAAAAGACTATCTCAGAGGAGCAAAAACTGAGGGAATTCATTGCTAACAGACTACTCAGCAGGCAGAATTGAAGGGAGCTGTTCAGATTATGAATTGGAGCTTTGATCTACACAGAGAAATGAAGAATGTCAGAAAAAGAGTAAGTTGAAATAAAATGCTCTTTTTTTTAAATTCTCTAAAAAATAACTTACTACTTCTGTCTAAAACAAAGCAGTAATTATATGTTGTATATTTACACATATGTAAAAGTAAAATGTATGATAGCAATGATACAAAAAATGGGAGGTAGAAATTAGGACTATTCTGTTATAAGATCTTTATACGCCACATTAACTGGTATAATATTATTTGAAGGGAGGCTCAGATTATTTTAAAACAGGTATTTGTAAACCATGGGACAACCACTAAGTTGAAAAAAAAAGAAGTATAAATGATATCAATAGAGGAGTTAAAACTGATTAATTTTATTATTTTTCAGATCTCAAATTTCTTTTTTAATTTTTATTATGTTAGGTCACCATACAATCATTAGTTTTTGACGTAGTGTCCAAGATTCATTGTTTATGCACCACACCCAGTGCTCCATGCAATACGTGCCCTCCTTAATATCCACCACCTCCCACCAACCCCTCCCTTCTAAAACCCTCAGTTTGTTTCTTGGAGTCCACAGTCTCTCATGGTTCCTCTCCCCCTCCAATTAATTTTAAAAGTTTCATTAAATACAGAGATGGCAGAAAAAAGAAGGAAGGACAAAGGAAAGAAGGAAATAGAGAGAAAATGAGAAAGAAGAAGAAAGAAAGAAAGAAAGAAAGATAGATGGAGGAGAAAAGAAATGGAAGAAATAGAAAACAACCAGCTATATGATTTTATTCCAATCATAAATAATCACTTTAAATATGAATGGTCTAAACATAGTTAAATGACAGATTACCAGTGAAAGTAAAAGAGTGAGAATTGACTATATACACTCTTTATAAAAAACCCACTTTAATTATAAATATGTAGATATATTATAAATATCTATAAATTTTAAAGAGAAAGGAAACATTTTGGAATTTCAGCATTTTGCACAGAATGTCTTAATAAATGTTTTTGAATAAATATGTTTGCATAATTGGGATTTATTTCTTTTTAAATTAAGATTAAAAGTTATACTATTTTTTTTTAAGATTTTATTTATTTATTTGAGAGAGAGTTAGTGAGAGAGAGCATGAGCGAGGAGAAGGTCAGAGGGAGAAGCAGATTCCCCATAGAGCTGGACTCCGGGATCGTGACCTGAGCAGAAGGCAGTCGTCCAACCGAGCCACCCAGGCGTCCCAAAAATTATACCAAATTTATATGACATTAAAACCAATCATTTCATAGTTTTCTATCATTTCATTTTTATATAACAATAGCAAATAATATCACCAAGGTCTTGTTGAATCCCATCATAAAAAAACTTTTCTCATCAATTAACATAATCTCAAAATGAGCAGGTTTTTATTTTCATGACCTGATTACTTATAGATTTTGCTAATGTAAGGAAAATCAAGCCCAAAAATGTTGAATAATATAACATATAGAAGACATTAATAACTTTTGCTACCATAAGTCTGTAGAAAAAAAAGAGAGACACAAAATACTATATAAGATAAGACTGTATATTTTAAAAGAACATGAAGATAAAAATAGAAACCAAATTAGATATCCAAGTATATGTGATAATGTGAAACCAGGATAAGAACAACTTTATAATTTACTTTTACTCCCTGAAGTGAAAACCAAAAAGATGAAGAATGTTTTCTATATTATTTTTGATGATTAAAATATTCTAAAAACAAGGGTGCTTTGGTGGCTCAGTTGTTAAGCATCTGTCTTCAGCTCAGGTCATGATCCTGGGATCCTGGGACCGAACACTGCATCAGGCTCCCTGATCAGCGGGAAGCCTGCTTCTCCCTCTCCCCCTCCCCCTGCTTGTATTCCCTCTCTTGCTGTGTCTCTCTCTTTCAAATAAATAAATAAACTCTAAACAAATAAATAAATAGAATATTCTGAACATAAATCACTTCAAATTCATGCAACTCAATATGCAGTAAGAATTCTAATGCCCCCAAAATAAAGCATGTGAGCATGATGATCTTCCTCCTCTATTGTCTTTATGCCCAAAATCACTTGAGCTATAAACTTAATTTACTAACTGGCCTAATTTGCATGATATAATTTGTGACTCTTTCAATAATAAAATTCCAGGGAACAAAACAATGGAATATTATTGAACCACAAAAAAAAGAATGACATCTTGTCATTCATTATATTGTGCACTTTAAACTAATATAACATTATATATTAATTATACTAGTATTTTAAAAAATTATACTAGTATTTAAAAAAATTAAAAATTGGAGCTAACAAATGGATAATAGCCCTAATAATATTTTTAAAAATGCAAAATGCAATTTCAGTTTCTTTTTTTAAAAAATCCCCATAACACAAAATTGTGTAATAAAAACCACAAGATTTGTAGGAAAGAGGGAGGTTGGGAAACAACAATCAAAAGCTTTATCAGTGGTGTAAAAAAAAGATAGAAACCTAACAAAAATGGTAGCAAATTTTACACATGCTGATGGTTAAGAAATTCATAAATACCACAATAAATGTAGCACTGAATATCAAGTTTACTTGTGGAAGAGATGTGGAAAGAATTGCAGCTTATGAGTTTTTGCCAAGTAGTAGAAGGGTTATTGGAAATTGGAAGGCAATTTTTAACACCAGATGTGGACAGATGTGACTTACTTATAACACACACACACACACACACACACACACACACACATTGAACCGAGATAGCTGGTATGTTTCAAGTGTGTAGGTGTGGTTTTTATAGTCCTATGTGACCTGGTTGGGCTGGGTAGAATTTACTGCATTGCATTCACCTGCTATTTCTTGTGGATGAAATGCACATAGTAAGCAAATATGAAATTCTGATCATACTCAAAATTTTCCTTAATATATCAATCATGTTGGAACAAATTCACATTTGCAAAACAAGTGTTGGAGCTAAACTGGTTATACTTTATTTCTATCTTAATATTCCTTATTATATTTATTTCTTATCCTAGTGTCTAGTCTCAAAGACTAGTGGTGTCCTCCCTCTTTATAAAAGCTATTCTTCCAACAATGTTCTTGCTAGTAGATAAATTATAGATTCCCTTATCTTTTTAGGGATCTGACTATAAAGCTTACACCCATTTTCTTCAGCTATCTTACGTACAAAAAGGGCTCTCTATTGTCTTCTCCTTCCCACTCAAAATGGACAGTTCTGTTTTTGAAGAGTCCTATTCTTTATCCTGTGCCATCCTCTATTAAAACACCTATTTCTCTCTTCACCTAATAAACTTACGGGGAAAGTGGCTCTGTATCTAGAGCCCCCATTTCTCTACACACCATGATAGACTCCTTTACTTCCCCGTAATCTTTCTCAGTGAGATCACTGAAACAGCTCTCTTAAAAGACACTCACATCTTCCTTGTTGGTGAATTCATCATCTTCTTTCCATTTCACCCACCACCCTTGTGAAGCGTCTGACTGCTCTTCACTGTTTTAGCTTTCTAGGGCTTCTGTAGCAAAGTACCACAATCTGGGTGGCTAAGAACAACAGAAATGTATTATTTCACCATTATGGAAGCTAGAGTCTGAAATCGAGGTGTTAGCAAGCCCACGCTCCCTCTGAGACTCTAAATAGAATATTTCTTGGTCACTGACCAGGAGATCTGATCCCAGCACCCACAGCTATCATGACATTACCTACCCACCTACCCAATATTTGCTTGACCAGAAACCCAGAATAATAACTGGGGGGATAATTAGGACTTTGCTGCTAATCCTAGAAAACATGGCCTATAAAGAGTGGTGGGTGAAAATTCCAAACTATAAGAGACTGGAAAGAATGGGAAGAAAAAGAGGAGAAGCAATAAGGATAAATCAGCATTTTTCTTAAAATCTGCAAAGAAGAGAAAGAGTAAGGTCAGTAATTTAAGAGCAGATTATTTTTTAGAATAAGAAGGACATAAGCATATTTGATAGACTGAAGGCAGGGATTAACTAGAGTCATCTGGAGATGCAAGGAAGACTAAAGATAGCTGATGGAACACAATCTTGGAAAATGGAAGAGGTTGTGATCAAAACTACAGAAGTGTTGATCTTTGCAAAAAAGAATTTCACCCAGTCAAGAGAGAGGGATAAGAGAAAGGGATCTTTCTCTCTTGTTTCAGCTAACTATCTAACATCTAACTCAGAGTAGACATTAGCAAACACCCTTTTACTTTTCTGCCCACAAATGTTTTTGGCTTCTAAGGAGTGGGCTATGCCTGGTAATCCTCCAATAAATAAGTAATGATTGCTATCTGAAACCAACTATCATTTTGTTTTAATACTTAGCCTTTCTAAGAAAATTTGCTCCTTCTGAAAAGTTATCTGCTTTCTGTAGTTTATTCTGTATTGAGGTTTTGGTTTCTGTAGTTTATCCTATATTTAAGCAACTCTACTGGCTCTTTTGGATAAGAATTCACATGTGAAAATTGGGTGTTCCAAATGTAGATGTCATTATAAAATACTTCAACTATTTGAGGAAAAAGATCAAGTTAAAATTGTTTTAGGACCTGTCACCTATAGGAAAGTCAATTATGTCATCAGGGCACTGCATAAGGTGGCAATTCCTAAACTGCCAAACGGAGTCAATATGAAATATTACCAAACTCCAAATTTCAAGTCCACCTAAAGAAACAAAGAAACAGGGAGAGAGAGAATGAGAGAGCAAGGGAGGGGGGGTGGCGGGGAGGATGGAGAGGAAGAGGAGAGAAAGGTATAGAAAAATACAAAGAAGAAAGAAATCCAAAGCTGTGCCAAAATCAAAATGACATGTTGGCATCCACTTAGCTAATGGCTAATAATTTGTAGCTCCACATGAACATCTAACCTTTCAACACTGAAAAGGCCCAAGATAAACGTTCCTGTTATTCCTTATAGACTCACTGCCTTACTCTAGCCTAGCCAACCTAGTGTTGGCTCCCTCTCCTTCTTCCTCCTACTCCAGCCTCCAGACATGTTTCTACGCACACCCTCCCATGCCAGCAATAGCCACCCACCCACCATCTGCCATCTTGCCCTCATTCATCTGAAAAATTTTCTTAAATCCTACCCCATCAGGAAAACAACCTCAATTTGTGGGCAGGAACACAAGAGTCTGCCTCTGGAGTATAAAGACAAGTGTTTCTATTAAGCCTTTTAATTTTTTAACTCTTTCAATCTATTCAATAACATTATAAGGTATTATTGTACCCATTTTACAAAGGAGGAAATTCAAGCTTATAAATATCAAGTGAATTATCCATATTTCCTTAGACAGTAAAGGTCAGAATTGGAGCTCAAATATAGGTCTTCTGATTCCTGCTGATATAAATTGTTCTAAAAAAGCAAAAATGTATTATACTTTCTATTCTA